>NW_003303727.1:1492982-1619629 GCF_000142945.1 Phytophthora infestans T30-4
TGTACGCCACAGACTACCCAGCGGAAACACCGATTGTCACGGCAGTCACTCGTAGCCGAGTACGCCGAGTCAGTTTGAGGACGAGCTGGATGAAGACTCGGCTAGAGCAAGAGGAAGAAGTCAGGATCATGAAGCCATGTCTACCAATCCTGGAGAATCCGCGTTTGAAAGCAGTGGAGATGAATTCGAACAAGTCAGCGGGGCGTCGACTAGGCGGATTAACCACACGACCCCGAATGTCGAAACAGGGTCGCAGATGGAGTCAGCCCAGACAGCTCAGAATGCCAACGATATTGATCCAGTGACGGTACAGACTGAGCGGAGACGACGAATCGCGAAGGCACAAGATGAAGAACTCAGGTGGGCCGATCTGAAGGCGTACCTGAGAGGTGAATTGTAGGACCTTACACACCGTCGAGCTCAGAATGCCGGCAAAGTCGCAGAGGTCTTTGTACTCAGCGAAGACAGCCTGTTATACCGCCGAGATGAAGCCCGCCGACTAGGCGAACTCGGCGAACCGAACCTCTCATTGAGATTGGTGATTCCGTCAACCATGGTCGACGAAATACTTCATAACTGCCACAACTCGATCGGAGGAGGGCATCAAAGCATCGTCAGAACGTATCACCGAGTCAAAGCCGACTACTACTGGATTGGTCTTTACACCGACGTGGTGAAACATGTTAGGGCCTGCGAGGACTGCAATACTAGTAAGAGCAAGCCACAGTTGAGAGGTTATTCGCCGGGAAATGTGGTGTCAGACCATCCATTCCAAGTCGTGTCAATGGATTTCGTGATTCCCTTTCCTCGAGCTCAGCGGGGCAATACTGCACTGCTGCTGTTCCAGGACCACTTCACGGGGTTCGTTATCGCTAAGGCTATGATTGACACCGGAGCACTCGAAGTGGGCCAAGGTATTTGAGGAATGCGTCTTCAGGCAGTTCGGGGCTCCGTCTCTGATACGGCACGACCGAGATCCAAGGGTTTATGAGTGAAGTGTTCCAAAAGTTCTCCGAGATGATGCAGTCGAGATCAAGAGCTACGCTGAGTTACCGACCACAAGCTAACGGTCAACAAGAGAGGTCAGTCAAGACAATGGTTCAGACTATACGGGTCTACGTAGAAGACCCACTTCAAGCCGACTGGGATGACATCGCCGAGAAGATGGTACACGCTATCAACAGCTCAAGAGATTCGACTCGGCGAGAAACCCCTTTCTATCTGGTGCATGGTTGGGACGCCAAGTCTACACTCAAGGCTATGACGAGTTCAATACGACATGGACAGGGACGCCCAGTCAACTCGGCGGACGCAGTCGAGTGGCGCCGAGAAGCGAACAGACAACGAGAAGTGGCACTTCGATTAGCAGCTGAGTTCCAAGTGCGAGAGAACGCACGACGAGCTCGAGAGCACAACGAAGCGTTGAGCAAGAAGGAGAAAAGATCCATTCCCAACACAGCAGATGACGAAGATGAAGTTGCAGAACCAGGCGATGAAACCACCAAATCCTTGTTCAAAGAAGGAGATCAAGTCTGGTTGTTTATGGAGCGAGTCAAGTCGGGCCTGACCAAGAAGTTAGCCCACCGATGGCATGGACCATTCAGGGTGAAGAAGAAGGTGGAAGAATTCGCCTATGAATTGGAGTTACCCGACAAGAGTGGATATAGGTTCTACCCAGTGGTCCATGTATCACGTCTGAAGGCAGTCACCGAACTCGGCGAAAGACCAAAGACGAGGCTAATCGCCGACCTCGAAGAGACTCAGCGATTTGACTTTGATGAAGAATTACTGCCTGAAGACAGCTGGGAATCAGACACAAGTACAAACCAGTATGAAGTCGAAGCAATTCTCGACGATGAGCTACCATTATTTACAAGTACGTCACGATCACAACGGAAGTTTAAAGTTAAGTGGGTCGGCTACGATGAGCCTACTTGGGAACCACTGTCGAATTTGTCATGTGGGGGTCTCCTGTTTGACTATCTACGACAGAAGAAGCGCGAAAACCGTCTGCAAATGGTGCAAGTTGCAGATGAGGATTAACAGCTATTGCACCAAAAGTTACACCAACTCAGCGGACGACACAGGCCGAGTTGAGACGGAATGCTACTGTGTCGAAACTACATATACTGAATAATTACGAAACGAAGTCCTGAACGATACCTACGGGACGCTAAGTCAAAGGAAGAAAACTAAAAAGTCGGCGATCCGGATTCCATGTGAGTTGAACCCGACGGAGACAACGGGGAAGAGCTCAGCGGACTCGACGATTGGGGGCGTGGCGTCGTAGCAGACGTCATCCCTTGGGAACTTGCGGAAGGAGATGCAACATTCGCAGCCGTGGCAAGAAGTATCATCGCCGAGCTAGCCAACGAAGCTGACGCCGAACCAGGTGCCTCAGGACCCGACGCGGCGGAAGTGGGCTGAGGATCCGTTCCACTGGGGAGTGGGGTGCCGAACGGAGACATACTCGGAGACGCGCCTCGGAGATTGGGAGAACCCAACCCATCGTCCGCCGAGTCGTCATCAGACGCACCCTCGCCATCTGATCCGAGCTCACCGATCGAAGACCCAGTGAAGATATGGATGCCTTGACGATTCAGCCGAGTTGGAGCACCCGGGGCATAGACAGGAGGCGCTTGTTCAGCAAGATCGAAATCTTCTTCAATTGCGTCGTCAACAACCTGAGGATCCATACCGCGCGGAGCGAAAACCAAGAAGTCCACGTTCCAAACGCGGAAGCAAGTATTGTACGGATGGACCGCCGGGTCAGTAAGCCACCAAGCTCGCCAGGGCTCGGCTAGATCCACATCGTGAGCACACTGGACCCAGTCTCTCCCGGAAGGAACCCACGAAAGGTTAACGGGAGAGTAATGGGGGACGGACGGATCAAAATAAACCTCTGCGTCCACCAGTGGAGCAGGTTCATCGCCGAGCTTCTGAGTGACCGCCGAGTAAAGCTGGTCGTAGACAGCAACAACCAAAGATCGCAAGGTGTCACTACGACGTTTGCGCTCGCGCTTGTACACCAGCCACAGTTCGTATACCTCAGCAAGCTGGGCGGGCGTGGCAGCCGGGTTGACGTCAGGATGGAGACCCATTAACACACTCGACTCGACAATCCAATGACGACGCTCATAGAGAGCTACGAAGTAACGAGTCATTTGGCCATCTGTCTGGATGGGCCTCCCCGCCGAGTCCAAGGGAATGTCGCCACGAAGCTTCACCCACATATCTCCAAGAACTTGCATCAAAGTTCGAGGCCGGGTTTGAGAAGCCAAACATCGCGGAGCTTCCTCCAGTATCGACGGAGAAAAGAAGAAAGGAAGCTCAGGGAGCATCCGCCGAAGACGCTGACAAGGATGGCTCGGGTCGAAAACGGCCATGAAAGCTCGAATGCCGTCAAGAGAACACGGCGTAGGTGAAACACGACTCTTGCCCCCTACGAGCTCCATCTGCACCCCTCCGCTCAGTGTATCCAATAATGCATTCCAACAACGAGTTGAGCCGAAATGCATGAATGGTACCTCGCGGAGTTGAGCCATGTGAAGAGTCAGGCGGCAATCCTTGGACACCGCTTGCGAGGCCCGAGTCCGCAACGTCGCCAGCGGGAGTGTAAGAGCGCTGGGAAGTGCGACCACAGCCGGACGTGAAGCAGTCGAGCTCGGCTGAGAGAGAATCGATATAACCGGGGCCTACTCGGCGAAGGAGCAGCCGGAATGGACTGAGCCGGAGCTGGATCAGGAGTCGACGGAAGCTGCCGATGCTTGTGGTGTCGGTGCGTCTTGTGATGCTTCTTGTGCTTCTTGTGCTTCTTGGATCGCTTCGACCGATGACCGGTAGGACTCGACGAGGTACGACGTTTGCGATGCTGCTGCTTCCCCGAAGCCGGCGCAGAGGCAGAACTCGTCCCGTCACCAGAATTCTTCGATGAAGGCCGCGAAGAGTGGCGATCACTCGGCGGCAAGGACTCATCGCTCATCTCGTCGTCAGAACCGAAGATCGCCGCATGAATAATTCTCGCTTGGGCAGAACGACGAGCATCTGCGGTCGCTGAGTCGGAACCTGAAGGACTGCCAGCCGAGTTCTCTAATAAGGAAACGGGATCCAAGAGCGACCCGGCGGCAGGATTCGTCGAGCCGGTGGACGGTACAGAACCATCACCAGGCCCTAACACCTCGTCGTCAGACGCGTCGAGATCCTCAAGGTCACAGTGCGGGCGGTCGCAGCAGATCTCCGGATAGGGCGCCCAGATGGGGACGTCAACACGGCCGTGGTCATAGGGAGAGACGGTCTGAGGACACTCACGGCCGGAGTCACTAAGTCAGTCGGCGTGGTGGATACGCTCAGACCCCGAGAGGGCGACTGAGAGCGTCCAACCACCGTTAGCACGACGCTGAGTGGTGCGCTCGACTGGGGCAACCCAGCGGAGATGGGCGAAGTCGAGCCTGGGGCACACACGCTCGTAGCCGGGACAGGCAGTGAAGCCACGACATCGGATGAAGATATCGGCGGTAGGCGAGTAGCCGCGACTGACGAAGTCACCGGAGGACCAGAAGACGAAGAACCCGCCGAAGTCGTCGAAGCAACTGCAGGAACGGTGTCGGCGGGCGGCTCAGGCAACTCAAACTCAAACTCAGCTTCGCTCGAAGCGTCATCGTCGTCTTCAGAGCGAGCAGAGACAGCGGGCTGAGTAGCAGAACTCAGCTGAAGGTGACGAACCTTCTTCCGCCGAGTCCGACGACGGGACTTTCCAGAGCGAGGCCTTCCTCCATCGGATATAGTAGCTTGAGGTGAACTTGAGTGCAAAAGGGTACTGATAGCCTCGTGTCCATCCTCTCCGGGGAGTGGACAAGCGTACGGTTGAGGCGGATGCGGCGCCGGTGCACGATGACGAGGACCTGCAGCAGTGGGAGACTTGGGGTTGGCATAACGCCGAAGCCGCTGAGTCGAGGTCAAGTTTGCCAAAGGCGTACGGTGAAGCTGAGCAAGGGTCGGCTCAGCCTGGGTTGTTACCGCCGCTGAGCTGACTGGAGCCGCAGCCGAGTCTGCCAATGAAGTCGCCGAAGACGCTTGACTAGCTGAGGGAACCACACTAGGACCAATAATGGAACTCGCCACTGGAGCATCTCGGCGAGGATGGACAATCAACTCCAACCGCCGAGTTTCACCAGCGGGGATGTTGAGAACCTCAGGAAAGCGAGACTCCAAGACACGACACAGCCGGGCGTTGAGGAGAAGGTCGGACGGATCAAGCCCAGGAACTTGCAAGCCACCGCCAGCAGCAGCAGCCATGTGAGGATCGTGCATCGGAATAATACCATTCCGACGGATGAGCCGCTTCTGTCGCAAGATCACAGCCCGCTGCTCAGCGATCACCGACTGAGCGTGCCGCAAGGGTTGAGTACCGGTGGAACTGTACAGCCGCACCGACTCCTGCAGCTGTTCGAAGTGCTTGGAAGCAATGCCCTGAAGAGTGACGAACGCCGCATCCCTCTCAGAAATGAATCGGAGAAGGACGTCGATCTCGGCGTCCCGATCCAAGACTTGCTGATGGTGGAGCTGGGCCTGACCCAACGCAGCGTCAACCTTGCTCTGCTCAGCTGCGAGGGCCCGAGCAAGTTTTGCCTCACTCAGAGCTACAGCCTTTCGCAGCGACGCGAGGAGATTAGCCGATTGCGTGGCAGCAGCCTCCAATCGAGACACTTGCTGTTGAGCCGACGAGAGCTGAGTTGACAAGTCGACATTGCTGAGAGCAAGCGAGTCCAGTCGCCGAGTCAGTGCGCGGTTCTCCTCCTGAACAGCTTGATTGTCAGCTTAAAGATCGCCGATGATCTTTGGATAATCAAGAGCGGCGTAGTTGCCTTTCAAGATATCCAACAGTTCCCCCGCGGAAGCAGCATGCAAAATCGCTCGCCGCTGCACGGGATCGGAGGGCTCCACGGAACGAGTAAATCCGTAAGCCATGAGCCTCGCCAAGGAGGTCAATTCTTCTCGGCGATCATGCCCTTGCTCGTTAATCCTAGCCATAAGGGAGTCAAGACTCACTGGAGCAGCCGAGCTTGGCTGATTGGTTGCGCCCGAAGTGGTGTCGCCCGGCAAGCTCGGTGGACCAGGAAGGCGCACGCGAGAAGACTCTGCCGACTCCGCGTCAGACTCATGGGAAGTTGTCAGGTCAACCAGCCCAGCTTCATGCCGGTCGCTGACCCCACGAGTACCGACGGGTCGAGGAATCGACTCAGCTGGCACGCCTTCACCTCGACGAGGAGTTGGAGAAGAAGGATGGTGCCACGGGTTGTGCTGGAACAACATGCGAAGAGTAAGGAGCTGCCAAGTGAGTGACAGCGGAAGCAACGAACGTACCAAAGAAGGTGGTGGGGAGCCGCGAGACGTCATCAGCCGAGTACGGACCAACGGTGGCAGAACAAAATGAAGGATTAAGACACTCACCAGCTCGGCTCGTATCATAACCGGGGCAGTTGTGGTGTAGGGATTTCCAGATTCGACCATACGCCGACCTACTTTAGGTCAAGAATCGGCTCGGTCTGATAACCCAGAGCTTAGGAGCCAAGGATCACGGTAAGTACTCGGCGATCTGTCCGGATATGCTATCCGGACAGCCGCTGAGCTCAACGGTCGCCGGAACTCAGCTGAAGGGTCGGTAGAGATCCGAAACGACTACATTTCATTAGATATTTGTATGAGAAGCATAGGATTAAATAGGGGGAGCCGAAAGGGCTCCCAGAAGATAACAGAGCAGAATTTTCCTAGTCCAAGACACGTGTACACTTTTCCGGTAAGTCCCTGCATAGGGCTGGATTATGCCTGCCGTCAATACTCGAGAGGCATAGCTTGTAGGGTATTGACTGGTAGCGCCAAGAGATTAGGTCGGTCCGGGTAGGACAAAGTCTCGCTACGCGCGAAAGAAAGTCCCGCATACTCAGCGGGCCGGTACGTCGGATAGCCCGGGTGCCGTAACACTTCTAGCTGAGCTGCCTCTGCGCTCGGTGACCTGTAAAAGCGCTCGCGCGCCGTCGTCCATCCTTTGGTGGAGGGCACAGGGTTGTGAACGAGCTCAGCCGAACCAAACTCGGCGGAGCCTCGGAAGTGATCTGACTTGGTTAGTCGGAACCGGGTGGAAGCGAACCACTCGTCTGTCCCGGAAGGGCCGGACCGCGAGGGGACCACCCTCTGCGCAGGCCATACAAACCGCCGACCTAACTCGGCGATTCGTTGTGGTTTGTGTAAGGAATCCACATCTGACGATATTTGTGTGTTCTACTACACCACCAGTAGTCAGGAGAGACGTTCAGCAGCTCGACGTCCAGTAGTCTAGCGAAGATCTGCACGTCCTAACGACAGTGTCCTGAAACGTTGTCCCACAGCAGCAGGCTAGGCTCTTGCATGTTGAGCCTACCGAGGAAATTGGTAGCTAAGTAGCGCAAATTTATAGCTTTCTGTTCCGCAAAACTGTAGCGTTTCCATGCCTGTCGCTAACATGAGAGCAATACTCCTCACGGTCGACCCTGTTCTTGGTCTTGGTCAGTTATTTTTGGATCTCGTGCGGCAACTGGGTCACGCATCCAAACGAATCCCAGCTGGGATCATAAAGTCGGTCCCGAGTACCACGTCGACGTCTGCACAATGTGTCATATCCCACTTTTCAAGCTCGTACACCATCTCCCATCCGAGCGTAATATCGACGAACGCTCGCCCTGTCGCTAACACCTTGCCTTTACTGATTCCTTAAATGTCAATACGGCGTCCGTGATCGGGTTTATCTCGGAGCCTTAACTTTTTGGCGAAGGTGTCCGTGATCACATTAACGTTCGTTCCCGTGTCGAGGAGAATCCTCGTACGTCTGCCACTCACGGCGCCCTGCACCGGGGCTCTCATTCTGATCCTCCTGTCGAATTTCTTGGCCGACCACCACCCGTGTCTCTCGCCAGGGTTCAGCTTCATCATCTTGAAGTGCCCTTGGGCTCGTCTCGCGCTGCACTAAAACCACGCCGAACGAAACCTTGCTGGTGCCTCCGTCATCATAAGCACACTCCTCTCTCTCTCTCTCCAACGCTCCCACCAAGGATTATTCGCTTCTCCTTTTCATTTTGCGTCGCATTCACACTTGTTATATACTCATCAGGTCTTTTACCTTTTTTCCAAGAAAGTGAATATACAATCAGCTTCCAATGAAGGCTCGGCTAACTGTGGCGGCCCGATAGGAACCAACTTAGTTGTAGTTGGCGGACTGCCTAGTTTAAATGGCGTTCCTGAACGACGGCCTCGAGCTCTGGTGGGAGCTCCTCCTTCGTGCCTTTGGTTCGCACGAATTTGGCAAGGTCTTGGAAGTTGCGGAAGAGCTCGCATTGTCCAGCGTCGTGGGGTTGCTTGCAAAACTTGCACCGCTTGTTGCAGTAATGGGCCGAGTGACTCATCACACCGCACACAGCGCATGGTCCGTACTGTGGAAGTCGGTTGTTGCGGTTGAAGTCGTGTCGACCGCGTTGGTCCTAATTGAACTCAAGGTAACCACCTCGGCGATTTTGCTTGAAGCCACGCTCGCGATCGGGCATGTTCCCACGCGACTGACGGCTGTCTGAGCGAGCATACGTGCCTTCAGCAGCTACACAGGGCTCATTTTCATTAGCCGCGACAAGGTGTCAATCATTTTCGACCAATGAACAGTCGTCATACTCGCTTTGGTCATCGTCGTGGGTGTTTCAATCCTCATTTGATACTCGGTATCCCCTAGAGCAGCTTCACGGCCTTCTAAGTTTGCTAGTAAGTCATCCACCGAGGCTTCAATGAGCGTCACTCTCGGTTTATTGCGATAGTCGTCACGGCGACGGTCAGGTTCGCAATCACGTCGGTTGTGACGAGCATAATCATCATCTCGTACCGTCACGTTTTGCCATTCGTTCTTTGTCCTTGAGAACATCTTCGATGGTCTTTCCGAGCTCGTGGATGTCGGTGACTCGAGTGTGGTAGAGACTCTCCGCCAGCTTGTCATCATCGAACGTTGCCAGGAACTGCTGTACGTGTTCTTTCGTGTCACGACCACTCTTCTCGAAGTGTTGACGGGCGTTCCGAGCGTAACCATTCAGCCTGTTTATGTATCCGCACAGATGTTCACTACGCTCGCACTTTGCGGAGTAGTAACGGGACAGTGCCTTCTGCCTGGACTGCGAGCAGTAGTAGCATATGAGTTCGTCGTTCAACAGCTTCTATTTGCGCTTCGTCTTCTTCGAAAGTTGACGGAACCAATGGATGGCCCCGCCCCGAAGGCTTAGCTCAAATGGAATGCATCATTTGGCAGCGTCCGTGTACGCTTCAATCATTTCGTAGACGAACGCATGGAGCCACTGCATACAACTCTCGCTCTTATTACGAGAGCTTGGAGCGACATCGTCGAGGGGTACGTCTCGTTTCAAAGCCCAGCGACAATAGCAGCGAGAATCCGGATTCTCGGCAACTTGCTTAGTCGAAATTGAATTGACTGGATACTGGAGCTCTTGCGCAAGAACGGTCTAGTTGGCTTGTCTCTTAATAAGGATGGGCTTAAGCAGCTGCATCCACTCATCATTCAGCATCAGCTCCTACACGCGGTCGAAAACGCGCTTGGTGGTTGGTGTATCATCGTTGATAGGTGAGCGAGGTACATTCAACAGCGCTGGACGCTTTGCACCCGTCATCGAAGGTTCAGAACCCCCAGCCCCTTCGTCATAGTCTTCATAGTCCGGATCTGGTCCCGCAACATCGTCCAGCTCATCGGAGAGGCCCCTCGAATGAGGCCTAGTCGCCCCGCTCAGCGCTGATGATAGCGTGGTCGTCTCCGGTGTGTCGCGCGTGGCTCTGAAGTCGGCGTCTAGTCTTCGTAATCGTCATAATCCTGGGCCGATGTCCGCCTTGGTTCAAAGTTCACCGAGCGCTCGATGGCAGCTGCAAAGCGTGCAGCTCACGCCCGGACTTGAGCTCTCGCAGCGCGCTCTGCCAGACTTGGTAGGAGTAGCTGGTCCCGTCGATTGTCCTTTCGCCATTTTTCTTGTTTTCTTGTTCTTGTTCTTTTTGGCCTGATAGCTCGTAAACTGGAAGGTCATTCAACCCGTCACAATGGTCGCACTACGTTCCCGGGTCGCGGCACCAGCTGTGGTGTTGGAAATCCCATGTGAACTCTAGCTACAATCGTAGTTAGGAAGCTCTCATAACAATACGTCTGCTAGGATAGCAAACAATCGTTCGGGCGGACCTAAAGACCCCAGTTCTGCCCTTGCACCGGGACAGACTGGACTTCGTAAGCTACTCATATAGGCGAACCAGTATAAAAAAAAACACTCTACTAGCACGAGCAAATCTAATAGGTGTTATGAACCCTCGTGGTCCCACTGTATTATAGAATTTCCTTGCAAAGCACAATAAAACTACGGTATTTCTACTGCATTGTACTATTAATACAGAAGCAGCTACTGCTACTGTGGCCTACTGAGTACAGACAACGACGGTGAAACTCAACCCCCCACAAAAACTCAACCCCCCTTACAGTGCAACTTTAAACTCAAGTAAAAATGTTATTTGTAATTTTATCCAATAATATACTTTCAAATACATTGCTGGACAGCACGCCATGCTGGCGCCGTTTAAACAATCACGCTATTGCTGTTTCTGCGAAGTGATGGACGAACGTCGTCGGCAGAACAGCTACACCGTCAAGCAGAGACGGGAAGCGCTCGAGCGGGTGGCTCTGGAGGGATGTAAGCCTACCGCTCGGGCGCTTAATATTCCATTAGGTACGTTGAAGGGCTGGAGAAAGAAGGCAAAGCTGCTGTTTGAGTTTAAGGGACCTCAAACTAGCAGAACGACGAAAGGACAAGGCGCAAAGACTAAAATCACATTTGAGCACGAATTGGTCACCTTCATGAAAGACGTCCGTCGGGATGAAGAGGTAAATTTGTTTTGTTATATTATTTTTTGCAGATTCTAACGTGTATATATAGTATTTGTGTACTGGAGGCATGATCGAGTATATGAAGATGGAGCAGGGGGCTTGGCTGGAGCAGTATTTAGCCGATAAATCATCTCCTGAGCGCGCATTGAGCGCGTTGGTGCGTATGTGCCAGCGGTTTGCAGCTCGGTAAGCATCTCGTTTTCCAATATGTTGATTTAATCAAGCGTTTTAGCAATTTATCCTATTTTATTTGTGTTTTTAATCAATATTTATTGCTTACATATTTTTCTTAATGTTATAGCCATGGTTTTTCTGTTCAGAAACCGCAATTTACTAAAAAGGATGAAGATGCACTACAAGAAATCCATTTGAACTTTGCCATAGAGTTTTGGAAACAGCATTCTCACTTCCAGCAATCCGCCATATACAATGTCTACGAGACAGCAATATATTTTGACACCCCACCCCACAAGATTTGGGCCCTCAAAGGCCGTCGTGGCTCCACAATTAGAGCGTGGGAAAACATATCTACGGAATGTGTTATTAAAAGCGTTGAAAAAGCAATCCCAAAACACCCTGTCGTGATAGTGTAGAGCAAAATAGTACATGTTTGCTTTTTTACGGTGTTTGTTTATATTGTTTTTTCTACTTTTAATAAACTGTTGGGTCGGTTTAATTTTGACCAATCGCAGGTGATACCACGAAAGGGGTCGAGTTTTTTTGTCTTGTTGGCCTTTCTAAAAATGACTTGAAAAGCATGTCTACGGGCAAAGAAACACGTAATCAATGATGCTCGCATTATTACCTTGGGCGCCCTTGATTTATAAAAGCAACTGTACACTTTCTTACACGATCAGACACGGCCGATTTGTTATGAGGCACAGACTGTGCTGCACAGAACTGAGTTCTACTGTACTGTACTGTACATGTTTTATTAGTACCTAAGTACATGTTCTATAGTTTTAATACGATTCTGTCCTAACACAGCCTTGAAGTTTGATCAGTTTTCAGTGAAAACTTATCACGCCCGTGAGTCACAGGCATGGCGTGACGGGCGGCCCGTCACAATGATAGTGAGCGAAATATATGATGACGTTTGTCACCACGAATTTCGATCAGTAAAAAATACTGTAATCACTGCTTCTGGCCGTTATTTCATCACCGTTGGTGGCACCATCGTCCAGCTCATTCTTTAATTTTCTTCGCACCTCCAATTATCCAATTTCGAGCACCTACCGACTTTTTTTTTAACATGAGCGTGGTTGTGGCCTATGCCGCATTCATGAGCACGCTCGTCTTCAGCCCGCTGGCAGCCCATGACGGAATTGCTCCGGCCAAACCCGGCACCGAACCGTTTGAGCAATTCCGCCCGGTTTACCACTTCTTGGCACGTGACAACTGGATCAACGACCCTTGTGGACCGTACTACGACGAAGAGACTGACCTCTATCATCTCTTCTACCAGTACAACCCCAACTCAACTGTCTGGGGAAACGCAACATGGGGGCACGCCGTGTCAAAAGACCAAGTGACCTGGGAGGACTATCCCAATGCTCTTCGCCCGTTTGAGGATAAGTGGGACCACCTAGGTGTGTTCTCAGGAAGTGCTATGGGTAATGCGATTGATGGCAAGCGCACCGTGTTCTACACAGGAGTGACAGCGCTGCCCATCCACTGGACCAAAAAGTATCTTTTTGGCGAGCATGTCGTGTACGCCACTACAGCAGACAATGGCAAGACCTGGCAGAAGGGTAGTGAGCCTCTGATCGAACTCCCACCTAAGGGTCTGAATGTGACTGGGTGGCGCGATCCGAACGTCTTCCACTCGAAGTCGCTGGACACTTACTTCGGCTTCGATGCTACCAACGGCAGCAACTACCTACTGGTGGCTGGAGGCATCCACGACGTCGGTCCGCGTATATTTCTTTACCACGCCGAGGATTACGTGAGCTAAGAATACAAAGGCTTTTTGCTCGCCGAGGAGAAGAACACAACATTCTCCCCATACAGTGCAAGCTGGGGCTTTAACTTTGCAACCACTGTCTACCGCGAGATCCAGGATGAGGATGGTGAAGTGCACAACGTGATGCGGTTTGCTGCTGAAGGTGATCCAAATCGGTACCCGATGTGGGCCACGGGCTCGTTCTCCGGTGGCGGCTGTGGCGTGGAGGTCGACCCTGAGGCGGGTCTGTTTACTCCTCTGATGGTCGGTGTGTCGGATCGCAGTGACTGGTACGCCAACAGCATCTACACAGACAAGGACGGTAAGAATGTACTGATCGGTTGGATCACCGAGGACAACAACTTCACCACGGGACAGCCCCAGGGCTGAGACGGCATTTTGTCAGTGCCCCGCGAGGTGGGGATCACCATTGTGCGCGATATCTATGACGTCGACGAGCACCTGGTCGGCAAGGGCGACTGGATCGTGTCCGACTCAAAGGACGTATCGTGTGCCGACGGATCGACAAAGCAGAGCAAGACCATCAAGACGCTCGGTGTTAAGCCACTGAGTGACCTGCAGTTGCTCCGTAACGTAGACGCACTCGAGCAGGTGGCCAGCGTGTCCGTGAATGGATCATCGCAGGTGCTGAACTCGACGGGTGCTTCATTCGAGCTGATTGCTGAAGTTTCGGACTTTGAACGCGGCAGCAAGGTTGGCTTTGAGGTTCGCCGTAGCTCGGCTGGCGATGAGGTGACGACTATCTTTTACGACGACGCGGAGAAAAAGGTGACCATTGACCGCTCCAAGAGTTCGACAGCTGAATGCGCTGTGTTCAAGGACAACGGCGTGAAGCCGATTTCGGACTCTGTGTGGGGCTACTTGTATCAGATATGATAGGTGTAGAGTTACAGCCAATCAGAGACAGGCTCAGTTTAACATAGATTCAGTATGTAATACAAAAAGGCAGATGTAGGGCGGCCGTGGAACCTCCTAGAAGGTTCTAGAAGGTTCCATCCGCCTGAACTGCGGGGGCGGCACTTCTCGTTTCGCGCGCCCTCCCCCAAGCTAGCGTTTTCCTAAAATACTGGTAGCACTTGTTGGCCCCAGCAACCTGACCAGGAGGAGCCCTTGCCAACAATCGCCCAGCTACGCGCCGAGATCGATCGGCTGAATCAAGCGATGGCCGACCGCACGAAAGTGCCGAGCCATCTGCCCAAGTTCACGGGCAAGAGGGGGGGAGACGTCCGCGAATGGCTGATCCAGATCGAGAACGCCTGCCGCATCAACAACATATCAATTGAAGACACGAGCGCGCGTCTTCCTGGAATCGCCGGATCTGCAATGGAAAAGCCAGCATCCGGATGGTTTCTGCACTGGTCGTCGACAACTCGAGCGGAGGAGCACACGTGGGGGATTTTCCGTGAGCATGTGCTCCAACACTTCGAAGCGTCGAATTACCAGTCTGTCCTGCGCGAGAAGCTTCAACGCCTCAAGCAGACAGCGGACAGCGAGACCTACAATGGCGAGTATTCAGCCTTGATCTTCAGAGTTGAGGAATGAGCGTGCTTGACCAAGTACTTTACTACGCGAACGGTCTCAGGCCGCGCACGCGTAGCTATGCCAAGCTCGAGAACCCAGAAACCCTGAGCGACGCAATGGACCTTGCTGTCAAGTATGAGGTGACACACTTCGTCGACGAGTCGCGCGAACATCGTACTCGCCAAGACAAGCGGAAGGTGTCCACTGAGCACGCGCCGAGTCACGACAAGTCGCTCAAGGGAAAAACGTTCCGTGGTAAAGGGCGTTTCAAGGCGAAGACTAGCTCGAAACGAGCCGAAAGTCGTACCTGTTTCCACTGCAAGAAACCTGGCCACATCAAGACCAACTGCTTCCTTTGGAAGAAGGAGCAAGAGAAGCAGGGAAACGGGCAGCCACGTCAGTGAATGAGGGTCCTGTCGTGGAAGAGAACGTAGCCGGATCAGTTAAGTTTGAGAATGTCAGCCTTAACGTTCTGAGCGAAAACCCTCTCGTCTACAAGTCGCGTCCACTGTTCTCCGTAGAGGGGGAAATCATCGTTAGTGGCGCGACCATTTCGACCCAAAGGATGCTGTTGGACTGTGGAGCAACCACAATCTACGTGTCCAGACAGTGGGTCGAGAAACATCGACTCAAGGCCACGAAGTTCATTGGTAAGAACATTCGTGTGAAACTTGGAGACAACCAGATTGTCGAGACGGAACTGGAGGTACTTCCCCTCGAAATCCTGGTGTCTGGGTTGGGCGAGGCATACAAGTGTATCGCTGTCGTCTACGCCATACCCGACGAATTCGACTGCATCCTTGGAATCCCATTCTTCGAGGATATGTAGCCGCAGATCGACTGGAGAGGTCGATGTATCGAAGGAACGCAAGTGAAGACTCTGCATTGGAAGCGAACAGGGGAAACCAGTGGACCGATCGAGGAAGGCGGACCGGTGATTGCCTCCGGGCTTCGGAGATCTGTCGAGGCGAAAGGCCTATCGGCGAAAAAACCCGATTCCTGTCGAGGTGCCGCGCTGGAAACGGATGTGAAGTCCGCGGCTGAAACTGTTTGCGACGCAACGCAGAAAGAGAGCCCAAGAGTTGTTTGCGAACAACCAGGAGACGCGTCAGCCGGCAAGGGTTCGGCGGTGAAGGACAACTTGGAATTGTCGAAACGCGGCGGTACTGTACGAGAGGCTGGAGATAGCAGCAGTACTGGGGGCAGAGGCACTGTCGTGGAAAATATGTTCACGATGGGTGTCGTTGACGAGGCTGGTGTCCAGACGAAGTTCATCACTCGCAAGAAACTACGAAAGTTCCTGAGAATCAAGACCAAGTCGATCGATGAACCTGACTTTATGTTGGTTCTGACGAACGTGACGATCAAGCAAGTTGCTCGCTCACTGCAACGGCAAGATCAACCCGACAACGTCGGAAGTGCGAAAGCACAACGGTATCTGGATACGGACTGGGATAGCTTCAAGGGGAATCCCGCGTACCAGTTACTCATGGAGTACATGGACAATCCGTTCCGTCCTGAGCTCCCAGAAGGTTTACCCGAGAAACGCGAGATTGAGCATAGGATTGACGTGGAGGATCCGAATCTTGCAATGTATCGGCAACAATGGCGTCAATCGCCAGAGCAGCAACGCGAGACTGTGCGTTGGGTGGTAGACATGGGGAAGAAGAAGCTCATCCGTCCAAGCATCAGTCCACATGCTGCTCCAACCTTCTGTGTACGAAAACCAGTTGGCTGGAGGATTGTACACGACTACCGGTACTTGAACCCCAACACTGTACGTCAAAGTATCCCAATGACGAGGAAGGAGGACATTCTTGACGCGATGTCCGGAGCGTACTGGTTTTCCACTATGGATTTGATGTCCGCGTACTATCAAGTACGTATGCGTGAAGAGGATATCAAGTACACAGCATTTCAAGCGCCAAATGGACTCTGGGAGTATCTTGTTCTGCCCAGGAGTCTGTAATGCGCCAGCGACGATGCATCGTTTAACGTCAAAGCTGTTCCGAGGTTTAAAAAACACCAAATCGTTTTATGATGACATCTACGTTTTCACGAAGTCTCAGAGCATCGACGACCACTTGAAGGCGTTGCGCAATACATTAAATATCCTGCATGACAACAAGCAGTACGTCAAGCTTGCCAAGTGTGTCTTCTGTGCCGACGAGATTCCGTGTCTCGGGGACTTCGTAGGACGCAACGGTGTACGGATGGATCCGGACAAGGTACAAACCATCAAGGACTGGCCAGTACCACGAACACAAGAGGGACTTCACAGCTTCCTTGGGTTGACTGGTTACGTCCAACGATTTTGTCCAGACTACGCAGCATTTACTGCAACAATGTTCACTCTCTTGAAGAGGAAGAACAAGAGGAACGCGAAGATCCAATTCAATGATGAGCTGTTGAAGAATTTCAAGAAGCTGAAGAGGCGACTGTGTAATCCTCCAGTGTTGCACCTCCCTAACTTCAGCCAGTCCATGCATCTGCGCACTGATGCGAGCAAATTCGCTGTTGGTGGAGTATTATTCCAAGTCGTGGACGGAGTTGAGCGACCCATTGCGTATACCAGTCGAAAGATGAAATCCGCGGAGCTCAACTATCCAACACAGCAGCAGGAGCTACTTGCTATCGTACACGCGCTAGCAGCTTTTCGAATTTACTGCTTGGACAAACCACCGATCGTCGAGACGGATCACAAAAGTCTCGAAGGGTTGTTCACACAGAAGATGACGAACCGCCGATTGGCTAGGTGGTACGACATTCTAGCTGAGTACCAACCCACGTTCTCGTATCTTCCAGGTGCGAAAAACGGTATCACGGATGCATTGAGTAGCAGACCTGACTTGCAGCCAGATACGAAGTATTTCCATGACCTGCGTGTGTCCAGCTTCAACGACACTTCCTTCAGACTTGCTCTTAGTCAAGTGTCTACAGATTCAGAGCTGCTGAAAAGGATCAAGGGTGCTTACGTCAAAGATCGAGATGTCCAGACAATCCGGGCAGCAATCCAGCGACGTACAAGCACCTCAAAGTCGAAGGAAAAACACCAGCACCACAAGCTATACCGGTACTATTCGGAGGCAAACGGCTTGCTGTGGTACCAGTCTCCGGTGGATAACCATCCTCGAATCGCTGTTCCAAACGATGTGAAGTTGAGACAATCGATAATCAAGGAGAGTCATGACACCAACTACAGTGGCCATCCTGGTACTGAGCGAACGTACTTGACGTTAGTACGACGCTGGTACTGGTCCAAGATGCTCAAGTCGATCCAAACGTTTATTGCTGACTGCGAGCCATGTCGACGAAACAAGCCAAGGCTGACAAAGCCTCCTGGTTTACTCGAACCATTGAGTATTCCCGATGAGCGCTGGAGATCGATCTCCATGGACTTCATAACAGATTTGCCTAGAACGAAGCGTGACGTTGATTCGATTTGGGTCGTCGTCGACCGACTGACCAAGAGATGCCACTTTGTGCCGACAACGAAGAACGTAACAGCCGAAGGCGTTGCCCGTCTCTTCATCGACAACATTTGGAAACTTCACGGTATGCCGACGAATATTGTATCCGACCGAGATAGAAAATTCGTGTCTGCGTTTTGGCAACACGTCTTCAAGTCTATCGTCACGTCACTCAGCATGACAGTAGCACAGCGGGCCCAAGGCGACGGACAAACTGAGCGAATGAATCGAACGCTCGAAGAGTATCTGCGATGCTTCGTCAGTCCACGTCAAGACGACTGGGACAGTCACTTAGCGAACGCTGAGTTTGCTATCAACTCAACGGTGAACTCCAGTACTAAGCTCGCACCGTTCGAGGCGGATCTAGGGTATATCCCGCTGAATCCGCTACAGCTTGCAGCGGAGCAGCTCGATACGGTTACAAAGAGTCGTCGAGGCACTGAGTTTCACGAGAGCCAAGCAGCTATTCTTTTTGGATGCCGTGAAACACTTGCTCAAACGCAAGAGCGAATGCGTGATGTTTACGACAAGAACCGACAAGAACAAGTCTTTGAGGTTGGCGACCGTGTGTACTTGAGCACCAAACACTTGGACCCCAAGCACACTGGTCTGCCAGCATCCACTAAGTTCCGTCCGAAGTGGATTGGACCTTACTCTGTTGTGCGGAAGATACACACCCATGCTTACGAGCTTAACATTCAAGCTGACAACAAGCTTCACCTAGTATTCAATACGGGTTCGCTGAAGCCGTGCAACGAGTCGACACGCTTGTCGCGACCCAACGAGGTTGTACTGGCTGATGAAAGTATCGGCCAGATCGTCAAACGCTTGGTGAAGAAGAGGACACACAAGCGATGGACCCAATTCCTTGTGGAGTGGGTGGGAGAAGAGAAACAGACCTGGGAACCGGTTGAAAACTTGTCACAAGTCCCAGATCTAATCGTAGAGTTTGAGGCTGCAAGGCGCAAGAAACGAAAGAGAAGATGAAGTAAAATCAACTTAAGGGGGGGCTCAAAGACCTACATGTATTCCCGTACTACATCCCCTCCAAGTTGAAGCTACTGCTGCATCAAGCGTCTCTTCCGGTTACGCGCCGTCTTCGAAGTGCGTTTGCCGTGACGACACACGTACCCAAGCTGAAGCTGAACACGACTAATCCACTTTACACTCTCAATCCAAAGGTAGTTCGAGAGAGGAGACACTTCCATCGGTGGATCGTGGTCAGCCGAGTACCCATCAAGCTCGACCAGGCGAGCGTTGGGACCAGTCTTCACCACGACGAAACAGTGACCGATGTCATCCTGGCCCGCGCTCACCAAGTACGTACCCGGAACCAAAGCTTCAAAGAAGTGGTTCAGAGTCGCAACACTCCCGATGGATTCATGAAGAATATTGGGAAGCATGATGCCGTAGTCCAACGGAACACGTTGGCGCTGAAGCGTTTTCCAGAACTCCGTGACGTCTTCGCGAGATACGCCAAACGCAAAAAAACTCGGGACGAGTTTTTTCATACTCCTCCCACATCTCCATGGTAACTAGATTTGGCTGACCAAGATAGTACAGCGCGCAGCGGAGCGCATCCATGAAACACGTACCAGCTTCGGAAGCACTAGCACGAACGTCGTACCATCCCATGAATGTTATTTCAGAACCCGAAGCCTTCCACTCGTCGACATTTTGCATCATGTACCGCGTCGTTTGGGGATGGAGCAACAGGAGCCCGTACAGGCGACGATGGAGCAACAGGAGCCCGTACAGGCGACGAGGGAGCAACAGAAGCCCGTACAGGCGACGAGGGAACAACGGGAGCCCGTACAGGTGATGGTGGAGTTACAGCACCAGCAGGAGCATCGACCATGGCAGCCGGAACAGCAGGGACTGCAGCAGGAGCAGGCGGCGTCGGCGAGCGAGGCGAGGGAGCGGCGGAAGGCGAGCTAGTGGCAGCAGACGCAGAAGGCACAGCCATCCCCCAGGACGGACCTATCCAAGCCCCAAGTAAACAGGCCCGCACAAGGCAGGCGTGGGTAAACGCGGGGTCGGACTAATCCGTCGGGGAACGGCACCTCTGGCCTTCAGCGCAATTTCGGGAATGGCAAGACTGAGGGGACGCGCACGCCAGAGGGAGGGTGAGTGTATCAGATATGATAGGTGTAAAGTTACAGCCAATCAGAGACAGGCTCAGTTTAACATAGATTCAGTATGTAATACAAAAAGGCAGATGTAGGGCGGCCGTGGAACCTTCTAGAAGGCTCTAGAAGGTTCCATCCGCCTGAACTGCGGGGGCGGCACTTCTCGTTTCGCGCGCCCTCCCCCAAGCTAGCGTTTTCCTAAAATACTACTTCTATCTGTACGACCTGCTCACGGGTGCTTCGCAGAACGAGGTGTGCGAAGCTACCCGAGAAAAGCTGAGCTTCCACGTGTTCGTGGATGTGTCTAGCGTGGAGGTGTTTGTGAACGGCCGCTTCTCGCTGTCGGCTCGCGTGTACCCGTGTGCCAGCCAGACGAAGTCGGACGGCATTGCTCTGGGTAAACCGCTAACGCAACATTCGAAAACGGGCAGGTCTAGACGGAGCCTAAGCACGCCTGGGCTGAGACCCGCACAGTGCCCAATTTTTAAGTGGCTGGAGAGCTAACGATGCTTAGATAAAGCGAAATGTCAACTGTAGTATTGCATTGGACTCAATGTTTTTTCTCGCTTGATACTACAGTACTGTATGTACATGTAAATAATATTAATAGTACATACTACAGAGTGTGCATGTCTGTATGATCAAGAGGGCTGCTACTGTACAGACAACGACGGTGAAACTCAACCCCCCTCGAATAGTACAGACAACGACGGTGAAACTCAACCCCCCGTAGACATGCTTTTCAAGTCATTTTTAGAAAGGCCAACAAGACAAAAAAACTCGACCCCTTTCGTGGTATCACCTGCGATTGGTCAAAATTAAACCGACCCAACAGTTTATTAAAAGTAGAAAAAACAATTTAAACAAACACCGTAAAAAAGCAAACATGTATTATTTTGCTCTACACCATCACGACAGGGTGTTTTGGGATTGCTTTTTCAAAGCTTTTAATAACACATTCCGTAGATATGTTTTCCCACGCTCTCATTGTGGAGCCACGACGGCCTTTGAGGGCCCAAATCTTGTGGGGTGGGGTGTCAAAATATATTGCTGTCTCGTAGACATTGTATATGGCGGATTGCTGGAAGTGAGAATGCTGTTTCCAAAACTCTATGGCAAAGTTCAAATGGATTTCTTGTAGTGCATCTTCATCCTTTTTAGTAAATTGCGGTTTCTGAACAGAAAAACCATGGCTATAACATTAAGAAAAATATGTAAGCAATAAATATTGATTAAAAACACAAATAAAATAGGATAAATTGCTAAAACGCTTGATTAAATCAACATATTGGAAAACGAGATGCTTACCGAGCTGCAAACCGCTGGCACATACGCACCAACGCGCTCAATGCGCGCTCAGGAGATGATTTATCGGCTAAATACTGCTCCAGCCAAGCCCCCTGCTCCATCTTCATATACTCGATCATGCCTCCAGTACACAAATACTATATATACACGTTAGAATCTGCAAAAAATAATATAACAAAACAAATTTACCTCTTCATCCCGACGGACGTCTTTCATGAAGGTGACCAATTCGTGCTCAAATGTGATTTTAGTCTTTGCGCCTTGTCCTTTCGTCGTTCTGCTAGTTTGAGGTCCCTTAAACTCAAACAGCAGCTTTGCCTTCTTTCTCCAGCCCTTCAACGTATCTAATGGAATATTAAGCGCCCGAGCGGTAGGCTTACATCCCTCCAGAGCCACCCGCTCGAGCGCTTCCCGTCTCTGCTTGACGGTGTAGCTGTTCTGCCGACGACGTTCGTCCATCACTTCGCAGAAACAGCAATAGCGTGATTGTTTAAACGGCGCCAGCATGACGTGCTGTCCAGCAATGTTTTTGAAAGTATATTATTGGATAAAATAACAAATAACATTTTTACTTGAGTTTAAATTTGCACTGTAAGGGGGGTTGAGTTTTTGTGGGGGGTTGAGTTTCACCGTCGTTGTCTGTAATTAACAGGCTTGTATCCAACTCTGACAACCACCAATTGGCAGATTCCGGAATCAATCATACGATTTGGCTGGAATAGGTACAATCAAAACGAGCCAACCAAGTGATTGTTGTTCATTCCGAACAAGGGCGTTTCAGCCGATGAGAGAGGAAATTCTATTATACGGTACATATGTACTGGGTTAATCCCAATCTTTAAAAATATTGCCATACAAAGTGGAAACAGATAGCTTTAGCTCATTACTCGCATTAAATACGAGCTTACATTTAATGTAGAAAACCAGTTCATTGCTAAGTACGCATGCGAGTAAATGATATGTGCTAATTGGATTGTAAAAAAGTAAATTTTTCCCATTACTCCGATTTTCTTAATAACTGAATAACATTTATAGTAAACAATTGAACAATGTTTATGTCCTTTTGGGGAGGCTCATACTTAAAAAAAAGTTAATCGAGGCTGACAGGCTGCAGCCGAAATTACACACGTAAAGTTGAAGGAGGAGACACGTCTCTACAAAACCATCGTTAAATGAAAAATTGCTAAACCGTCGGTGTTTATAATTTAAAATTATAATAGGATCAAGCCAATCCAAACTCATATTTAATCAGGGTGCGGCCGGTTGTCAGAACTTCCGACAACCGGCCACTCAGGCATTTGCTAATAAGAGGAAGATACATGTCAGAAACATGGAACTCAGGCTCGACGGCTTTGTCTACCGGCTCACTAACAATTTCAACATTACGAACCGCCCACCAAGCACCGAAGAAGTCAGAACGTCGATCGATGTGATGCGCAGCGGTGGTGGTCTATTGCCAGCAACTGAGCAAGCCGAGGTCTAGGAGAACGATGGTTTGACGTCGAAAAGGTGTACGCAAAACGATGGGAGAATGATTTTGATTTTTTTCTCATCCAATGGGTTGACTACCACGAACCCACCTGGGAACCTACCCACAACCTCGCCTAGAAGCTGAAGTGGGTCTCGAGAAAGAGACTATCGACTTCGTCTGGCTGTATCAGTCTACAAGAAGACGAAAGCGCCCATCGCGAAAGAAGAAAACGCCTAGCCGGCGTAGCGCGCGGAGCCAAAGATTGTGAATCTTAAGCTCGCAGCGCACTTAGTATATACTGTTAACTGTACACATTTTTTTATTTTACAGACCTGGTGGACATATCCAGTACATATGTACTGTATTATGGAAATTCCTTGCCACTTAGAGCGTAATTTTGCACAACTTTGGTCAAGGCGACCTTTGGTGTACGTCAATCCACCGCTGGCGTCACAGCTGGGCGCCGCTTGGACCCAATGCCGGCCGGATTCCTGTTAGCGAAGGTCTGCATTCAGTGTCCACGGCGATATTAGCTAGTTCCTCGACCGTTATTTGTGGTGAAGTGCTTTCTCTGAAATGAGAGATGGGATCTGACAAAGTATGGTGACCCGAAATATGCCCCCATCCAAAAATCGTTTTAATACTGTCAGCTCGCTGTTGATCTTGCGTTCGTGATGACTGTATGGAAAGCCGAAGGCGTAACTTTAAAACGGGTGCTCCTTTTACTTGAAGGCTACCCGTATGCGCCAGAATGGAGGTTCGAGCATACATATATTGGGCTATCACGTGTTCCTGATGCAACAAAGCCGAAGTATTTTCCATTATCACTACTCTACAGGAAAGCCAAACTTTTTCGCTTCGGCACAGCATTTTCACAGAGAATGGATGTTCAAACGGACGGATACCGGAAACCTCGTCCAGATTGCACTGTAAAAATGGATCCACACGAATATCATACCACAATGTTACCTCCCAGACTCAACGTTCCACAACGTACCTGGTTCGGTGCTAAAAATGGCAGCCCGTCATCGTAAATATGAGTAAAAAAGAGTCATACCCTATTATTCAAGCTAAATGTTTGTCTAAATCCACCTGCATATATTGTAATCAATGCGGCCAGGAGACTACATCAGCAAGCAGAGCCTTATGTTTGTGTTGGTAACTTCATCCTAATTAGAAAGTACAGCTACGGGCGCAGTTGAACGAAATGCAGCATCTATGCCAGAATTGCAGTTTCATAAGTGCATTTCTGGCCGCTTTATTATAGGATAAGTCCTTTTGGTCCGGAGACCCGAACTCGCTTAGAAGGTTAATAATTAAGCGGACTAATGAGACTACAGTAATGATCCGAAATCCATGCTTATAGCCAATACGATCGATAGGGGTACGACTTCGAATTTAACTTCTTACCTGAATTGTCCGGAACCAGCGCGTCTTATCGAATAAGAGGCAATACAAATTTAGCACTTTAGGGACATTCACTGGATAATTGCACTTTGTGACGGACGAAACCCGACAAGCTTAATGCATCGCTGTAGCGAGCATACCCAGGCTTCAGTGCCATCGTAGTATTTCTAGTATAAAACGGCAGCTTGTAGGATGTATACTAGCGGGTTTGACACCCTGCCGAAGTACCACTGCAATATAAAGGGCTTCAAGATGGACTGACACAGCAAATAATTGGTACGGCAAAATTGTTTAGCAAAGCTAAGTGATATTGCCCGCGTCCTCCAGTCACAATGACCCCGTGAACTGTCAACAACGTAGAGCCCGCCTCCTTGACAAGTCCAACATCTTGTCCTCTCGGTAGATTGAACTACTTGTCGCCATCCTTGTACTACTCGTAGCTGGTGTAGTAGCTTCGTATGGACTAGTTACAGGTTACATGTAGTCGATGGGCATCTTACACACCTTTCCTGGGCGCCAGTCGATCGTGGGCATCGTTTAGTGCTATTAGAAGATGACGAAAATGATGAGGTTGAGCATCGTCTCTATGGCCTGCGCGAGCAGCAGCGAGCACTTTATATTGTTGATGAGCGCCACACCCAGCCAAAGTCTACGGCGGCACGACGGATCTTGTAGTAGATCGTCAGCTCCTGGAGCTTTGTTCCTTCCGGCACGTTGATCGCTAGCTCGATCTTACCTGGCGAAATGTAGTCGATCACGCTCGGTAGGTCGCTCTGTAGGTCCGAGAGCTTGC
Organism: Phytophthora infestans T30-4; assembly: GCF_000142945.1. Taxonomy (NCBI): domain Eukaryota; phylum Oomycota; class Peronosporomycetes; order Peronosporales; family Peronosporaceae; genus Phytophthora; species Phytophthora infestans. The sequence continues at coordinate 1,517,987 of NW_003303727.1, forward strand.
GCAGCGCGATGTTGGCCTTGCCGCCCTGCGTGACCAAGTACTCGTGCGTGCCGAGCGTGGCGTAGACCTAGTATCCAGATCCTGTATGATTAACGATTCCCCCGCGAACTCGCGCTTGATGCCCTGGCTACCACTCAAGATCAACGCCTTGAATCCAGTACTTGGCAGCGTCTCAGATACGCCTGGTGCATGTTCGTGCCGAACCAGGCCACCTCATCAGTCGACGCCATCTTCACACCCACCATCGGATCAGCGTCGTGAACAAAACGGTGACACCTAGACGCCCACATAGTCAATGTAGATCGGAGCAATCAGCAGCAGCACCGACTTGACCGATAGCTCTCTGTCAGGGGCGATTGTCGCCTCAGTTAGGCTCGTGGATGTTATCGTTGCCACTGCGCTATACACATTTCTTGGTCAGTGCGATGAGGAGAAGGTCAGGCCGAAGGAGTACGTACATCACTGAGTCGCTATCCTACTGAAGCAGCCGCACGCAGAAGTGTATATGTAATGTAGCGGGAGCAGCAAAATCTGCGAGATTGCTACATCCAACTTACCAACAGCGACCAGGCGCCGACTAACGGAGGGGTACCCCGATGATCCGTGATCTGCTGAACTTTCATCACCTTGTGTACCCGTCGGTAGGGCGGGATCTTGCTCTCTCGGTAACTTCCGAAGAGTTCAAATGGTGAAGCTTGAGTGTCTTGGCGAGACGTGGGGATAGAGTGGAGCAGTAATGGTAAGATCTTCACTCTGCGTCCGTAATTGTTTCTGGATCCCAAGCGAATATTCGAGCTTGGTGGATCAGGGCCCAGATCTGAGATCTGGCCGTAGGGTTGCCTTGCGGGCGTATCCCTTGCCTTTGATTTCCTTTGCGTCGTATTTGTCACTTCCTGTAGTGGGATCTTGAGAGTTGAGAGCTTCTTAGGTATACCCGGCCAGGTAGTAAATCCGGTTAACCTTTCAGATCTGCACGTGTAAAGGAAAGCTCACTAGGTGGTAGAATCTGCCCAATATATTATCCAGTTATCACTACCACCACTAAATATCCAATTCCCAACCTTCTCCGAGCTCGTACGGCCAATGTAGTTCCGAATCTTGAGGGCAGGAAGGCACTTGCGTGTTACTGTGCAAATAGAAGTCGGTATTGATTCTTAAGCCTATACCTGCCTGGAGCTCTACCTTCCATGCAATTTACCCTGCTAAATCCCCTACCATGATCGGCTGCCTGCCCTTTCTCTCCTTGGTCCATCACCCCAGCTGTATCAGCATCACCGGATGCATGGCGTAATCATCGTGAGGTCACCATATTATGGGCATACTGTTCTGGATCCTAGCCACTGTGGCCTTCCTTACTGCAAGTGTACACTCATCATGAATCTGAGCCCTCTAATCGTCCAACACCACATTACGAACGTCTGAAGTCTTCATCTCTCCACGAAAGCTCGCGATCCGTTGGATCCACCACCCCTATACCCAAGATCCAAGTCACTCTGTGTGGGATCCTTAATCCCTTGGATCCGGACTTGGAGGAGTGGGATCTGCGTCATCTAGCGGTAAAACTTGCCTTCTCCTATGTTGTTAATACCAGATCCACCTTCATATGGTGTCTACAGCCCTTCCTCCATAGGATCTCCACGCGATCTGCCCGGACATGGTATATCCCATATCCCATAGATATAATCGGACGAGGGTGGATCCGAGTCTCCACTTGATCTCAGTTATACTACCACCAACCATGTTCCTCTTGCCGTTCTTCATACTCTGAGCCTGTGACGGGGTCACACAGCACCTTGCGCTAGAGGAAGCTGACTTCCGAGAGTGTACAAACTCTCAGTGAACGGCAGTTCACAGGTCCCCTCTTTATTCTAAAGAGAGCGAAGTTACCTAGTTAAGGTAGAATGTAAACTGAGTATATTTATAGGTAGATAAAGCTTGGGTTTAATACAAACTATAAGTCACCTGTAGAAATGCAATGTCGTTAACCAATGGTTGGCTTTGAACGACCTTGGTACTTTGTACCAAATATCCCGAAGTATGACGTGTCATACTCCTGAAGTATGAAGTGTCACACTTCATGTAACCAGGGTACACTGAGGGCTACGTACCCCGTTACATCCTCCCCCACTTAGATTCGGTTTACCGACCTATCAAAATGAAGAGGTGCTCGTCACAAACTCTCATTCTCAAAGTCGAAAACCATCGACTTGGCCGCGCGAGCGCGGCGGAGGCTCACTTCACAGTTAGAGCCTCGAGCAACAGTCTGTGCGCTCTTTTTCTAGGTCTCCACTTCGGCCGTTAACCATGCCTCGTGGCACTGCAAAGAGCAGTGCGAAGACACGCTCCAAGGTTGCTGCCGGGAAGGCGCAAGCCAAGAGCACTAAGCCTCACGACAAAGGCTCGGCCCTAAAGGAGGCTACTCAGGTGGCCTCCGAGGCGATCGGTTCCTCGGGTGACGCGGCTGTGGGCAGGCGGGCAAGCAAGCGCCGCAGCCCGTCGCCCTCGGCCTCTCCAGGCAACCGTCCGAACCCTCGGTTCGTCCAACGTGAGTTCGATTCTGGTAGTGAGGGCGAAGCCGAGTCCGAGAGCACGCACGATGCTCCTGCGGGCTCTGTGGGAGGGCACAGCCCAGTGCCCAGTGAGCACAAGGATGACAGCGTGCAGTCGCTCGCTAGTGATCAAGGTGATCACAGTCCCAGGACGTCTGTGCGCTCTGAGAGTCCGGCCGTCAAGGCTAAGGGCGCTCCCAAAGCTGGTGGAGATGATGAAGAGAGTCCTCGCAAATGGCTCTCGCTTGCCGAGGGTCTTGCACGTGCTAAGGCCTCTAAAGCCGAAGGCGCCAAGCCTTCAAAGAAGCGTACAGCCTCTAAGTCACCACTCCGCGAGGAGAAGGAGACTCGACACTCCCATCGGAGCATCTTCGACTCCTCGGATGAAGAGGAGAAGAAGGAGGAAGAAGAGGAGGAGGAGGGTGCTCTCGCTGAGCCCCGGGAGGTCTCGAATGACCTCGACCAGCAGCAGGAGGATTTCCAAGCTGCCCAGCGTGTGCGTGGAGGTTCGGTGGTGGCACCCGTCAGCCAGGGAGCTGCCATCAACTCAAGAGGGTATTGGCCTCCCGAGGAGAGCGCTGGGGCTGACCTCTTCTTAGAGCTTCTCGTCGCTCCTCGTGGCCTTGTGGGCGGTCAAACTTCTAGGGGCATCTACGAACGTGCCCTTGTTCAGAAAGAACAGCTGTTCGTTGACAACTTGGAGGCTGCTCGGTGTGTGCTTCTCGCGCCACACCGCATTCCCATTAAGGACTTCACGACTTGTCGTAAGAAGCCCGAGACCCGGGGTAGTCTCTATCCTCTTTGGGGATACCCCTGGGTTATGCCCGAGAATTGTCCCACGTAGAGTTCTTGTGAGGACATGTTCTGGGCATGGGTGGAGTCTCTTAAGTACTCACCCACGGAGTTACGGGAACTCCATGAAGATCAGCTGTTGTCCCGCATCCTGGACCAGCGTGATCTTCGTGTTTGGTTTGCCCACTTGGTCAGCAAGCGCATGCTGCCAAGGGACATCCTGAAGCGCGCGGCTTCCAGCGCTCACGATGAGCGCGGGTACGGAATGTATTCATCGTCCGTACCCCGTTCGGGCAAGAAGCCCCGGACTACTTATGAAGCTGCCGCCGCTTCTGTTCCCAGATTGCGACAGCCTTCGGGCAATCAACCAGGAGCCGTTCAATCGGCTCCCACGAGTTCTCGGAGTGGGCATAACCCCTCCACTTCACGAGGAGCTGTCGCTTACCGCGACGCCGTTGCTCCTGGAGGATCCGCTCCACGTGGAAGTGGACTTCTCCATTCCGGTCAAGCAGGGGCGGAGGTGCCCTCGTACGAGTACGAGTACTCGGCGCCTCCCGAACGCCACTCTCGTCCGAGTGCTCCGGCTGCGGGTCCGACACAGGGCCCTGAGGTTGACCGCCTCCGTCAACGTGTCCTCGTGCTTGAGATTGCACTTGGTCTTGGGACTGGCGGTAATGCTGCCGCCCAGGCCGGGAATCAGGGCGAGCTCGCTCGTCTTGCGGGCCGCCTGGACCTGTTGGAGCGAGAGGTCGCGAGCCTGCATCTGCGGGTGGATCGCCGGGCCTCTTCGTCCGATCTGGACGAGGCCTTTCGCATGATCCGACGGATCGAGGCTCTGCTGCCACGTCCGGAGCCGCCCGCGGCACACTCCCAGACGTACGCGTATGGTGCGTACCCGGCGTACTCAGCGTACTCGGCGTATGGCGCCGGGGTCCGTTCTTACGGAGCCCCTCCGGCGTACGGTCTTGACCGCAGCCTTGCCGTTCCGACCGAGGCTTGGGTGCCTGATCCGACGCCCTCGTCGACGTCTGTGACCGGCCCTCGCTTCGAGGAGCTGGGTCAAGGAGGGTCTGCGAGTCAGCATACCCCCTGTGGATCAAAGTACCGCTTAAGACGTCCAACATAGAACGTCGGGTGCGTCGTCATTGACTTTGGCAGGTCGATGGTGTACGACGCACCATGTCTGGCCAGGACTGCAAATGGTCCGATGAAGCGGTGCTTCAGCTTGTTGCTGCCGACAGAGCTGACAGTGTCAAGAGGTAGGTTCCTCGTGTCTAGCAACACTAAGTCTTCCACCTTAAATATACTTAAGTTTCCTCTTCCATGTTTGTCGGAGTACTCCTTTTGCTTATCTTAGGCCGCTGCCATGGCATCGCGGACCCTGCTGACAGCGCTCAGCTTGGTATCCATAAAGGATTCCACTTGTTTCCGCAGCGAAACTGGTCTCACATCCGAGACCTGGGAGGAAAGGGCTTTCCGAGCCTCTCCCCCACTTAGAATAGAGGAGTCAGTGTCTCCTCGAAGAGTGAGAGGCACTCTGGGGTGACGAAAGCCGTTCAAGTAGAACGGCGTGAACCCCGTGGACGCGTGCACTGCGTTGTTGAGCGCAAACTCAACAACTGGAAGCTGCGTCGACCACGTACGTGGTGTTGCCGCGCACACACTGTGCAGAGTGTCCTCGAGCACTCGATTGACGCGCTCTGTCCGGTCGTCTGTTTGCGGATGGTCCGCAGTGGACATCTGCAGACGAGTTCCCAGTAAAGGGAACAGCGTTTTCCAAAACGCAGCCGTGAACCGCGGGTCTCGGTCCGAGACAATCGTCTCCGGGAGACCGTGATAGCGGAACACGCCATCAACGAACAACGCTCAGCTTGGTATCCATAAAGGATTCCACTTGTTTCCGCAGCGAAACTGGTCTCACATCCGAGACCTGGGAGGAAAGGGCTTTCCGAGCCTCTCCCCCACTTAGAATAGAGGAGTCAGTGTCTCCTCGAAGAGTGAGAGGCACTCTGGGGTGACGAAAGCCGCTCAAGTAGAACGGCGTGAACCCCGTGGACGCGTGCACTGCGTTGTTGAGCGCAAACTCAACAACTGGAAGCTGCGTCGACCACGTACGTGGTGTTGCCGCGCACACACTGTGCAGAGTGTCCTCGAGCACTCGATTGACGCGCTCTGTCCGGTCGTCTGTTTGCGGATGGTCCGCAGTGGACATCTGCAGACGAGTTCCCAGTAAAGGGAACAGCGTTTTCCAAAACGCAGCCGTGAACCGCGGGTCTCGGTCCGAGACAATCGTCTCCGGGAGACCGTGATAGCGGAACACGCCATCAACGAACAACGCTCAGCTTGGTATCCATAAAGGATTCCACTTGTTTCCGCAGCGAAACTGGTCTCACATCCGAGACCTGGGAGGAAAGGGCTTTCGGAGCCTCTCCCCCACTTAGAATAGAGGAGTCAGTGTCTCCTCGAAGAGTGAGAGGCACTCTGGGGTGACGAAAGCCGTTCAAGTAGAACGGCGTGAACCCCGTGGACGCGTGCACTGCGTTGTTGAGCGCAAACTCAACAACTGGAAGCTGCGTCGACCACGTACGTGGTGTTGCCGCGCACACACTGTGCAGAGTGTCCTCGAGCACTCGATTGACGCGCTCTGTCCGGTCGTCTGTTTGCGGATGGTCCGCAGTGGACATCTGCAGACGAGTTCCCAGTAAAGGGAACAGCGTTTTCCAAAACGCAGCCGTGAACCGCGGGTCTCGGTCCGAGACAATCGTCTCCGGGAGACCGTGATAGCGGAACACGCCATCAACGAACAACCTTGCGGTTTGTTCGCCCGTAACAGTGACGGAAACAAGATGTACCATCTTGCTCAGTCGACACACGAACACTAAAATTCCGGTGTTGCCGTGTCCGTCGGCGGGAAGCCCAAAGATGAAGTTAAGACGCATCGACTTCCGAGAGTCAGCCGGTACGGGCAGGCTCTGTAGTGGAGCCGAAGAGTGCCCTGCGGGTTTGACCCGCTGACATGTTTCGCATGTCTTAACGTACCGGGCGACCCACTTGTACATGTGGGTCCACCAGAAGGCCTGGGAGACCGACAGGAAGGTCTTCTAGCGGCCCGAGTGGCCGCTGGATAGCGCATCGTGCGTCTCCGCGGTGATATCGAACTTCCGATCCTTGTCGTTGGGTACGACCACCCGTGAAGGTTCACTGGGCTCCACCCGGTAATAGAGGAGGCCATCCTTCAGCTCATATCGGTAGAGCCGTGAGCGCTGTCGCGATGAGAGCCAGTCGGACTTCGCGCTCGTTCCTGCCATAAGGAACTTGACGATAGGCGCGACAGCCTCATCGTCCCGATACGCCATGCGTATCCGATCATATAGATCCGTTGTCACCCGCGTGGTGTGGGCCAACTCATAGTCAGGACGCCGAGAGAGGGCGTCCGCAAGCACGTTGAGCTTGCCCGGCTTGTTTTTGACGCGGAAGTTGTACTCCGCGAAGAAGGACAGCCACCTCGCCATCCTTTGGGAGAGGTAAGGCGAGTTAGTCGCCGTCCTCAAGGATGCGTGGTCTGTGTAGATCACGAAGCTTCACAAGGGCATATTTCATTGCCAAGAGCTCCTTGTCGTGGACAGGGTAGTTCCGCTCGGCGGCTTTCAGCTGCCTGGACTGGGACGAGATAACTCGTTCATGTCCAGCCGTGTCGGCCTGCAGCAATGCACATCCGATGGCGTAATCGGAGGCATTGCAGACGACGCTAAACGGCTTCGTCTCATCCGGCAGGGCCAGGACAGGGGCATATTGGAGACCGGCCTTGATGCTGTCAAAAGCATCCTGGTGCTCTTGCTCCCAGCGCCAGTCGACGTCCTTTTGAAGAAGGCTCGACAAGGGCTTAGCGAAGCCCGCGTACCCTGCGCTGTTCTTGTGAAGGTAGTTGGCCAAGCTCAACCACTTTCGAGGATCCTTCTGGGATCGGGGCGTCGGCCATGCTGCTATGGCCTTGACCTTGTCTGGGTCAGCCCGAACGCCCACGTTGCTTACGAAGCAACCGAGAACTTTAATCTCTGGTGACGCGAAAACGCACTTGTCGATGTTGGCGTAGAGCTTGTTTGCTCGCATTACGTCCAACACTCGACGGAGGTGTCCTAGATGCACCTCCATGGACGTCTCGCCTCCCTTGGCACGGCTATGGACGAATATGTCGTCGAAGTACGTCTGTACGAAGGTACGCAAAGGGCGGAACAATTGCGTCACCGGGCGATTGAACGTCGCCGGGGCGTTAGACAAGCCCTGCGGCATGACGAGCCACTCCCAAAGCATGCCGCGTGGAGTGCTTACCGCGGTGAGCGGGATGTCACTCTCCCGCATTAGGATCTGGTAGTATCCGTCTACCAAATCCAGCGCACTGTACAGTACGCTCCCGGTCATGTTGTTTAACAACACATCCTTTCGTGGGATTGGTGTTTGGGTCGACACCGCTGCGTTGTTCGGCTTGTTATAAGCGTGAACCAGACGTCACTTTCCGTTCGGCTTCCGAACGCAGAAAGTCGGCGTCGAGTGCGGGGATTTTGACTCCCGCACCATGCCTGCCTTCGCTTTCGCGGCGAAGAAGGCATCAATGACCTCGCGCTGTTCGCGCGGGAGAGGACATTGCCTCGTGACACAATACTTTGTGCCGGGCACATGATCAATCTCGTGCCGTACGCCTCGATCCGGTGGGAGTTAGGTCGGTGGGTGTTTGTTCACCACGTCCGCATACTCCGTCACCAAAGGATACACCGGATCCTTGGGGTTCTTAAGGATCTCATAGCCCAATCGCGTCTGACGCTGCTTGTTTAGGTCTTCCATGACGTTCTCGTCCAAGACTGAGGAGGAGTTCAGCTCCTCCCGAGTGGTCTCAGGTCTCATGAGCACCATCTCAGCAATCTCTCCAGCCTTGAGGTTGGCCAGGAAAGACTCAGCCGTCATTTCCTCGAGGTTCAGTATCTCTGCAACCTCCGGCAATGGTTCCAAGTGGACACCAGATGCCTTGACGGGTAAACCGGTCTTGTCATCGAAGATGTGATAGCACTCTTCCACCGGCCTTGTCGGAGGAGCCCGAGCCCTGGACTCCGAGTCGCTTGAAGCGACGTTGATCGGAACGAAGTTCGGATCCGACTTGAGGCGGCGGCGGTGTCTTTGCCGACGGCGTCTGTGACGGGGAGCTATGCTGCCCACGTCTAGGGATGTCGTCGCTACGACATCCGAGGCACTCGTGGCCTCGTGTGGTACTATGGTACCCACCCAGGAAGCGTGTTTGACGCCTTCCTCTTCAGTTAAGGTCTGGGCGACCGCGTGTGGCACTTTGTTACCCACACAGGAAGCGTATCCGACGTCTTCCTCTTCAGTTAAGGTCTGGGCGACCGTGTGTGGAACTCTGTTACCCACTCTGAACACGCTGTTCTCGGTGTTCATGACAGCTGCAGCTGTCTGCGGAACTAAGTTACCCGCTTGTGGACCTAAGTTACGCCTTTGGCCAGCGCCTCTTCTGGGCGCTGCCACCATCAAAACATCCTCGGAGTCGTCATATAAGTCGACACGTCCCAAGCATCTGCCGGATGGTTTGGTACCCTGGCAACCCTTGCGGGCGCCCCGGGTCCTGACAGAGGTGGGAACATGACTCACCAATGCTCTGTCGGACGGCGCAGGGCGGCTGGCACCGATTGCCTTGCCTCGCCAGTCGATCCAGGGCTCGTGTTTCTCAAGCCAGGGCATGCCCAGGATCATGTCATATGGATTCATATCGAGAACAGTGAACTGTTCGAGGCTGTCAAAGTCTTCAAACTTGACGGCCATATCCACTTGGACTTTGGGGACAGTGACGACCTTCCCGTCGGCCAGTCGCACTAACACCATCCCGTTGCTATTGCTTTCTCTCAAAACATCGTACAACTTGTTGCTGCTACGAGCAACCGTCTGGCGGTGTGCGAGATTCTTCGACGCCCCAGAATCGATCAAGATTCTAAAGGGATGATCGTATCCCCGTACACATCCGTGTACTACGAGCAACCCGCCGCTGCTCTTCGCCGATTCGAGAGTGCGAAGACTCTCAGGGGCTAAGTCCCCGTGGTACGCGCCACCCGCGCACCCATCACGAAGACTTAGTTCTTCCCCAGTAGGGCGCCCCGCCCCTACTGGTTCCCTGCGTTCCCCTGTCCCCGGGATCCTGGCTTCTGCCAGCGACCCTTGAGGACGGGCTTGGGGAAGGACCGTCTGCGGAGTCTTTCCGCGGGACAGTCGCGCTTGAAGTGGCTCATCTTCCCGCAGCCGAAGCAGCGGATGTCACGCTGTTCGGCGGACCCGAGTTCCATGGGAACTGGTCCGTTGGGGCTTGTTCGACCGGGAGCCGACAAGGAACTCCCAGGCCACGCTGAGGCCGGCGTACGCGCCTGACGATAGCTGTACGCTTCTTGAAGAGCCACTTGAATCGCCTCTTCAAGGGTGCTTGACTGCACCCGGAACAGCTGAGTGCGTGCGGGGTCCACTCGAAGGCCGTCCATGAACACAGTCATCTTGATGTGTTCGTTGAGTGGGTTTCCCACTAGGGACGCCGTGAGCTCCCGTATCTCTTGCACGTACTCGTGCAGTTCACGCCTCTCTTGTTTACACGAGAGGAAGCGCGAACGCTGGCGGTACTCGTAGTTCGCCGGGAGGAACGCGGCTCGGAGCTGTTCACACAGCTGAGCCCAGGATGTGAAACATCCAGGGGATGTTGTTTCCCGTGTGTACACCCAACCCTTAGCACGACCGCTAAGGTTGGAGAGTGCAAAAGCAGCACGAATTTGCTCAGTCGAGATCAGAGCCGCGTCCATCGCAAGCTCTACTTCTCGGACCCGGAAGTGAAGGTTCTCGCCTTCCTTCCCTTCATTCGGCTTAACCTTCAGCCATATTGGCTTCGGGTGAGGCGGATTTGCTTCCGCCGCCGGAGCCTGCAGGTTCTCCCGCACATGCGCGATGAGGCCCTGCTCGTACGCGTCGACCGCATTGACGCGCTCGAGCTGCTCGGCCGGTGTTGACACCACAAGGCTCTGCAGAGTCTCCATCCCTGCCATCTTCCGAACCGACTCGAACTGAGAGTCGTTCATATGGGAGAAGTCGCTCATATCCATGGCAACGAACTTCGGAGAGGTTCAGGTAGTCTACCCGCGGTGGCGTGGATTGACACACAGCACCTTGCGCTAGAGAAAGTTATCTTCCGAGAATATACAAACTCTCAGTGAACGGCAGTTCACAGGTCCCCTCTTTATTCTAAAGAGAGCGAAGTTACCTAATTAAGGTAAAATGTAAACTGAGTATATTTATAGGTAGATAAAGCTTGGGTTTAATACAAACTATAAGTCACCTATAGAAATGCAATGTCGTTAACCAATGGTTGGCTTTGAACGACCTTGGTACTTTGTACCAAATATCCCGAAGTATGACGTGTCATACTCCTGAAGTGTGAAGTGTCACAATTCATGTAACCAGGGTACACTTAGGGCTACGTACCCCGTTACAGAGCCACTATTATCCCCCAGATCCATCGTCTGTCATCTCTTATTCCCGATCCACACCGTCGACCCATATAGGATACGTATCCAGGTATCTCCCCCTTGAACTACTAATCAACGTGTTCGCCCCGCATCACCCACCTCACCTGGAGGTTCAGAGTGATAGTCTCGGCCTTCGATCCACTTTACCTAGGCCTAATCCACTTTGAACTGTACGGATCCACGTCGAGCAATTCAGACCCATCCTAACCACCGGGTGGTGTCACTAATCTGTGATAATGACTCCTCCCAAGATGAGTTCGATTGTGAAGAGAACAATCAAATCCTCATTTTTTATTTTTCTATTAACTCGCTGTGTGGAATACATAACTTTTTGAGTGCACATATATTAGGTACAAATTAATCCTCGTTTTTGGTCTTCCCAATAGCTACCTACTTGTCTGGTCCCAAAAAGAATTAGCAGTTCTTTAAATCGAAGATAACTTCGGTCGTACAGCTCCTACGGAAGCGTGGCTGAGCTAGTTTGAAAGCTCTACTTTCGTAGCGTCAGCACGATTTTTTATAGGAACAAATTTCGCTCCAATTTTGCCGATACCTGACCATTTGAACAATCAATTTACGGAGGGGTGGAGAAAAATAATCAGAATTAAACTTTAAAATATGCTAGAAAAGCGCAAAGCACAATAATTTCAATTTATAAAGGTGCATTTTGAAGAGACGTTCGCGTCCAGCATGATCCATGGACAAGCTCGTACAGTTGCAAGCTGCTCTGCGAGTCATCGAGACTGGACAGCGACTCGAGTCTGTGGACGGTGTGCTGGTCCGACAAGTATTACAGCAGCGGCAAACTCAACGACGGCGATCAACGCGCGAACCAGACACGAAGGACCTGTACCGGGAGCTTCTGGCACTCCGAAAAAGTAAGGCAAACACAACTGCGAAGCAGAGAGGCCAACACGTCGATGTGAGGGATAAAAGTGAAGCTGCGAGCCTCGTAACAATAACGTCACCACCAAAGAAGCCTACTCAGACAGGTGTCTGTCGTAACGTATCGGTGGTTAAAACTAGGCTGGAGTCTCCTCCTTCGTTACCCGGGCGTGATACCACCTGCGATAATGACCAGGTCATAGCAGAAGAATTGGCTGCGTGTACAACGGAGACTTTTGGGTTGATGCAGAAAGCTCTCGTCACTCGAGAGAAGGAGTTGCGGCGCTCCGAGAAGGCCGTGACGCGTGCAGATGCTGAACTACGCGAGGAACTCGCACGCGCCGAGAAGATCCTGCCGTCCAAATTCCTCTTTGAACGAAACCTCGCTAGCAACCGACAGCTGGAGGCTGCACGGAGTGTGCTGTCTCGCTTTCAACATCGTTTCTTCCAGCTTTACTTCCGCCGTTGGTGGGGGATCATAGTAGAGCTGCGACTGCAAGCTCAACGTCGAGCAGTGGCGCACATCGTTCGCATTTACCGTGGACATCAAGCACGACGAGAAGCACGACGCCTACGTAAAGAACTTTGCACCATGGAAGCTCAAAAAAGGCAGCTTCTAGCTTTCAGGCTCAAATACCGCTCCAGTCAGGCTGTAAAACTTCAAATGGCGTGGCGTCGCTATCTTCGCCATCGTGCCATCAAGTACCGTCAAACACGACAGACTGCTGCTGTTCTGCTGCAGAGAGCGTTTCGTACAAGGCAATGGCGTAGCCAGTCGCTAGTGAATGCCCTTGTGAACACACGGAAGTTGTTCGCTGTTGTGAGCCTACAGAAGCTTTACCGAGGGCATCGGGAACGACGCAAATGGAGAGAGTTTCAACAAGGCCAGCGACAGGAAGAACGTGTTCGACTTGCACTACTACGAGGTATGTCCAAACAAGCACGTGCTGCGTGGATGATCGAGAGACGTGGAGCTGGGTATCTGATAGCTCATCGATCCATATTTCCTTTCGCTATGCGGATGCGATGGCATCGTTTACTTGACCAGCTAAGACGTCAATGTGCAGCCACGAGCATCAGCAAAGCCGTGTGCCACTGGTTCGGCGTTGAAGCGAAGCGTGAAGCTGCTCGGGTCAAGCAGATTAAGGAATGGATGGCACTTGTACAACGTGAACTTGAACGCTCGCGCTGTGCTGCTGTGCTCATCCAGAGGCACTTGCGGCGGTGGGTCGAGCAACGCAAGTTCCTTATGACCCAAGCTAGACACAAGAAACAAGCTAGACGGACTAGACTGGCAGAGAAATCGGGTCGGATAGAGCGAATGCAGCAGCGCACAAGCTCAGCGCGGTTCGTTTCGGACAAGAAAGTGCTTGAAGCAGGGAACTCACCTGTGCGAATCATACCGAGTAGCTCTCAACCTACTCGAATAATGACGCTACTGAAGCCGATGAAACTGAGAGAGAGCAACTCTAACACTGCTCACAATACTGACGCCAAAGCAGCAGTAACCATCCAATGCTTCTATCGCCGTTATCGCGTGAGGAAGCGAGCTAGATGCAGAAAGTGGAGAAATGACGCACGCAAAGTGGAGAATCGTGTTCTAACGAGACACAAAGCAGCTACGGACATCCAGCGACGTGTTCGAGGAATTCATGGCAGAAATGTGGCACGACAGCGTTTCGCTGAGCGACTGCTGCAGCGCTACCTTCTCCGATGGAAGCGGAGACGCATCCAAAAGCGCCGACGTGCTGCACGTAGAATTGGTCGCTGGCTCAAACACAAAAGAACGCAACGGCTCGCTAAACTTTGGCGCGTTGAGAAACAGACGCGGCTGGCGGCTTCCACGCGACTGCAGAAATGGTATCGTGCTCGCTGCTTGTTGCCGTCACACTTGAGACGTGTTCTACAGGTTGTTAGGAGACGAGAGGAGACGTTGGTCTTCTGCGACCAAAGCCTGCGGCTCTGCCGACAACACTTGGCCGATGGATTCGTAGTGCAGTCGTTCAACGTCAGTCTTGAAGACGCCCTGCGTCCGCTTCTCTTTGCCACGGCGTCAAGGTCTCCCACAAGACCCAGAGCATCGCCGACAAAGCCAACGATTGTGGCCTCTAGCGGTGGGAAGCGCCATTCCAGTGCGGTGGCATTCCCGATTCTTCAAATGATGTTTCTGATGGCAAGTGGCTGGAAATTGCCGTTCGTATGGCGCGAATTGGACGGGAAAACACTCTTGCAAACCAAACTGGAGCGGACTAAAGCTGTCTCGTTCTTCCGGTCGCTCGTTAAGCAAGGGAACCCCGTGGCGCATCGGCTCCAACAATCTTCTACCGTTGAGACCACCCCGTGCCCGACCCGTCGAAAGCAGAAGCCTGGTACTAAGGTAGCTAAAGGAGTCGAAACGTTTGCGTCCGTGGAGGTTGATGTGGCAGTGGCTCGATCCACTGGGGGAGCGAAAGGAGCTCTAGATTTCGCGTCGTTTGTGCGGGTGATCGAGCGACTGGGTGAGATTTCTCTGGCGCAGAACGCAGCTTTGTACTGGGGGCGCTTCGATGGCACTGAAGCGCGCATACTGGCGTTGTCATGGTACTCTCTGCTGTCTCACTCGTCGCTGCAGCCACTGGCACTTCAATTCGAAACGCTCGTCTCGGGTGAGTTGTCTCGCCACGCGTCGTGCCTCCAAGGGCTTTTTGCACGGCGACACTACAGGCTACGAGGTAAAATAATCCTTCTCGAAAGGAGGCGACATATACGCCACCAAGAACTCGCTCGTGCCGCTGTGGTGCTGCAAACTCAGGCTCGGAAGCTATTAGCACGACGCGAGCTGCGACGTCTTATGCAGGAAACGTACGAGAAGTTTTTGGATCCAACGTGGGGTTTGCCGTACTGGATGAATCCTCGATCGGGCTACTCGACATGGCAGAAACCGCCTATCCTAGGAGCTGGAGATGTTCACTGTGAGCCGGTGCCATTTCCTCCCCCTGAACGCACGTTGAAAGCCCCTTGTAATGGAAGGAAGGACTGCGACCGATGTGCTGAGTGGGTGTGCTACGACTGCAATGAGTGTTTCTGTCTTGTGTGCTTTGGGGGATACCACAAAGCTAAAGCCATCGCTAGCGTCGAGAGTATTGAGGCAGCGAATGATAGAGAAGATGCAACTACGCAGTCGTCCATCAAGCGCGACCACGAGCTGGAGCGTCTCCTGCTCTGCGGATTGTGTAGATTCCAGCTCGCTTCACGCCGTTGCCTTGAATGCATTCCGAAACCTAAGCCAAAGCCTCCAGTTAACCCTAATTCAGCAAGTTTGGGGAAGCCGAAGCAGCCGTCTAAGGAGATCAAATCGGCCAAAAGCACGTGCAACGACGACGAGGAGCAGTTTGGCGGAGAATCTCTGTTCTGCGACGTGTGTTTCGGGTTCTTGCATCGTCGTGGTGGACTCAAAGCTCACCGCCCGGAGCCTCTTTTGGAACTCTGCACATCTTGCATTCCAGACGGTGAAGACGACGCGGACACAGCTTCACGTCCGCCCTGTGCTGTCTTCGGAGTCCAAGGAGCTGGTGATGCCGTCCAGTGGGAATGTGAAGCGTGTGGGGATTCCCCTCGTCGAGTTTGTGGGAGCTGTGCTCTTCAGTCCCATCCAACGGAAAGTTGTGGAGAGCTTCGACCGGTGCCTCTACAAACGTTGGGCAGACAGCGGCGGACTCATCGTCTTCGAGAAGAACAAGAGGCTCGAGATCGTGCAGATCTGGATAAAATGCGTGCGAGAGTTTTACGAGCTCGCCAGGAGCGGTGTGCTCGAAAGATCCAGACCTTTTGGCGCTCTCAAGCTCCAATTCTTCGGGCCAGGCGTCTTGTGGCTGCTCGACGCAAAGAAACCAGCGAGCAGTGGCTGCATCGTCAAGAGGATGCTCGAGTAGCCAAGCGACTAGCCTTTCGGGCAAAGAATGCCTTGGGAATGGCTTCACCTCTGCATTCTGATACGCCAGTGGAGCGCCGGCTTCGTAGTTTACATGCCTTGGCACGTCGGCAATTGTCCATTCGTGCGAGGTTCTTTGGGTTGCTGATCGACGAGTATGCGAGTGTGGGGATCCCGTTGCCAGGACTCGGTCTGCTTCATGCAGGGTCGAACGAGATTCGGACTAGCGAAGACCTTCGAGGATGGATTCGCAACCGACAAACGATTCGGCTTCGGAGGCTAACGGCACAACAATCGCAGCCTGCAGAGAGAGCGCTGTGTGCGTGGGGTCAACTGGAGCAATGGGGCAAAGCAGAAAGTGAACTATTACAAGAGAAAGAGGCCGAAAACCAGCCTGACGCTGCAGATTCAACGTGGCTGGCTGATGTTCACTCAAAGCTAGCAATCACTGAAGGCGTGGTTCCCTTAGCATTGCCGTATGACCCACCACTGTCCAAGAAGAAGCGATACGACGAAGAAGATGCGCTGGAGGATGTCCCGGTAGCAATGTTTCTCGTCGAGTTTTCGCTGAATCCGAGGCGGACCGTGTGGATTAATCATTCGCTGTACGTCTTGCTACTTGAAATGGAAGGTCGGATTCGATGCTGACTGTGTATAAAATGCGTGTTTATTGTGCAGCGCCGAGCGATTCTGGGAGTGGAAGAGGCTCAAGCTGCTGGATCGCAGTGAGCGAGTGGCACGACGGCAGCGAGCGAAGGACTTCGAGAAGCAACAAAAAGAGGCTGAGGCGAAGCAAAAGCATGAAGAGGACGTGAAACGTGAGGAGAAGGCCACTAATGCTATCGACATCCAAGCTCCTGCTGCGAGTTTTGGAGCTTATGAAGGCGTGGAGCAAACATCAAGAATTACTAGTACTGCCTTAGAGCACACATGGCCAGCTCCGACTGAAACATGGACGACAAATGAGACCCCAATGGATCCATACTACAACTACAGCTACAGCTACTATCCTGCAGCCAACGCAGCCGAGACTTCTTCAGAGTGGACGGAGTACGATGGGTACTCAACAACATATCCGACGAACTACGATTATGGATATGGTTCAACCACGATAGAACCGTCGCCTGCAGTGGACGAAGTAGTAACTGGTCTAGTTGATAGCGCGAAGTACTATGCGACCGGAGACTACGCTGGTATCATTAACGACTCCGGCGCTTTAAATTGGTACGGGGCCGACTATAGCACATTTGACTCGTCAGAGTACAATCAAGTTGTAGTTGTCGGCTACAACTATATAGCCTACGACTCTGCCACGGGGTCCGTCGATCCCAGCTACGATTCAACCAACCAATGGCAACAAAACTATTCTCCTCAAGCCCAAGCGCCAGATCAGGCTCTCGATAGCTACCCGGGGGCAGGAAGCAGCTTGCCATACGACGTCAATGGCTCCGACTACAGCATGGAGTTGTCCCCAGCAGATGGCTACACCGACGCATACACCTCCAGCGTGGACGATCACTCATACTCCAATCCACAGTCCACCACCGGCCAATGGGAAGAGGTGTACGACCCAACCACGCAGCAGACGTACTATGTCAACCGGGTGACCAACGAGATGGCGTGGCAGATCCCATCCTAACGCTGTGCAAAAAGGCAAGCTGAGATGAGCATGGCTACAGTCATTCTTTCCGTCACAAAAGCGAGTTGCTACGAGGGTCGTGATAATGTCACTAACGTGAAAAATATATTACTGACGTCCCAGACGTCATAGGCCAACCGATTCCAGCCATTGTCACTTGGATTCATTAGCAGCACCAGCTACTATGGCCCGCAAGAGCAGTGGAGCACGCAAAGGCCGCGCCGTAAGTGCGTTGGTGCGCGCCGAAGATGCCGCCGAGGAAGAAATCCTAGAGACGCCGGCGCTAAGCTCGGCAGCTGCAGCCGTCGCCGAAGCTTCCAGCGACGAAGAGAGTGAGGACGAGGACGCCGAGGCTGAGTTTGAGCGCCGTCTCGTGGCTGAAGCGCAGGCCGAAGCGGAGGGCGCCAAGCGTGAGAGCAAGGGCGTATACAATAGGGAGGCACTGCTAGCTCTGGTGAAGGACTGGGACGCCAAGCCGCTGCCGTGGGTAGAGACACTAGACACGTGCGCTGTGTCACTCGAACTGGAAAGCGTACACGACGATCTAAAGCGTGAGGTGGCTTTCTACAACAACACACTGGCTGGTGTACGTCTTGCAAAGGAGCGACTTAAGAAAGAGGGCGTGGCTTACAAGCGACCGGACGACTACTTCGCTGAGATGCTCAAGAGCGACGCGCACATGGCTAAGGTCAAGGATAAACTCATTTACGAGCAGAAAAAGATCACAGCTGTGGAAGAACGCAAGAAATCACAGGCCCACCGCAAGGTGGCGAAGGAGATTCAAGCCGAGAAGATCAAGGAGCGCAACCAGCAGAAGAAAGACACGCTGGAGGCTGTCAAGCAGTGGAAGAAACGTAAAGGAAACGACAAGCGCGGCGGCCTTAAGGACGACGATGACACTGAGCTGGACTCGATTGTCAGCGGCAAGCGAAAGCATGCAGGTGGTGACCGTGACGGCTCTAGCAAGAAGCCCCGCTTTAATAAGGCACGCGAAGCAAAGAACGCTAAGTTTGGCTTTGGAGGCAAGCGTCGCCACGCTAAGAGTAACACTAAGGAGAGCACGAACGACATGTCATCTTTCCCTGGTGCACGTAAGGCCAAGATGAAGAGTCAGGCCGCAGCCAAGGGCGGCAAGCGTGCTGGCAAGGCCCAACGCGCCAACCAACGCAACCAGAGCAGGCGGTAGATGGATTGATTGGCGGCTAGGTAGGCTACTGCTGGGCAAGGCCTCCCGGCTCGCTTCTAGATGATAACAGAGCTTTTTGGTATTTTAGAAACACCGATTTGTGTTTTCGTTGTCGTTATTTTTGTACTGACAAGTGCAATATTTACGTGTAGAAGTCTCTTCACTGTATGCTGACAACTGCGACTAATTCTACGGACAAGTGCTGCCTGTCACTGGATACTTTTCGTCCGACTGCACAAGTGGATCCTCTAAAAAGGAATGTTGTTCTGCTGCATAAAGGCAAACAGCATTTGCCGCTCGTTAGGTGGAAGCATATCCAGTTTCTGTGGCGTCATATCACGCGCAAGTTCGGCGATGGCATCGAATTGTCCAGGTGGGGCACCGTCGCTGGGCTTAATGCGCTTGGATGGGTCACTGTCTCCAGGTGTCGGGATCAGTCCTGGCTGCTCGCCAGGGTACGGTCTCTTAGCCAACCGCGGGTCTCTTCCAGCGCGTCGAGGGTCACGATTCGCATGGGCCAAGTTGCTACTGGGAGGGCCATTAGACTGAGGAGGGCCTGGAGGTGTAGGCATTAAGCCTGGCTGCGGTTGTGCGTGCATTGGACTCGTAGAAGGGATCGCAACCCCAGGTCGATTAGCCATCGCAGCACTTGCTCCCTGGGTAGCCAGAGGTCCGGGTCGTGCACTCCAACGCGTACCACCAGCCTTGGTTGGTGCTTGAGCAGGATGGGGGGCCAACATCGTGGGTTGGACACCGGGAGGCGCCATGCCCAGAATGCCAGGCCCAGGACCCATTGGCCCACCCATCGGTGGACGTGGAGGAGGTGGCATCATCCTTGCAGCCATTATTGGCGGTTGATGCATCATGGAAGGGGGGGCCAGCAGCACCGGCTGAGTCTCCGAGGAAGAAGGAATGGGGATCTGAAGTGTCTTGAAACTCTGTACGATAGCGTGAGTGAGAGCTGGATTGGCCATCAAGATGCTCTTCGTCACGTCCGGCTTTTGTCTTGCGTGTTCTTTCAGCTGCACTAGCATATCGTAGAGTTTGACTGGCCCCATCCGAGCGATTGCCGACTCAATGGAATGGATCGCCATCTCACCCGTCACCATTGTAGGCCTCCCCCCATCGGCTCCATTTCTAAAATTCCCTCCGCTAGATCCAGGACGGGTGTTGCCACCATTGTCGTGTCGTTTCCTCTCTGCACTGTTGGACTTATCCCCACCGTCGGCAAAGTCCACACGGAGGTTCCGGCCGTTGATCTCGTAGCCGTTGAGGTTGCGCATAGCACTCAGTGCCGTCGCTCCGTCTGCATATTCACAGAAGCCGTAGCCTTTGGGCTTGCCGGTCTCTCGGTCCGTCACGAGACTGCCATGACAATAAAAAACACCCACACAGTCAGCTCGAGGTTCGCGTTCACGACGTTCCCAGTTATTTTTGTGGACGTTATGAGCTCCCAACGCACCGGAAATTCATGACCGATCCGGCCTCTGAGAAGATTTCCTTAAGCATATCCTCCGTCACATCGTACGGGATGTTTCCGACTGAATTTTTTTTAATAACAGCATCGAAAAGAGCGTGGACACGTTAGAGGCGACTGGAGGGGCGTTAAGAGGTGGAATAGCAGCGGATATCAGCTGAATCCACAGGTGGAGGAGATGGTACACGTTGCACTCAGTCTGGAGACGTACCGAAGACGCTGCGCTCCTTGGCAGAGCTCGCGCGTGTCTTGTTGCTCATGGCGCGAAACTTTACGGGAGCTCTTCAAGTGTATGCCACTAAACCGATTGTGTGATTTTCTGACATTACTAATGTGGACCACAACTCAAAGAGGAAATGATTTAGCCCGTTCTTCGCCAAAATTAGTATTGTGAATTTTCGCACAAACTTGAATATTCAGAGCGGTATAGCAAAACCTTTCAAAGTCTCCACATACCAAATCAAATCGCGCCTCTAGGTAATTGTGACTCAGCCAAGAATCGTACTTAGAAAGGCTCTATAGTCAAAGAAGTGCTTCGCGCCATTGGCGGAGATTTGGCTCACCAGAGATTGAACCAATCACGCAATGCAATTTGGCGTAGAGCGCACAATACAGTACTTGATACTGTAACAGCTTTAGTGAAACGTCCTTTTATGTGGCTGAGAATGTTTTTATTTGGACAGCTGGGTGGATCGAGCCTTGAGGAGGGATGGTTGAGACCGTGCAAGCGTATGCTATTTGTATCTCTTTTGTTAGCTTCTACAAAAGACATTTCAATTCATTCCAAAAATGAAACTTGCTCGCTCCAGCCATGAGCTCGCTGGGTACCCTCGCTATGCTCACCAGACTTCGATAGCAGAAACGACCTCGAATCGCGTTGGCATTGCTTTTGGTCCTGCTTCGACGTGATGCCCAGCTCACTTGTGCTTTCACCAACCATTGAAGACGCCAGCCGTTCTCATTCTGCAGAACTTTGCTCCCTGCACATTATTGTTTTCTTCGATCTACATGCGTACTAGAAGTGGAGGGCAGTCTGCTGACAGCTCTTAGGTTATGAGCCCGACGAGGAAGTCCTGTGCAACAATCATTCTGTACAGACTCCGCCACCTTCACCAAGTACTGCGCAGCTTGCACGCGTTGAGCATCGCCTTGATAGTATACTAACTAATTCTGAATCGATTGCGACTGTTTTAGTGGATCAAACTGGAGCCGTGAGCATGGTGACGACCACACCGGCCCCCAGAGAAGCGTCACCCAAGCATTTACCGCAACTAGCCGCTCCCAGCGAGGTATTTTCGTCTCGACACCGTACGGACTTCACCGTGAGAGCTGTGTCGTTGAAGTGCGTACGCTGGCGAGCGGCCAGTACACCGTACGCGCTACTTATTGTACTCGTCATTGAGCGTTGGACCAGATTATTTTAACATACCATTTGAATTGGCGAAACTCCTCGAGTTGACACCAAAAGAAAACAAGGAGCCTATGTAAATGTTCCTTAGCATTTCGTGCATGTAGTGAGCTATTTACGTCCTACTAACATGTCCGAGCCAAGCACATCGCAGCAAGAGCTGACGCCAGGCCAGAAGGATTACGAAGTACGGTGCTTTGACTTCATGTCCAAATCTAAGGAAGATGGCCTCTTCCGAGGGCAGCGAACCCAGGACCTGGTTGCGGAGTGTCTACAGATAGCACACGGCACTGTTACGACTGTGACGATCACCTCCAGAGCCGACAATGAGACCAACTTTGAGGTGCACATCAGCAATTTAGCGGTGCATGTTGTGAAGGTAGAGCCTACTCAATGCGGAAGGAAGCGTGAATACGACCCAGCAAAGCGGAAGATAGGTGCCTGTTTAAATAAATATTTGGTTTTTCCTTGCACTCAAATAGTTACAATCATAATTGGATTTGCTGCTGTTCAGTTGCGTACTTTCTTGTACTTTCTTGCGCAAATCCATGTGGTTTTGGGAATTGCCTATTAAAATGACCGCCTCAAAGGCAACGAGAACCACTTAAAACAATGAACAGTGTGTAATGTAGTGGGCCACGCCATTACATAAGTAGGTAGATTTATATTACAAAAGTAGGTGCAGCAGCACACGGCTAGCGTGTGCTGAACTGCCGTCATCCTATTGGTTGATATATAAGGAGCCAGACCCATTATCAGCCAATAAGGGTTTGACGTGTATTTGAGTGGTCAGGGCAAGCTGCCCTGGACCTAAAAAAAAACAGAGTTGATTTTCCTTCAGACTAAGCACTTGGTTTCACTATCGCGGAACTTGCACGCTTCCTCATTATTACGTGTAAGCTAGTAACGGACACTCTAGGCCCGTTACACCTGGTAGCACTTTGTAGTCCTTCCCATGACCAAGTTCACAATGAGCCAAGGCCAGACGTCTGAAGCTTCAGGGCCAACCCTGGAGCATGCTGCTTTCCCTCATCTCACTCGTGTCGAGTGGGAAGCCTTTCACCGCCTTGCGGCGGTGTCCGGTGAGGCTGTTGTCGCGTCGCTGCTGAGCTCAGCGACTCCCGATCAACAACGTCAAGCAGCTCAAGAGTTCATGGAACGCGAGCTCGCCGACGCGAATCGGCGAGCGACAACTCCCTCGCGTTCCTCGAGGAATGACATCGTCAAGTTGGAAACGTCGACCTACTCCGGTGAAGGAGCGAATCGCCTTCCGTTGAATCGCTGGTTTCGCGAAGTCGACATCGCTATCGCCTCGAGGATGATCGAGGCGCAAGGAGCGAAAGTTAACTTCTTACTTTCCCGACTGGCCGGGAAAGCCAAGGAGTGGGCACTCGGCAAACTGGTCGTAAACAACGATGCGCTCTCCACCCTGGAGGCCCTCCAGAGTGATCTTCGTCTCGCCTTCGAGCCTCCACAAGACGAGTCCCGAGTGCGCGCAGAGTTCTTCGCTCTGCGACAAGGCAAGATGACCATGCGCGACTACGTCCAGAAGACACGCCACCTCGCGTCCTGCATCGTCACCAATCCGATTGACATGGCATCTCAAGTCCACGTCTTCGTGTTCGGCATGCGTGAAGGCATGACGCGATACTGTCTGACTCGAGCGGAACCCTCCTCACTCGAGGAGGCATTTGCTCTCGCACTTCGTGAAGACTACGTGGTGGCGGCGTCGTACGCGCGGGCAATGTCCGCGGGAGCTCAAGAGTCAGCTCCGGAGCCGATGGAGATCGACGCGATTGACGCGTCGAACAACCGCCGTCGTGCAGTCCCTCGTGCGAATGGTGGTCGTCCCAGTCGATCCCTCACTTGCTTCCGCCGTCGGAAGGTTGGACATCGCGCGACTGAGTGCCGCGCGCCCGCGCCAGTGCTCACGCATACTGTCGATGCCTCTCCTACCGATCAGCCAAAAAACGGTCAGGGCCAGTAGGTGCGGGGCGCCCTACTGGCTGGAATGGAGGTCCGGGTCCCCCGGTGGCAACCCAACCTTCTAGCCCTCGCGTGCTACACGCACACTTCAATGCCACCACAGCGTCGGGCGACTCAAGACTGATCATCATCAGCCTCCATGTCGCCGGCGCCCGACGTCCACTACGCGCGCTTGTGGACTCAGGAGCGACAAACAACTTCTTCCGTGAGTCGTGTTTGGTCGACGCTACCCAAGCAGAAGTTCGCTTGTCCGTCAACCGGTCGCCGGACCAGGGTTGTAAGTCAAAGCTTGGCTGAACGGAAAGACCGGCGCCCACGTCGCCGCGGCGCGCAGGAATTAACGTTTGCCCGTACACATTTTCGAACCGGCTTTTCCGCAGCAAATGAGCGACCTTCCATCGTGAATTGAGAAATGAAACTAACCGCATTCGATTGCATCCTGGGCAATCCGTGGTTGTCACGGTATCAACCAGAGATTGACTGGTTGGCCCGCTCGGTTAAACACCGCAGCGGTTTCGACGTGAGCGAGGTGTTCACCCACCTCCTGGTTGCCCAGAAGGACTGGCCCCCCGTCACCGTCGTGGACCGGTCGTCCACGACGCAGGCTTGACACAGAGTGAGCGATGGCCCTCTCTGCACGGCTTGCGCAGTGCTGTTGCACGAAGACTCCTCGCCACGAGGCGAGGGCAAGAAAACGATGGCGGTCGAGCAGGGGCTCCCGCAATACGAGCAAGCGGTCGAGCATGGGTTCTCGCAGCGCACAACTGCGGTCGAGCATGGGTTCCCGCGGCGCACCACAGCGGTCGAGCATGAGTTCCCGCAGCACAATATGGCGGTCGAGCATGAGTTCCCGCACCACAATATGGCGGTCGAGCATGGGCTCCCGCAATGCAACACGGCGGTCGAGCAGTCGAGGCTCCCGTCACCCGAGCCGGTGGTCGAGCAGTTGGAGCTCCCGCCGAACGACCACGCGGTCAAAGCAGGGGCCCCGCGTGTGACCGCACAGTCGAGAGTGAGCTTCAGTGCCTAGAGCGGGGTGATACATCGTCCAGCGAGAGCGATTCTTCCTGGCGCGGGCAAAGAAGTCGAAGCGCCGTCATTTGAAGCCACGACGTGAAACTGCACCGAACGGCATCTCACAGACGGAGTCGGTCTGTGTTATTGAGCACGTGGACGACGGCATGGGCCGTCAGCGCACCGTCGATCTTGTGTGTCCACCTCGCGACGCTCAATCGATCACCCGGCTTCCAGGTCTCTCCTGGAAGAACTTCCTTCGTGGTCTCAAGGTTGGTGAGGTTGAGCAGGTCTGCCTGATCACAGACACTTCGTCTACGCCACTCGAAGGGAACACCGTCAGTGATGACGACGGATCCACCCGTCCCAAGAGCGCCGAACCGAAGTCCGCTCGCGAGGAGCGATTCGCAGCGCAGTCCTGGGAGTCCTTGCGCGAGTCTGGGAATCCAGTGTACGAGACCGTCCGCGAATACGCGGACGTCTTTCCCGATAAGATTCCAGCAGAACTGCCTGCCGATCGAGGCGTCCGCCACGGGATCGATCTCGCGCCCGGTTCGAAGTACTGTGTGACGCGGCAGTGGCCGCTGCCGCGAGACCAAGTCAAGGCCATCGACGACTTCTTCGAGAATCGCCGTAAAGCGGGTCACGTGCGTGAGAGTGTCTCTCCACATTCGAGCCCAACGTTCTGTGTGAAGAAGGCCACAGGAGGGTGGCGCATCGTTCATGCCTTTAACAAGTTGAAAAATGCGCCCATCCCCGCGCAAACCCCAATTCCCCGGAAGGACATGGTGCTCGACACCATGGTGGGCAGTGTCGTCTTCAGCGCCATCGACTTGACCGATGGATTCTATCAGATCTTAATGAGACCGAGCGACATCCCCCTGACAGCGGTCAGCACCCCCAGCGGTATGCTCTGGGAGTGGCTTGTGATGCCACAAGGCGTGAAGAATGCTCCCGCCACCGTTCAATCGCATGGTCTCCCATGTGCTGCGTCCGCTTCGAGACTTCGCACCGAGCTACTTCGACGACATTCTTCGTGCACAGCCGCGCTGAGGATGGTCTCAGCGCGATAGAAGTCCACTTGAGGCACTTAAAACAGGTCTTCCAAGTGATGCGCGAGAACAAGTTGTACGCGAACCTGAAGAAGTGTATCTTCGGCGCGCCGGAGATTCCGGTGCTGGGCTGCTTCGTGGGCAAGGACGGCGTTCGCGCCGACCCGGAGAAGGTGTCCTCTATCTGCGCATGGCCGTCACCAAAGAACCCCACTGAGTTGCGTCAGTGGTTGGGGCTAGCAAATTATCTCCACAAGTACACGAAGAATTACGCCGGATTGATCCAGCCCCTCTCATCACTCCTGAAGAAAGATGCCACATGGGTCTGGTCATCCGCGCACCAAGCCGCCTTCGACTCAGTGAACCATTGGCCTTGCTGAGGCGCCGACCCTAGCCCTTCCCGACGACTCTTTAACCATATCACGTCGTTTGCGACGCGAGCGACTTTGCCATCGGCTGTGCGCTGATGCAGTTTGACGACGATGGACGTGAACGGGTCGTCAGCTATCAGTCTCGACAGATGAAGCCAGCGGAGCGCAACCATCCTGTCCACGACAAGGAGCTTCTCGCGATGCGCTACGCTCTGATTAAATTCAGAGTGTACTTACTCGGCGAGCAAACCTTCGCAGTGTATACCGATCACGCATCGCTAAGGACAGCGATAAAGAGCCGTCATCTTTCCCAGCGAATGGCTCGCTGGTTGTCGTTCTTCTCAGAGTATAATTTCGTGGTTCACTACAACCCGGTCAGAACAACATCCTTGCAGATGCTCTGTCTCGTCGTCCAGATTAACGACCCATGCGATTCGCCGGGTCGACAACCGCTGCATGATGAAGACGACGAAGACAACTGTGCTATGTGCTTGGCGTCGGGATTGAACCTGACGAGCGTGTCTTCAGAAACCCCACTCCGCGACGAAATCCGGACTGCGTATGAATTCGATCCGGTCTATTCGAATATTCTGGAACATCTCCGCTCGCCCAGTGAAAAGACACTGAGTGCTTTGTCCCGCTCCACACGCCATCAGATCGATAGGTATCGGATTAAAGACGGGCTGTTAACGTACAGCATCGATCGCTTCGACGCTTCGCGTGTAATGGTTCCCAACGATCCTGACTTGCGCTCGCGGATCATCCACGAGTTCCACGATATCCCCCTTGGCGCTCACTTGGGCCGTGAGAAGACATTCGCCGCAGTGTCGCGCGACTTTTACTGGCCCCACATGTATAAGTGGGTGCGCAAGTGGGTGAGGACCTGCGAGATCTGCCAACGCGTGAAACCGTCCGCGTCATCGCAGGCTCCCCTGCGTCCCTTACCAGTGGCCACCGAGGCATGGCGCGCGGTGTCGATGGACTTCGTCTTTGGCCTCCCACCCGACTCCGCCGGGCGCTCCGGTGTCCTGGTATTCGTCGACAGGTTCAGCAAGATGGTTCACCTCATCCCGGTCCCGGATACGATCACCGCGGCCGATACTGCGGTGCACTTCGTGGATGCAGTCTTCCGTCATGATGGCATGCCCGAGTCCATTGTTTCGGACCGCGATCCGCGGTTCACGTCTGCTTTCTGGACGAAGCTCTTCGAGCTATCAGGGACAAAGCTGCTGATGTCGACGGCCGCTCATCCGGAGACGGATGGCCAAACCGAGCGAGTTAATCGCGTCCTTGAGGACGTAGTTCGCAGCTATGCGACGTCGTTTACGAGCTGGAGCTCGTTCCTTCCGCTTGCTGAGTTCGCGCTGAACAACGCGGTTCACGCGTCGACTGGCTTGACTCCTTTCTTTCGTCAAAAAAGCTCCGGCACCTCGCCGTTCCGCTGCCTCTCTCCGCGGGGGGCCGTCCCACGGCGCCGTGGTGGTTTCCACTCTGGGTGGGGGGTGAAAGAGGCGAACAACCACTTTGTGAACAAATCCGGTTTTGAAACCACAAACCGGTTAACATACCGGTTGCCGACAAGCCTTCTACGCCAACACCGGTAATGGACCCTCCGTACCGGTTGCCGACTCCTCCTCGAGTGCAGCCTCATCTTTCAGCGACTGTTAGCGCAGTGACACACGCCCAGGCCAGGAAGGCCCTGACGACTCCCCGCGACGCAGTGTCTCCTCTCGCCTCGTGGACGAATCGTGCCCTGATCAGTCCTGGCACCGCTAACGCGGTGTCTCCATCAGCGAACTACGCGCCAAAGCAACCGGCACATCCGGCTGATAACACCGCTGTCTCAGACTTCCTCCTCCAGCGTTAAACAGTCACCCGATACGTCCGCGACGCGCTGCAGACGGCGGTCGACAAGCAGAAGGAAAACGCGGACAAGCGCGGCCGCAAACACACAGTAAAGTTCGCGACAGGAGATCGAGTGCTCCTGTCGACTTCAGGAATCAGAGACTCTGCCGTCACCAACCTCGGCGCGAGTAAACTCGCACCGCGCTTTATTGGGCCATTTACGGTGACTAAGGTTATTGGCGCGGCTTACACACTGGATATCCCCACGTCGCTGCGACTACATCCGACGTTCTACGTCGGACGACTCAAGCAATACCTGCCCGCTACGATTCCTTCTTCGACTCAGTCTCCTGAGCCGCCGGCGCATATAGCGGCCGCCCCGCCCGACGCGCGCGCCGAGCCATCGCGCCATTCACACCAGGCGCCTGCTCCACCGTCCCGCTCTGCAGACTACCATGAACCGCGCGCTCAAGAAGCCTCACGCGTGCCAAGGGTTCCCGATTCGACTGACGAGTCTCAGTCGCAGTCCTCACGGCCTTTGCAGCCGCGTCCTGGGCCTCCTCCGCCTCCTGATACGCCGTCCAGAAGCTCCCCGCGAGATCTTCCTCGCGGCTCCCAACCAGAACGTCAGTCGTATCAGCGGGACGGTCCCCCGCCGATTGTCGACTCAGCTGGCGAGATCCGCTGGATAGTCGAGAAGATCGTCGATCACAAAGACCCGCCCCGTCGGTCGGGGCAGCGCCATGTGTCCACCAGTCGCACGGCTCCCGCCGCGCGCCGCTATAGGGTACGATGGCTTGGCTTTCCGGCGGACCAAGATACGTGGGAGCCCCGCGCGAATCTCCTTCGCGATGTCCCGGATGTGATCCAAGAGTACGACTCCAGTCCTCCTGCGCCGGAGAGATCCGCGGATAATCACGCGGCGGCCGAGAACGAGATCTCCAGTCTGCACGACCACGCGAACGTGATCGAGAACGACGCTGCTGGCGATCGCGCGAGCGCGACCGAGAACGACGACCCGAGCTCTCGTAATCCTAACGGAGCAACGGAGATGCGCTTCATCGAGACGAGTGTCGGCGCGAGCCGGCGCGACTAGCGGCGCTGGCCTTTTCGGACAGCGAGCGACGGTAACGCTGGATCCAGGCATTCTCGCGATCACTGAGCGGATGCTCGGCGACATGGGCTCTCCACTCGTCCGTAGTCGGACACACCTCCTGCAGCCTTCAGCAACTCGCACGTAGCAGATGCGGTCGTCGGCGTTCCAAGCGCTGTCGCAGATTCGTACGCGCAGCTCGCCCAAGGAATGGCCCCCGATGATTTCTTCCCGGTATGCGATCCAGTCGACGAGATTCTCTTCCTGCGCTTGCGTCCGGTTCCAGCGCCGGATGAAGGCGCACCACGACTCCTGTAGCGCACTGTGGTCGACGCCGTCCACCGGCTTCTGGCGCAGCGCACGAAAACGCCGGAAGAGGTCCTTCATCTAGTCCAGAGACTCCGGATCTTGCGCTCCGGAGATGTCATAAAGGGCCCAAAGTCTCAGCGCCTCGTCCATCACGTGGGTGCCGCGTGCCGCGGTCGTCGCGCTCGTCAGCGACGTCGCCGTCGCTGGAATCTGCTGCTGGTGCTGTTCCATCGTCCGCTCCTGTTGTCTGCCTTGCAAGTCGTGTTGTACTTCTCCTGCGTGGCGCAGGATCTGTCTCGTCCCCGCCTCGTTCGTTCCTGTTGGCCACGATTTTCTTCTCGTTTCCCTTTTGATTGATTTGTTCCCCGCCCGTCGCTTATGTTGCGTAAGTGCAACTTTAAGAGGGGGGTGATGTAGTGGGCCACGCCATAACATAAGTAGGTAGATTTATATTACAAAAGTAGGTGCAGCAGCACACGGCTAGCGTGTGCTGAACTGCCGTCATCCTATTGGTTGATATATGGGGAGCCAGACCCATTATCAGCCAATAAGGGTTTGACGTGTATTTGAGTGGTCAGGGCAAGCTGCCCTGGACCTAAATAAAAACAAAGTTGATTTTCCTTCAGACTAAGCACTTGGTTTCACTATCGCGGAACTTGCACGCTTCCTCATTATTACGTGTAAGCTAGTAACGGACACTCTAGGCCCGTTACATGTAAACAGTACACAAACATCTGGAAAATCCATACGGATACTGTGAAACACACATTGAACAGAATTATTACACAGAGATGCCTGAATTGTCCAAAAAGAGGGAGCAGTCCACCAAAGCCAAGACCCTGTCATAATGACAGGGACTATGTGCACATTATTTTCAAAATAATGTGCACACTGTGCAAGTTCATGCACAGTATCTACACAGTCTCGAGATATAAACACTGCGACGATGGGAAAGTCTTATTTGTAATAGCCATATGCAGATCAGTTTTGTGAGCAGAGCAACGCCGACTTGAAGCGCAAAAGTGGGTGAAAAGAGAGTGAATGTCTTCCTTTCGAGAGCACGCGTTTTTTCGCTAAGTTCAAGAAGAAACACAATTCGAGCCAAATCTTGGAGTCATATCAAAGAGTTATATATTATATGAATGCTACCAGAGCTCTACCCTGACTATCCTGAGGCATCACTAGTTGCACCTCCAGCAGCAGCAGAATCATGAATCGCGAGGAGATTGTGGTAGAGGTATCTGTAACGAGAGAACTGCATTGCTGGTCTGGTGTTTCCTTCGACACCGTGTGGCCGTTCGTCACGAAGACGTGCCTCCAAAAACAGAAGAATGTAAACGCCGCAGTTGTAGTTGTCGAGTTGGGGAATCCATTCAAACGCTTCAAACCGGAAGCGCTTAGGAGAGGGTAAAACTGGCAGCCGCAACAGGATCTCCTCCTTTAAGTACACCTTCAATTGATTGACGCGATCAGCCGTTTCTTGAGGATCATAGATAATCACTTGACCTGTCCGGACATTAACCAAAACAGCACACCAGTGGTTTTGGCCGAAAAAAATTGTAGAGAAGAAGTACAGACTCTTTGTTGGTGTCGTTGTCTCCCTCAAAGCAGCCTCCACTTTCCCCCACACATCATTGTTCTTGATCGACTTCACATCATATACCGGAAATCTAACCACGTAGGCTGGTAGTGCAAACACTTGTGCCGTAGCTTCATTCCGTACTGATATAGTCCTTATTGTACGATCAATACAAGCACATTCCAACCACTTCCTACCACATAGCGCTGTCAGCGCAGCGTCTTCACTAAGCATACCCACGTCTTTGAGTCCCTTTTTCACCGCTTCCTTAGCAAGAAGATCTTTTGTCCAGACCGAACTATTTGGCTTCCATGCATCTAAGTCAAGTGAATCGATCCATTTAATGGCTTCATCCACATCATCTATTTTGTTCAATGCGGTGTGCCAACAACGCATCGACTTCAGCGTCGAAACGTTATACACCGCTCGCCCCACAGAAACAGAGACACCATACTCATGCATTTGCTTTTCATGATCGCTAAACCAACGATTCTGAAACAGCGCGACCTGTGTAATACACGTATTTAGCACTCTTAGCGGCAGCACCGTCATTATGCGCTCCTCTGCTGTTGGGGGCTTGTTTCTCTTCTCCCACACGGTAACCTTTTGGGCTTCTTCGTCTGCAAAATAGTCACCGCACGTAGGCTAGCAGCGTATTTGCTGTATGGAGCCTTAACCGCAACCGCTTCAAGAAGAAGAGCTACAGAAGGGGTTTCACCGTTAGCAATAGCATTCACACGTTGAGTAGTTCCTCGCATTGCTTCGCGGTTTTCCTTTCTTCTGGCAGCTTGTGTAATCTTCGGGCGCCCTGACTTTATTGCAGTTGTCGAAATTCTCCACAGTGGCATGGTTGAAGCACGCGTCTCCTCCTCTGATTCCTCGCTTTCGTAGCTTTCCCGCTTGAGCCTAGCCAGAAGGTTGTGTGCGTCCTTCATCTCTGGCTGCACCGAAGAATTCTCGACGATGTATTCAAGGATACGTTTCCGGTTAGCTCCTCCACGATGAAGCACGCGCACGCCATCCACGACTTCGTCGTCTGAAACTTGCCTCGCTTCGTGGTATGTCTGGTAAGCGACTGGATCAACGTCGTGATTGTGGGTCGCTACTTGTTTGGTGATACAGACTGCCCAGTCACCAGACAGACGAACACAAGCATTAATCTGCAGTATACAAATAATTGCAAGTATTGTTAAAGTGAGCTCTTCATGCAGCATGTCTAGATAATTAAACCTGAGCTTTGCATCCAATGCGCCTTGAATATCGGTTAGGACGCCCGCCGCGACGACTTCTCCCCGTCCTCGGTGACCCCGAATGCGTACACACGTACGTTTTATTGTAGAACTTCAGTTCGACAGGAATTTCATCACAATACGAGTTGGATTCTTTGATTTTGGCGTTGCGTGTACTTGCAGGAGTTGCAGTTCGCACAGAATATACCTGCATGCACAAAATGATATGTACAACACAATAAGAAATTGTGCACAGTTTGAAGTTGGAAAGAAGTCTAAAACGGGTGCCCAACCTGGTAGGTGCGCTTGCTGTAGGCCTTGATATAAGCTTCCAGTAACTCCCAAGTCTCAAACGATCGCCTATCGAGCGGGGGGACCGAAACCAACTCATCACGTGCTGTTACTCCTCCGCCATCTTCGTCGGAATCTCTCCCGCTGCTTGAGTTGATGTCCTCGTACGCGTCCTCATCGACTGGATCGACATCCGCTTGACTCCAAGTTGCATCGCGACGTTGGCTGGGCTGCTCCGAATCTGAAGAATCGTCTGAAGACAGTGCGCGGTCCCTGCTTGAGACATATCGCCTCCTCCTCTTCGCCTTTGAGCGAGCACTCCGTGCTTTTCCTCGCTTTCGCCGTGGCGTCTTCTCGTAGGAGGCCTCGCTCTCACTTTCGCTTCCGGTAATAGCGGCGCGGGACCTCTCGTGCGTCCTGCGATCTTCGCGCTGGGGCATCGCGAAGATTGATGCAGTACAGGCGTTGGCACGGGGGCTCTTTTCGCGACTGAGGGGGAAATTTATCGGCCACTCATCCCGCAGAATGATTGTCGCTGCCTCCTTCGAGTAGATTGCTCTTCGCTGAACGCTTGGTGGTTATCAAGCCAGTTTAAACGCTTGACATTGGATGTTAATCGTGGGTTGTTATATTATGGCAGGAGAGTGGCTACGTGCACAGTAAATAAAGGGCAGAAAATCACAGTAATAAAAAGGGAGCCATCACGTATCCCCTAAACGCACCAACTGAGCGGAGGGGAACGTTTAGCTGACGGCCTCGGTAGGTACATCAGCAGTTTCTGTTAATGTATGGAGTCACAACACGATCTTCTATCCGTCGTCAACCTAACTCTACATATTACGATAGGATGCCACGTGTGCGACAGTGGACGTAGCAGCTTATGCACTTGTCCGGCAACGAGCTGACGCTATTCTAGACGGAATGAAAGCTCACAAGCTTCACAAACGGATTCTAGCAAAGTAGTGGGGTGTTCAATTTGTTTGGGCAATGAACCGCACACGATGCGACACCGTATACTGAAATGCGTGTCCTCGTTGTGCGCTAAGGCTGCGGAAGGGAGTTTCAAGTGTCCCGGGAATGCCAAGGTGCTCACCTGCCTTAATCTGAGTATTGCGAATATTTCGAGATCCGACAGCATCTAGCTAGATCCCCGGATCCTCCAAGTGGACAGCTGAGCAAGAATACCAAAGCTGTAGCCCGCTCATTGGCGGAAGCTTTTGTAAAGCCAAGTGTTCGGATACGCAACAGAATCGCAGATGAAAATGGAGGTGCTGCCCCGTCACTAAACAAACTTCAGAACTTTGTTGCGTATTATCGCAAAAGCAAGATGGACAACAGTGGCGATATGGATGCGTTAGAGAAGATTATCTGGGCAAAAGAATACACCGGAACGGAAATGGAGGCTGACGCGTTCACGTTTTCGATAAAGCGGGGGACTGATGGGAGGTTGCTACTTGGGGAAGGGCAGACACTGATGAAGTTTTCGTGGGCTACACTACAAAGGCACTATTACGGCGTCTTGACCGTGATCCGGCAACGTTTATATTTCACGTCGATGCCACGTTTAAAATGGCGCCAAGTGGATTACAGTACTTTCGTGTACGGAATCTCAGACAAGTCCCGCACTTTTCACCTTGTAGGAATATTATTTCCTCTCAACGGACAGAGTCTCAGTACACTACGATGTTTGCTTCTCTAAAGGACATCTACCTGAAGGCCATGTTGAAGCCACTGAAACTACGATACGTCATGGGAGACGCTGATGAAGCTCAATTTAACGCCTCGGAACGTTTTCGCGATATCAAAGTGGACTACTTGATGTGCTTTTGGCACATGATAAAAACGTTATATGAACACGGCAAAAGCTTGACACCGGAAAAGTCGCGTTAGTAGCTGCGGATGTGTACGACATGCACTACGCTACGTCCGAATCCCAATTCCACGCTCAAAAGACTATGGCTGTTCGTCGGTGGATGGCTGACCCAGATGTCGCCGAGTTTGGTCGCTACTTCTACCGTCAATGGCTAACCGGGCCTTTCGCTAAGTGGCAATGCTTTCGCACACCGTCCGCATTCGCAACGACTAACAATCTAGTCGAGACGTTCAATGCAACCATCAAGAAGGTGTACACACTCCGTATGCGCATGAAAATGGGTTTGCTTTTATCGCAGTTTGCTCGTTGCTGCAATCCCGAGTCTCTTTTTGGATCTTTATTTGCGGAAACGCAAAATCCACAGCTAAGCTACGTCGGCGTGCAACAGAGCTGAGGAGATCGGCGCTGATCGAAAAAATGCCGGCTCTGAACTGCGCTGACAATGACCCTGGTGTATATGACTACGTACTAATGCGAGTGCAGCCGACGCCTCGGATCTACATGAGGCCTCGAAAGAAAACTGCTGAAATCATTGAGATATGCGCGCAGATAGGTATCAACAATGCTAGAATGGAACGAGATGAGCAACCGGAAGCAGGCTGGGCTGTGAATGTTCGCGAGCGTACATGCCCATGCAAGTATTTCTACAATCATGCTGAGTGTGTCCACTTGAACTTCGCTTCGTATGTACCCTTCGGTTCCGATACTCCCTCGCGTCGACCATTATTTAATCGGAGCCAACGAAAACGAAAGAGAGGTTTAGCCGAAGAAGTTGATCAAGCGATGATAGAAGTAGAGCCACCTCGAGGCCGCCCAATTCTTAACGGACCGGCACTGTCCCTAGTTTGATAGAGCTGTTAGCATTTGTTTGATTGAGCAAATGTTGCGAGCGAATGAAATGTATTTCGATCTTCACCCAAAACCTAAATATGAGCTTACAATCGATTTGGGTCTCTTTGCTACGATGCATCATAGATGTCACCGAAAATTGATTTAAAATCGAGCGAGCTTACTTCGTCCAGCGCGTCATTTAGCGTGTCATCAGATATTTCAGCCCTACCGAAAACAAAATCTTCATTCAAGAAATTTGCTAACTGTACAGAGTCCATTGGTTTTATATAGCAGCAGCACGAGCGAATTGAGCCGCCTTCCGGGCCGTATGAGCAGCACGAGCGAATAGAACCGGCTTTCGGGCCGTATAAGCAGCACGAGCGAATTGAGCAGCCTTATGGGCCGTATGAGCAGCACGAGCGAATAGAACCGGCTTTCGGGCCGTATAAGCAGCACGAGCGAATTGAGCAGCCTTATGGGCCGTATGAGCAGCACGAGCGAATAGAGCCGGCTTTCGGGCCGTATAAGCAGCACGAGCGAATTGAGCAGCCTTATGGGCCGTATGAGCAGCACGAGCGAATAGAACCGGCTTTCGGGCCGTATAAGCAGCACGAGCGAATAGAGCCGGCTTATGGGCTGTATGAGCAGCACGAGCGAATAGAACCGGCTTTCGGGCCGTATAAGCAGTACGAGCGAATAGAGCCGGCTTATGGGCTGTATGAGCAGCACGAGCGAATAGAGCCGGCTTTCGGACCGTATAAGCAGTACGAGCAAATTGAGCAGCTATCTGGGCCGTATGAGCAGCACGAGCGAATAGAACCAGCTTTCTGGCCGTATAAGTAGTACGAGCGAATAGAGCCGGCTTTCGGGCCGTATAAGCAGTACGAGCAAATTGAGCACCGTATGAGCAGCACGAGCGAATTGAGCCGCCTTCCGGGCCGTATGAGCAGCACGAGCGAATAGAACCGGCTTTCGGGCCGTATAAGCAGCACGAGCGAATTGAGCAGCCTTCTGGGCCGTATGAGCAGCACGAGCGAATAGAGCCGGCTTTCGGGCCGTATAAGCAGTACGAGCGAATGGAGCAGCCTTCCGGGCCGTAGGAGCAGCACGAGCGAATAGAACCGGCTTTCGGGCCGTATAAGCAGCACGAGCGAATTGAGCAGCCTTATGGGCCGTATGAGCAGCACGAGCGAATAGAGCTGGCTTTCGGGCCGTATAAGCAGTACGAGAAAATTGAGCAGCCTTCTGGGCCGTATGAGCAGCACGAGCGAATTGAGCAGCCTTCTGGGCCGTATGAGCAGCACGAGCGAATAGAGCCGGCTTTCGGGCCGTATAAGCAGTACGAGCAAATTGAGCACCGTATGAGCAGCACGAGCAAATTGAGCCGCCTTTCGGGCCGTATGAGCAGCACGAGCGAATAGAACCGGCTTTCGGGCCGTATAAGCAGCACGAGCGAATTGAGCAGCCTTATGGGCCGTATGAGCAGCACGAGCGAATAGAGCCGGCTTTCGGGCCGTATAAGCAGTACGAGCAAGCAGCACGAGCGAATTGAGCAGCCTTATGGGCCGTATGAGCAGCACGAGCGAATAGAGCCGGCTTTCGGGCCGTATAAGCAGTACGAGCGAATTGAGCAGCCTTCTGGGCCGTATGAGCAGTACGAGCAAATTGAGCCGGCTTTTAACCCGTATAAGCAGCACGAGCGAATGGAGCAGCCTTCCGGGCCGTAGGAGCAGCACGAGCGAATAGAACCGGCTTTCGGGCCGTATAAGCAGCACGAGCGAATTGAGCAGCCTTATGGGCCGTATGAGCAGCACGAGCGAATAGAGCCGGCTTTCGGGCCGTATAAGCAGTACGAGAAAATTGAGCAGCCTTCTGGGCCGTATGAGCAGCACGAGCGAATTGAGCAGCCTTCTGGGCCGTATGAGCAGCACGAGCGAATAGAGCCGGCTTTCGGGCCGTATAAGCAGTACGAGGAGTAAATACGAAAAACACCGTCCGTTTAGGGACTCAACACTGCATTTTCTCAAATAGCACCCATGTATAGCCAGGGCATCCCTGTGTAGCACCCAACGACTCGCTGGCAGTTTTTAATTGGCCAATTTTCTACAAATAGTTGCAAGCCTAGATATCGACCTCACTCGACGATGACCGCGCAATTTATCGATACGTTGGTGCAGCTAGTCGATCGGGTAGACTATGGCCCTCGGACCTACGACCTGCAGAAGATTAAGGCACGCATACCGTACAGCAAGGACCGATACGTGCTGGGCGCGTTCTCATGGGCGCGTGTGATGGATTCCGAGGCACCAGCACTGGTGTTTGTTGGCTCGTGTGATTTGGTGGCAGGGGTACGTAGGTATACACGTATTCCGAGCGACCCCCAGCATATCTTTGACATCCTCGGAACAACCAACATTCGGGAGTTCGTGGAGGAGGGTGCAAGGGAGGAGCAAGAAGAAGGCCGATTTTGCCCCTCGGACCAGTACAGCGTACACCTGCCAAACTACTACTCCAAGCTCGTGTTTCCGCACAACGAAGCCTATAGGTATAGGTCTGAATACTGGCTTCAATCTGGAAACCGTGAGTTCCCCATACACGTCGACCACGGGCGTGTGATTTCGTACCTGCCCCCGTGCGCGAAGACGGCCTTCAAGATTTGGGTGGTATTTCCTCCGGCTTCTAAGGCGACCACATCCTTCAACTACGGTAACAAGGAGGACTCCTTGAATAGGATGCTACGTACGCCTGGAAGCTCCGTGCTTATCCAACGACCCGGCGATGTCGTGTGCTTGAATAACCTGGTGTTTCACTCGGTACTTCTCGTCTACCAGAAGGGCACTGCTGAAGAAGACAAATGGGGCGGTGTTTATGGCGACGTTGCGGTTTGTGAAGTGGACCGCGTTGCGTCGTTTCGATATGCAACCAAGCTGGCATCAGGAAGTAAAAAGGATTCTGTTGGATCGTGGGAGTCTCTGCTAACAGCGTACTGTACGATGGAGGGACGTGTGTATGACCAGGCAAACTTCGAGCATGAGAAGAAGATATTCTACAAAAAGTTGAAGCTACCAGCAAAGTCGGAGAAAGCTCGTGTAGGTGCGAACGAGAAGAAAGAAAAGAAGCGTAAACTGAATGTGAAGCTAGCTGTCGTACGGGCTGCCAAGCACCAAAAGTGACTGCAGTACACTTTGCTCCTAATCAGAATTCTAATTTCTGATAATACATTTCTTTTTGCATCCTAACTTGAAATTTTGATTTGGGGGACTGTTTCGACGTACAGGTAGTTTTCAAAGTACTACTGCTTAAACTTGTACAAGCTACATTTTGTCAAATATAAGTTCTAGAACACTTGTAGTTACGGTCGCCTCCTCTGAAACTATGGGTTTTTGCAGCTTATCTTGCACATTAACGATTAGTGGACCCAGCTTGCTTGAGGCATCATAGAAAAACTTACCCGCACCATTTGTACAAGCCAGATTTGGTCACTCTGTATAAACGACCTCCAGGCGCTTTTTTATTTAGCGTAAAGATCCAACAATTAAACACTCTGACACAGTTATCTCGCAGCCTAACTTGCAATATTTGTTTTCACATTCATTTGTAAAGTATTTTGCTAAGCTCAAGTAATCTCTTAAAGTTTCTACAGGCCAGATTTGGCGTCTGTGTATTAGTCTTGGCACGACAGAGCCTAAGTACCCTGCTTCTCCAGGATTCATAATCTGGATCGGCCGCAGCCCTGGTGTTAATTATAATCAGAGAGTGTCAGTTAGGACTGATTCATTATTCACTGAGTCGTAACATCGGTTTGTATAAGCGGGAGAACAATAGGGCTGTCACTGAGGTCATGTCAGTGTGATTGTTGTACACGAGCGGGATTGCATATCCACGGGCCAACCCGATGCAGGCATTCCCTGCGTCTCCATATTTGCAGTGAGCTTGTTCAGTCGTGAAGAGATCGGAAGGTCCTCTACTGTCTTCTTTCTCATTTCGTCATAAGCGCGGGGCGATGGATGACTAACAACATCGACTACGTCACGTGACGAAACGTCGGGAGGATTGGATAGCAGGAAAGCAATGCTATTTCTTGAGGTGGCGTACACTGACAGTAGCCCAGGTCTAGCCATCGCTTTGACGCGTCGCACAAGTCTTGCGTCTGGCTCGCAAGTAGCTGTGAAGGGTCTTGCAGCGACACTTTCGCTTTCACATAGGACCCTCAGAAGTGGTATGAGAGCGCCGACCTTGAGCTTTCGACGCAGAGTGACGTCTCTTTTAATCGCAGCGTTGTAAGTCTCGCAGGGGTTATTGGTGGTTGCGAAACCGCTTGGTGTGTGGAAGCACTGCCACCGCCCGAATCGTTGGTTCAACCACACTTTCGAAAAAGTACTTCGAGAAGTCCTCTAGATCCTTGCGCTTTGCCCAGCGCTCTTGCACTGCAGTTAGCTTATCCTGGAAGGCGACGTCGCTCGTGGTATAGTGCAAGTCGTGGACATCAGCCACTACCGATGTTGCTATGCTGAAATCCATGGAGCGTGTTTTCTCGAATATCTTCTTGGCCACATGAAAGTAACACATCAAGTATGTATACTCGCAGTCTGTCCCAAACACCTCTTCAACGGCATTCCACTGGGCTGCGTCGGCAACACCCATCACGTAGCGAACAGTAAGAGGCTTACTCACCACAGTAAGATAAACGCGGCGAAGTAGCTGGAGCTCCTCGGTGTGCTGGTCTTGTTGCTGCTGCGACACAATAAAGTCCGCCAAGAGATGGAAGTGTCTCGCTCTATCTGAGATGCCAGCAACGATGACCGGGTAGCCTACTTGAGTGAGCTTGTACGTGGCGTCCAAGTGTAGGATAAATGATGCAGCGTCCCGATTGGCACGGCGTAGAAGTTTCTTCGTGCTAATTCCAATCACGAAGGGATTAGCGTCGCTCCCGTTGCCTATGACAGCATTGCCATTCACATCTGGGCGCTTCGTAAACGTGAACGCAGCTGCCTCTTCTTCTTGACCGGTAAAAAAGGTTTCCTGCACCTTACGGTGAACGGCGGCACGCAGGTCGCTGCCACCAAGCCGCCCCGCGACATGGTGATGCGCAAAGCGCTGGACTCTCACCAGCGGTGGTGCAGTGGCCTCAGTTAGATTGAAACGCTGGGTTAGCGCGCTCCAAATCCTTTTTGGCTTGAGACCTTGACTAGCCCAATCCATCACTGCCGTTTTCATTGCGTTTGTTAGCACGGGGGCGCTTGCGACGCGGGCAGGGGTAGCATGGGTGTAGGCTTCTTCGATCGTTACGAGATGCGTCTGCTGGCACGTCATGACGCGACCTCTCCAGGGGCAGACAGCAGCTCCTGAGACGTCCTCGCAGGCCTTGCACGCGCAAGCCAGGCGCTGCATCCGCATTGGATGCGGAGTGGCGTTCATGCATACATAGCACTGTTTCAAATCACTTTTCGCAACACGGAACTTCTTAAGGCCTCAGAGTAGACGGTCGGCCTCGATCTGGGGCGTCGCAGCCGCGAGTGTCTGCCAATGGTGTCGGAAAACCATGAGGGGTGTTGGGGGCTGGCTGAGCGGGGTGAGATTGCTGAATGGTGGATAGTAAAGGAAAGCCCGAACCCCTCGAGTATTACTGGATGCTACTTTTGTGATAGAACTTTGACCATTGGCCAAAATAATCTACCGAGCTAGCGTCTCCGGGACAAGAGTGCTGGTGGTGGTCTGGTGGTGTCACAATCACAATAACGAGTGGCTGATAGGTATCGGTCGGTGCCGCATGGATTTCTGGGGTGCTGGTAGTATACTTTTGGTGTTTTGTTAACAAAGACTGGTGTAAACAGTACTCCCTCCAGTACGAGCGAATTGAGCAGCCTTCTGGGCCGTATGAGCAGCACGAGCTAATTGAGCAGGTTTTCGGGTCGTATGAGCACTGTCAGAAGGCACTGTCGAGGGGTTCTGACGGTAGTTGGGGGTTTCTGGCGAAAGACGTCGGAGTGCGCCGAGTTGTGAATGTGACTGTCGAGCCAATACGTATTTAGAGGAAAGAATGTTGAGATGTGCTGCTCCATCCTGGAGCGGTTGGCGGTGGCTCCAACTCTCAGCAAGCCTGTGCGCCGAAGGAAGGTCTTGCCTCTGTGTGTCTGTTGCGGACTGGCAACACTTCCGTGTGAATTATTACGTGACTTGTTGTTAATTTTTCATATTTTTTTCAAAGGCAACCCGTTTCCCGTAAATTTGGGGCCTCTGGAATGAGCTTTAAAATAATCTTATAGCGCAAAAACGACTGCGAATCAGCTCATTCTGACCACATTTTTGAAATCTGCACCCGATATTATCCCTGATATCTAACTGTTACTAAAAGATTGGGTTGTTGAATCCTCATAACAGATGGCTGCATTCTGGTCCAAGGACTTGCGCGCACGCTGGCGAAGGTGACAAATGATGAGAGGGTACGTGGAGCGGAGGCGGTGAAGCAGCGAAACTCATCTACTAATGAGTCCAGGACTCAGCAAGAATAGCGGCAACGCACGGCCGGGCTGCTGGCGTAAGCAGTTGCTGCGTCCGTAGCTCTTTTTTGTACTGGATCAAATTGCATTCTGAAACCTTGGTGTGCGGTGTGGCAGACTGACTTTGCACTCATTTTACGTGTATCTGTATGCAAATGACACGACTTTGCAGCAATCTAGACTGGTTAGGTAAGAAAACAATACACGGTAGTGCGATATCATGGACCAAATGCTTCGTAAATCTTGGATATACATGCTTAAAGAGAGTCGTGTTATCTAGGCGTAAATTTACCTTACGCCTTTCCAGCATACACGATACCAAATCGTCTTTTTTTTAATATTGTAGCCCTTACCGCGGCATGAACATATTATTGGTTGAGAGAGGGGGGGAACGCTTCGCGCTTTAGGGAAGTCAAAACTCTTAGCCAATCATGTGCCTTGAAAAGATGAAGATTGTTGGTCATGAAGCTGCGCAAGTTTATGCAGGGAGATGGGTGTTGTGGCCTGTTTGATTCCGAGGCAAGTGCTGAACCATTTGCGTTCCTGCTGCTTTGAATCTTAAAAAAAAAGCCTTCAAAACGGTGGCAGCATTTCAAGATCGGTATAGTGTCTCTTTTGCTGCCCCGACCACAACGACTGTACTATTCCTTGCTAGTCTCGTCCCGGCTTCGTAGTCACGAAAGAAACCTTGATTCAATCACTGATACATGTACCAAACATCAGTACCAAAAAAAAGAAAACGCCTTGCACGCTTAGCAAGAAAATTTAACTGAGCTACGCTAGCGCCTAATCAACGACTGATCCAGCTAAAGTAAAAAGTGACGCGACCGATGCGTGGTCTTGATTTCAGGCATTCTGCATACTTGTCGATGTGTTTGTGTATAGCATCTCACATAACAAAGCACAACAAACCTCTCTATACAAATACCTCTGTAGCTCATTATAGGTATACCAGGAGGCAGTCTAATTATGGCACCACCAGCCATTCTTGCAGCGGCATGACACCACCGCTGGTCGCTACTTTAATATCACTTCTTCTTTTCTCGTCTTTTCATGAAGTACTCCTACGCTCTCTACGATAGCAGCCATAGGTTATGAGCCCAAGCCAAGCCTCAAGCGACGACCTCCCCCGACTTGTTGGCACCCGACAACTTCGACGTGTGGAAGACCCGTGTGTGCGCAGCCCTCGATGGCAAGCACCCCCTCGGCTTCGTGACCAAGCCTGAACTCGATCGCATCTCTGACGAGGAAAGTGAAGAGAGCGGGAGCGACATGTCCGACGTGGACGACCCGCCGATGTCCAAGCCGGCAGATGTCGCCCAAATCGACTCCGACGCTGTGGACTACGACGAGAGCGACGACGACCTCAAGCCGCCGTCCGGCTCCGACGATGAAGACTCCGACGAGAGCTCTGACTCTTCTGCCAAGGCCAAAAGGCTGCCAGTCGTACGCCCGATCAACCTCCGCAAGATGCAAAAGGAGCGCCAGCGGGCTGCGAGAGCTAAGCGCCAGCCCCTGAGCCAGCGCGAGTACCGTCGCCAGGAAGCCAAGCCCAAAGTGTTCCTAATGAAGACCATGGATAACACGCACGCTCGGCAGGTCCAGCATCTCACGACTTCGTACGCCT
Source organism: Phytophthora infestans T30-4 (assembly GCF_000142945.1). Classification (NCBI taxonomy): domain Eukaryota; phylum Oomycota; class Peronosporomycetes; order Peronosporales; family Peronosporaceae; genus Phytophthora; species Phytophthora infestans. The sequence goes on from NW_003303727.1 coordinate 1,560,995, forward strand.
TCTTTCCGTACATCTGCGAGAAGTACGAAGGCGCAGCGCTCCATGGTGACCCCTACTTCATCCAGCACTACTTGATGAAGATCAAGTACGAGGAAGGCTCAGATTTAACTGAGTTCTTTCTGAAGCTGGAGAACGCGATGAAAGCCGCGTCGGAAGCCAACGAATCGGTGATGACCGAGGCCAGAAGTCAATCCATCTGTTCCACTCGATGTCCAAGTCCTGAAAGAACGATCGCCGCATCTGGAAGGGCCAACGGAAGTACATCCTGTTTGAAGACCTCAAGTAGCGTATCGAAGGCAAGGTCCGCGACATCCAAGCTCAGGAACGATACACGCTCTCGAAGGGAACAACCGAGACAAGCGACACCAAGAATGAGCGTGCTCTAGTGGCTACCGGACCTTTTGCCCGGCGTAACGACACTCGTGGTGAGGATATATGCTCCTACTGTGACCGTCTGCGTCACAACATTCGTCAATGTCGCGGCCTGCAGAAAGATCTGCGAGATGGTCGAGTGAAGGCTGGCACTGTCTTGCCTGCCAACTTTGCATTCAAAAACACCGTGACTCGAGAGCATCCCTACCGCGGCTCCAAGAACTGGAAGTAAGGACGCCCCAACAGCAGAGGTGGTAACAACCACAGAGCCAAGAACCGTGGTGGCCGTGGCGAGAAGCACAATCATGCGAATCGTGGCAAGTACCGCGGTCGTGAACAAGGCAGCAATCGTCCGTTTGAATCCGACAATGACGACGACGGCGACTGGACTGCGAGAACAGCCGTAAGGTGTTTCATCAAGGCCGTCGCGATGTTGGTTTGATCGCAGTTGCGGCGTCGATCAACCGACCAGCGAGCCTCGCAGCCAAAGCCGATGTTCAGCTGGACCCTACTTGGACGAATGTACGAGCCACGTGACGCACGAATCCCAGTGGTTCAGTGACATCTCCACAAGTTGTGGATCGATCACTATGGGAGGCAACAATCATATCCCAATAGAAGGCTTTGAACGTGTTGAACTGGAAGTCACTGACTCCAAAGGCAACTTGAAGACGCTCATCCCTTCGTGGAGTTCTGTACGCGCCACTACTGCAGTTCAACCTGTTGTCAGTCCCGCCTGTCGTGAAGCAAAACTACCGCTTCAGCTTTGATCGCAAACAGTGTGCTGTATCGACAGACCAGCGATTCAAAATCAAGGCGGCAATGGCGACCAACACTGATTTGTATCATTTTCAGGCTCAACCAGTGGTGACCGCAAAGGCACTTGTGACCTCGGGTAAGCAACGATCTTTTCTGCTTTTGCACAAACGTCTTGGCCATTCTAACGCTCGCATTCTGCACGAACTACTAAGGAGCCAAGCCATTGATGGACTCGATGACTCTGCAGCTGTAGACCGTTAAGCTCAGTTCTTTTGTACTGCATGCACGTTAGCGAAGTCACACCGCGCGCCATTCTATTCTAATAGAGTTGTTGAACGTGCCACATCTCCCTTGGGAAAAGTGCATTCAGATATCTGTGGTCTATTTCCTGTGACTAGCCTTACTGGTTGCCGATACTTTGTGATCTTTATCGATGACTTCTCTTGATTCATGTTCACCTATCCTATAAAGAACCGTAGCGAGCTATACGAATGCTATGAGACCTTCAGAAGGAAAGCCCTAAACATTTACCGACGCGATGTCAATGTACATCAGCATACTCACGTCATGGAAGACCACGATATTCAACGGTTTCAAGCGGATAATGCGAAAGAATACGAGAAACTTGACCGCATAATCTTTCAGAAGTATGATACCCACACCCAGTTTACGAACGCGTACACACCTCAGCAAAATGGTGTTGCTGAACGACGCATGCGAGCTATCATGGAGCGGGTACGAGCACTACTGTTGGACGGAAAACTCCCATTGCAACTCTGGGCGGAATGTGTCGGTCACGTGACCACGCTGATCAACATGACACCTAGCTCCAAGACTGCCCAACGCACTCCATATGAAATGTGGTATATCAGACTACCATCCACGCAGTACATGAAAGTGTTTGGATGCAGTGCATACGTTCACATTCCTGATCAATACCGAGACAAGCTCGACGCCAGATCTAGACTGTGTGTGTACCTTGGCGTCCCGGATCACAAGATAGGATACCGTCTGACGGAACTCAACACCCATGCTATTGTCTACAGCAGGGATGTAGTTTCTAAAGAGGATGAATTCCCCTCTCTCGCCAACTTGACGTCCACTTTGGAACCAACACAGGATACGCAGATGCAACAGCCTGCACCTCCACCAGTACCTGAAATTGTAACGAATGCACCTGCAATGGTCACATCCGTACCGCCTACACCTGTGGAGCCATCAATCAGCGCAGACCTCCATCATTCAGGGAGGCGCTCGATGGTGATAAAGTGGTACATTATTCATTTAGAACGGAGACGCGATTTGATCCTCCATCTCCTCCTGCACCTACGCGGCCCCGTCTTATACATGACACGGATGTAGCTTTCAATTCTGAAGAAGATTTACAGGAAATGAACAGCGTAAACAATTACTGTACGCTTTACTCGCTATTTGGTATGTGTCAGAGCCCACTACGTATCGAGAGGCCATGCAGTCTTCTCATGCTCATCAGCGGTCCAAATCAGCATATTCGGAATACAAGTCCCTCATGAACAATAAAACATGGGTGCTAGTACCACCACCTCAGGGACGGAAAATCCTTACAAGCCGATGGGCATTTGTAGTAATGTATACCGGCACAGGAGATATTGACCGCTTCGAAGCGCGTCTGGTGATTAAAGGCTTTCTACAGGAATATGGCATTGCCTACAATGAGATCTTCTCCCCAGTGATTCGAATGGAAGTCCTCCGACTCCTCCTTACGATCGCAGCCTTACTCGATCTAGAAATTCATCAGATGGATGTCAAAACAGCATTTCTGAATGGCTTCTTGGAGGAGAAGATCTACATGGCTCAGCCGAAGGTTTCAAAATCCCGGGTAAAGATCACCTAGTGTGCAGACTTATAAAAGCCGTACGGGTTGAAACAAGCCCCACGTGTTTGGTATCAGACACTATCTGCCTTCATTGAGAGTCTTAGGTTTCACAAGCTCATCAAAGACCGCTGCGTTTTCTGTCGCACGCGCGACAATGTTACCTGCTACATCGCAGTGTATGTTGATGACGTTATCATTATTGCACCAACAGCAGCCCTCGTTCGCGAGCTGAAATCAGTCCTAAAGAACAGGTTCTCCATGACAGATATAGAGAGGGGGGGGGGTGACGTACTTACTCGGCTGGTCTATTCGACGATACCGTAAGAACCGAACGATCTTTATCCACCCACACAAGTACGCTACGAAGGTCCTTGACCGCTTCAGCGAATACATTTCGTACCCGATTGCAGCCCCAGCAGAGAGGAACGTTAAACTTTCCGCAAGCAGTCAACCTAGCAATGATGCTGAGAAAGATGCGATGAAAGACATTCCGTATCGTGAAGCAGTTGGTAGTGTTATGTGGGCACCAGGCCTGACATGGCATTCCATCTACGTGAGGTTAGCCAATTCCTAGCTAATCCAGGAATGGAGCACAGGAGCACCGTCGTTCGAGGTCTCAAGTATCTCTCAGGTACAAAAAACTACGGACTTCATTTTTGTGGATCAACTGATATCTGTGGTGTTGGAAATCCCACGTGAACTCTAGCTACAGATGTAGTTAGGATGTTCCCACAACAATACGTCTACTAGGATAGTAAACGATCGTTCGGGCGGACCTGAAGACCCCAGTTCTGCCCTTGCACCGGGACAAACTGGACCTTGTAAACTACTTATATAGGCCAACCAGTAAAATAAGAACACGCTACTAGCACGAGCAAAGCTAGCAGGTGTTTTGAATCCTCGTGGTCCCAACAGCGGAAGGGTACCAGGCACGGGTAAGCCTTTTACGAGATCACCGAGTGTTCAACACTCGGCTGGAAGAAATAAAAGGGAGGCAATTCAAGCACTCCCAGTCGTGCAAATAGGCAACAATAAGCCGTCACGTAAAACCTCCCGATAATAATCGGCCAATACACAAAGTCTCTTGGCCTTGCCGGATGAACCCTCGCTACAGAGCTTCGAGTTCACCGACAGGCATAACACACTCAAACAAGCTTGACCTGACGCTTACCTTGAAGGCGGACGTCGCTCTGTGTGCTTGAGTGGAAATTCTGTTCTGTATTTAAGCTTACCCTTTCGGGTCTATTCCTAATAAGAAGTCCTAATCAAGTATACAAATATAAAGTGAACAATGATCCGTTATGGATCTTCTTGCATGCCAAGCGTCGTCTGCACTGTCGCATGAGCATCTTTAACGGTCCGCGCCCTGTCCCAGACGATAAACGTGTCTTCCAAAGGTCGCTGAGTATTCCGCGAACTCATCCCAACCGCCACTGAGAGTTCGTACCGTAGATGGTCCGCTGTATGCGAATCCGGCCAGTCCATTATTAATAATAAGGACAGCCTGGATTCTGTGACATAGGGCCGTATCCGATATTTGTTGAAAACTCGGAGGTGACGCCGTCGAGTCCCTTGCACCTTGGCGTCCCCGTACATCACTCGACCGAGGGTTCGTCGCTTGAACAACTTGGGCGGTGTCACGTCTTTGTCGACGGGTGATAATCCGCAACCACGGAGAAATCACTACACCACAACTGCCCCTGTCGCAATGGAAGCCACGGTCCTGGTGCCCGTTGTGACATTTCTTCATTCTTCAATTCACCATCTCGCCACCGTATGTCCAAGCGTCTGAATCGAGTCGTGTCCGACGCGTTTCAGCGTCTCAATCCTCGTAGACGTCGCGAGCGTGAGCAGCTGGAGGTACGTAAGCCCATCCTTCTCTTGAATCATCGGTACCTTGCTCATCACCTCCGATTACTCGACTTGTTTCTCAAGAGGGCAAGACCGAGGGTTCGAACGCCCCTCAGTCTGCTGCACTCCCTCCGACAGCAGCGTCATCAACCGGTCCTCCGGTTCCCGCTGCCCCAGACTCTTTACTTCCTGCGGTAGCTCCTGCAGCACTCCCCGTCGTCGCTGAATCCGCGGAGATGGCTCCTGCTGCTCCTCCTGCCCCAGCTGGTGGTCCACCACCACTCACCGAAGATTCGCTGCGCGCCATGCTGGCTGAAAGTACGGAGGCATCGGTCGATCACATGATGACCTCGATAATCCCGTACTTGACTGCAATGGCTCGTCACCACGTGCAGATCAGCGTTGTGCCTCCTCTCCACGGCGATATACACACTCAGCGTCGTCTCGAGACAGCTATTGGTTTCGATGAGGTCCTCGCTGCGATACAACCTGTTGCTGACGCGCTGTCGGCCTTACCAGAACGAGTTGCCGACTTGGAGCGTCAGTTGCGGTTTGCTCAGTCCGAGGCTGCTGCCGCCGTGCGTTCGGTGGCACCCCACATCATGGCCCGTGAGAACGCGGAGACGTTCCTCAAGGCTGCAAACGCTGAAATTGAAGCCTTACACCACCACGTCAAGATTCTCCGCGAGTCGAACGCCAAGAACGACGCCATGCTCGCCACTGTTCAAGCCACTATGGAACGACACGCAGAAGACTTGAATCGTCTGCACTGCGAGGTCCAAGCTCGGGACGTTTTTATCAGCACGTTGCAGAAGAAGCTGGCTCGCGAACGCGAAGTGTACAAGTCTTCTATTGGCGCGAATACTGAGCAGACCCGGAAGCTCCACCTCCTTCTGGTAAAGCTTGCCCAGGGCAAGTATGTCGATAACGACACGCTCAAGGTCCTCGAGAACCAGCAAGACCGTAACACTCGCCTCCTCCAAGCGAATCGTACCCTCCGTGCACACGTGAGTCTGGCAGGGATGGATCCCGAGGTACTTCGTCTGGCTGTCGAAGGTACGCTCTTAATGTTGCTCCTTCCACCGTGTGTTCAGCAACTAACGTTCGTTCACAATCCTTCGTGATAGGTCTGACTGCGGGTGAGCTGGACCTGGACGCGCTGGACTTGTATCAGGAGACATTAGTCGCTTTGCGGCGCATTCAGTCTGCCACCGCGTCTTCGGACGATCCTCAAGCCTTTCCGGCAGCTTTGGCCAAAGCCGCTCACCAAGTGGCCCATGGGAAATCCCATAAGCGTCTTAGACCAGGTGGCGAGGATTCAGACGACGATCCGGACGACTCTGACAAAGACAAGGCTCCAATCCCAACGGACAAGGCCAGTGCTTCGATGGCAGCTGCCGGTCTCGGTGATGCGCCACCTGCCGATACTTCAACTCCCAAGTCGGCTTGTAGATCGCTGTTCGGTCCGAAGGCGTGGAAGAAGGCGGCCCAGAAGAAGCGCAAGAAACCCCGTCCTCATTCTCCTGCTAAGTCGCCACGACGTCATATAAAGACTCGGTCCAAGTCTGTACCGTCTTCTCCAAGTTCATGGTCGCCACCTCCTACACCAGCGTCTTCCTCGACTCCCGCAGTGGTCGACCTCAGCGGCGACCAGAGTGACGTGGACATGGGGACTGCTGATCCAGGCAGCGTCCCTTCGGTTCAAGAAACTGCTACAGAGCCTTCGGGTAAGGACGTGAACCCTGAGGATCACGACGATGTTCCTGTCTCTCCTGACGCGCCTTCGCCCCCGCCTCAGGGTCCACACGATGTGGCCAAGTCACCAGCTTCAACGATTTCACCTTCTCCAGCCGACATACGTGCTGCTGAAGAGGCTCTGCGCGAGGCCGAGGAAATGCGGCTCATGTTTGGCTCGAGTGACGAAGATGAAGAGTCAAACCAAACTGTCCCACAAGGCAAGTCTGCTTCGGCGTCTGCCGCGACATCCAAGGCAGTTGAAGTCTCGGGAGTGGTTTCTACAGCAGGGTCTGCCCCTGTTGAGGCTGCTCCACTAGCTTCCGCGTCTTCGAAGTCGGCTCCGACTGTTCCCACGACTGATGTACCAAGCGTGTCTTCGCCTGGCCTTTCGATGGAGATTGATGACGATGGGAATGCTGATGACGACTATGGAGATGACGTGGATGACAATGAATCTTCGGTGGATGACTCTCCTGATGCTCCCAGTGGTAGCGGTGATGTACCGCCCCCCACCGATCATTCAAGCATACTCGATGACGAAGATGTTGAAGATTCAAACAGGAACTGGAGTAATCTTGGCCCAGCTCGTCCTCCGACTCCACCTCGGCCAAATCCTTCGCCGATGATGACTTCCCCAATCATCGTTGCCGGCCCGCCTCCTTCGCCACCAGCAAGTCCTCCGGCACCAGCATCTTCTCTTCCTGTTCCAGGGTCTCCTCGTCCGCCTATTTGGACTCTCGATGCTGGACCTGGACGTATGATTACGGCAACCTACACTTCGGTGCCGCGTCGTGGTGGTGCACCGTCGGTTGATCCATTGCCTCACCGAGTGTTATCTGGTATTCGCCCTATGGTGCCGGCTTCGTCCACCCTGCCACCGTGGGTTCTTCCGTATGTGGACATAGAGTTTACCGACGCAGGCGCCAAGAAGTGTTTCGAGCGACTCTTGAGCTTAACGCTTCCCGAACCAGCTGGTGAGGTGACCGTGCGTACAACGTTGGAGGGTCTCCAGGCATTCTTTGATTATTCGCATCCTGATCACCCGTACCAGCAACTTCGGCAGCTCTATCCTCTTCAAGCTTGTCTCTTCGACACTGTTGACTTCAAACCAAGCGTCCCCATCTCCAAGCGTGCTCCGATTGAGACTCGTCTCAAGATGATCTGGGCGAACCTTCGGGGTGACGGCGGTAAGCAAGGTGACCTCGGGTTCGCGTTGTGGGAGCGTCTCCACTGGCTTCCGTTAGCTGGTATTGAACGAGGTCTCGCTGAAGAAGCTAAAAAGGTTGGCCACGACAAGGAACGCTTGAAGGAATTGAGAGCTCTGTTGAAGAAGCTCTTCAGTGAGCGCGACCGTCGTGCCGATCGTCTTTGTAACAAGTGCCGTGAACAGTACATGGCGTGGAGTCGTGACTCGGTTTCATCTAGTGCTTCCGGAGCGTCATTCATTCGTCCCGAGTTGCTTTTGGAGCCGTCTAAGCCGTGGTACCCCATTGAATATTTGCCATTCGCACCTCAGACATCTGACTGGCTTTCCGAAGTTCCGGCTCTCGACGCTCGTCAGCCATGGCGTACTGGATGGATGAATGCGCCGCATCAGCACCCGTACAACACCACGTACTTCCCCTGCCAGCGTAATCCGGAGTTCTTCAATCCTCGTGGTACGCGTTTCGTGGATGTGTACCGAAGCGTGATCGTTGACCCGTCTCTCGATTCAACCGAGCTTATTCCGACCTGGCGTTCGTTGTTTGACTCGCCACCGGGTACTCCACGTCCTGCTCTGGCTGCTGCTCCTGTTGAAGCTGGTACCGAGGATTCGCAGGGTCCGGCTTCAGCTCCGGCTGCCGAGGCTCAGGTTCTTGATGAAGAGGAGAAGGAGAGTGGTGACTCGGCTTTGTTGACACTCTTGGCCACCGCGGCCAGACACTTGGAATCGATTTGAATCCTCGCTGCACGTTCTACGACGTTCTCCAGCATCTCAGCTAACTGTTGAGGTGTCCCGCGTGACTTCGTTTTCAGTGATCGCTCCGCGGTCGGCATTCATGTTTTCTTATTCTTAATCCACTTCCACAGCGTAATCATGTTCATGTTGTTCTTCAAATGCATATACAATTTGTTGTTGCAGTAACGTTCTTCGTCTGTTACCACAGGCTGCATCGCCCTGTGGACAGTTCATACGTGATCAAGTCACGCTAGTCTTCGTTCGCCACTTGCGCCATCTGCAGCCGATTCTCGCTCTTCTTGGCTCGCAAATAGTCGTACAGCAGACCTCCACATGACAAGTTTGATGATGGTTCCCAAGTTGGATCTTCATAGCCTACCCACTTGACTTTGAACTCGCGTACAGCACGCTCTGTGCTCGTCGTTAGTGGTGTTCTGTCGTCGAGGATGGCCTCGACTTCATATTCACCGGCAACTTGATCTGGTTCCCAGCTGTCCTCAGGCAGTAGTTCCTCATCGAAGTCGAGTCTTGCTTCATTAGTCGCGTCAAGTACCAACCGAGTGTTCGGTCGACTGTTGAATTCGTTGACAGCCTTGAGTCTTGACACATGCACTACTGGGTAAAAGCGATACCCACTTCGATCAGGCAGTTCCAGCTCGTACGCAAACTCTTCCACCTTGCGCTTGATCCGAAAAGGTCCATGCCATCGGTGAGCTAATTTCTTCGTCAAGCCCGGTTTGACGCGTTCCATGTACAACCACGCCCGGCTCCCAATCTCAAAAAGAGATCTCGGTGGAGCTCTTGCCGGATCTTCCATCTCTTCCGAAGCTTCTGGAGGGTTCGCCGAGTGTTCGTTTCCACTTGGTTGAGGTACAGCAGCTTTCCAGTCGACTCAGGGCCTCATTATGCTTTTTACCCCTTCGCTCCTTTTCTACAGCCTGATAATCTTTGGCCATAGTGAGGGCGACCTCATGTTGTCGATTGATCTCGCGCCGCCACGCCAGTGCGTCAGACTGCTTGCCGAGTCCTCGTTTAAGTGATGACGACATTGACCGCAACGTCGACTGCGCATCCCAACCATGAACGAGGTAGAACGGCGTTTCCTTCCTCGTAGTGTCTTGAGAAGTATTAATAGCAAATACTAGCTTCTCCGCGATTTCATCCCAATCTTGCTGTAGAGGGTCTTCCGCGTACACCCGTACGGATCCCATCACCGACTTCACCGAGCGTTCCTGCTGTCCATTAGCCTGTGGCCGATAGATCAAAGTCGCTCGTGATCTTGACTGCATCATCTCTGCAAATGCTTGGAAAACCTCGCTCATGAAGCGTGGGTCGCGGTCGTGCCTTATTAATGATGGGGCTCCGAATCGTCGGTACACACATTCTTCGAACACTTGGGCAACACTCAGTGCAGTCGTATCTGACATAGCCTTGGCAATAACGAATCCCGTGAACGAGCACTGAAATAGGAGCAACGCCGTGTTTCCCCTACGAGATTTCGGTAGTGGGATCACAAAATTCATCGAGACGATCTGGAAAGGTCGTTCGGCTAGCACGTTACCAGGTGAGTATCCACGAAGCTGTGGACGGCTTTTACTCGAGCTGCAATCTGGACATGACTTCACATGCTTCTCCACGTCGGCGTACAAGCCGATCCAATAATAATCGGACTTAACGCGGTGGAACGTTCTCACCACACCTTGATGTCCTCCTTCCAGCGAGTCGTGACAGTTCTGCAAGACCTCTTGAATCATCGTTGTCGGTACCACAAGCCGCAGCTTGGTCTCCTCTTGCCAACCGTGGTCGTACCGACGATTCAATACAAGATAGTGAAGCACGCCGTCTTCTGATAACACGAACCGGTCAGCGTATTTCCAGGCATCTCGAGCTTCTTTGTAACTCAGCTCTTCTGCTTGGCCCTGAAGCACCTTCTTGATGTTAAACCACTTCTGCTCCTCGTCTTGTGCCACCAGTATCCGTCTGCGTCCTTCCCGCTGTATCGCTACCGGATCAACATCTTCCGCATCGGGAAATGCCGATGGTACAGTCTTGTGAGGATGGTCTGGCAAATCTTCGCCGAATGAATCTTCGGTGGACGTCTCTCGTCGTTCTTCATGCTGTTCTTGAGCTTTTGAGACACCCTCCGAGTGTTCATCTGCAAACCTGACGCGTTTCTTGGCTTTGGTCTGTCGCCGAGTCATCACTGCTATATTACCATAATCGCACTTTGGTGAGCTGTAATCAACCACGAAATTTTCGAAAGTTTTCCACTTTGAAGACTCGCTGCCTGACAGTACATGTACTTGACGCTCTGCTCCTCGTGACGAAACATCTACCGAGTCTTCATCCGGCTCGTAGATCATTTCCTGGATGCGGTTCAGCGATGCCAATTCCGACTTGCGAGTTTCAGCCAAGATTACCCGACTGACCTTCGATTCCAGCGCTTCAGTGGCTAACGAATCCGCGGCCGCGTTGTATTCTCGTACAACGTGAAGATATTTAACTGATCGAAGCTTGGCCGTGAGTTCCTTGTGAGTATTCAGCAGCGCTAGCAAAGTTTCCTTCCTGCATGCGATCACCTCAAGTGATTGTTGAATCGCGAGCCTTGAGTCCCCAACGATGACTAAATCCTCGGCACCGTGCGCAATAGCAGCCTTGACACCGTTGATCATACCTTTATACTCTGCCTCATTCACCGTGGTAGCCGAGAGGTAAGCGTTTGCAGCAATCACTACCTTCTACTCAGGAAGGCTCCACAGCACCCATGAACAACTCCCGTAGCCACCGTACTTCTCTGTCTTCGCTGATCCGTCAAAAGACATGACGAATCCGCTGTAATTACGGGAAAGCCTGGCGTACAGCAACGCGGGGTCCATTCGAATAGTCGGGGAACCCTTGTTTGGAGGCGCCACCGGCGCGAGCGAGTCTTCCAGGTCAACGAAGCTCGTGATGCTTGACTGCAGTAGCTGCGCAAAGGCGACATCCTTCTCCTTCACGCGCTGCACCTTAAGGTGCCACTGCGATAGCAGCACTGCGAACTGGACCGCGCGTCCGAAGAGAGACTTCGACTTATGCACCCACTCTAACGTCGAGAATCGTGTATAGACATGTAGCGTATTTCCTGCCAGCTGGACGTAGCAGATCTTCAACAGCAGAAGTAACGCCAAAACTTCCTTCTCAGCAGGATGGTAGTTCATCTCGGCCTCCTTGAGCACCCGACCGAGGAACCGTACGGGGTGTAACTTGCCGTCATGTTCTTGCATTAGCGTAGTGCTCAACGCCCATTCATTCGCAAAGAGCATGACGTGAACTTCTTTCGACCGATCGAAGTGCCTGAGGATGGGTGAATGTGAAACACTCGTCTTCAATCTTTCGAATGAATGACGTGCCACAGAAAGGCCACCTTCAACGACAAAGTCTTCATCCTTGAGCTGGTACAGCGCCGCACCGTAGACCGCGAAGTCTTGAATGAAGCGGCTGTAGTAATTAACCGCTCCAAGAAACGACTGCATGCCCTTCTTGCTCGTTGGAAACGAAAGCTCGGTGATGGCCGCAAGCTTCTTGGGGTCAGCTCTGATACCTTCTGGCGAAATTTTATGCGACAGAAAGTCCATCTTGGGTTGGCAAAAGATGCTCTTGGTGAAGCTAATGCTGATCCGACACTGTGCGAATCTTGCTAGCAATCGGTCCAGCGTCGCCAGGCAGCTGTCAAAATCCTCGCCACCGAAGCAAATGTCATCCACAAACGACCGTCGACCAAATACAGGTACCAGCGATGATTCGTCTGGCTCCCCGTTCGTAAACATGTCAGCAACGGGGCTGTTGACGAGTTGTAGTACAGGGTCGGTTTCTACCGGTGCTTCGCGGTCTGCCGCGAACTTCGTTTGAAACGAACCCTCGACGCTTGGCCCACGACGTTCCTTGGCCTGTTCTTCAGCTAAACGCATCTTCTCCGAGTATTCAAACCAACCTCCTTTAGGCTGAACGAACCCCCAGAGTGCGCTGTCAAACATACGCTGATAGATCATCGGCGCGTTCTTTAGCCCGAAGGGCATGCGTAACCACTCGAAATGTCCGAGTGCGCAGACGAACGCCGATACTTTACGCGCTCGCAAGGTCATCATGACCGCCCAGAAGCCGCCTGCTGCATCCAGCGAGCAGAACCATAGGTAGCGCTCGAGATCTGTTAACAGGTCGTCGACTAGCGGCATTGCATATTCCATGATCGCGGTGATACCATTCACCATCTTGTAATCAATGCAGAGCCGGATGTCCAGCCCGTTCTTTTTCATCACAATCACGATCGGCGATGCCCATGGACTGTCTGAAAAGACGATCAGTCCTGCACGCAATAAAGCGCGCAGCAGCTCGTACAGCTTGCCGAGAAATCGCAGCGGCACGCGCCGGGCACGCTGTTTAATTGGGGCGTGCCCCTGTGTGTCGATATCGCATACCGCCCCGTAGGCTGGCGGCGGCAGTGCGTTACCACTAGCAATTAGGATGTGCTCGTGGTTCTTTAGCGTCGCGACTAGACGTTCTCGGCGTTCAGTCGACAGCTCAGGATCAGCAACATTAGGCGCAGTGTAGTCAATTCTCGTGTTGATCTCTTCGGTCAGATCCGGCAGGAATGCCAGCTCCTTCGCGTAGTCGTCCAAGCCAATGTTGTTAGCTGGGTGTTCGTAGAAACCATTTCTCGTATCCTCCGTTGCTTCATTTCCCTCGGTTGTAAACACTCGAGCAACCGAGATGTATGTTCCGTCCAACGCCGCTATGGATTCTTCCCTTGACTCAACATTGCCATCCGTTTCGATTTCAACAGTCGGTACTTGGTCCATCTCCTTCCCATCCTGGTTTCTCATCTCTGGGCCACCTGCCGAGTCGTCGTTCGCAATATTGAATGCGTGGGCCGCCGACATATTGGGTTGTTGACTTTTGTTCCGCTCCTCGTTCTGCCGCTGTCTTGACATTTCGGAATTCGCACCAATCTTGCAATGAATACTCGGTGCCGTACTCAACACCTTCTGCGCGATGCCTGTATCCTCTGGATCAACCACCGATGGCTCGTTCGCAGATTTGGTGACACACAAGGCCGGGACAGCTTCGTCAAAACGGGTGACTCCATTCAATCCAGTGCCGTTGCTTGTCGCTTCCGTGGTCACCCCTGACTGGACACTAACACTCGTTGGCGTATGTACCACGTTTACCGGCCTCAGTAGTTCGTGTGTACGCACTACCGAGGCTTCGTTCGCGTTATTGCCTCCGCCATGGGTTGTCGTGTAAGTGTCCAAAGGTTCTGCGGAAGGCTGACCGTCGGCCAAATCCCCGGCTGTCACCCCAGACGCCAGACAGGCTTCCACTCGCTCACGCTCTTCCAGGATCAGTGCCCAGCGCTCTGCACATGTCAGACGATCACTAGAATCTACTAGCGAGTCTTCTAGAGGTCGTGCTAGCACCCCACCGGGTTCTGGGTAGTATGGTCGATCAACTGCTGAAGGCTGAGTTGCAAGCCACTGTTCGTAGATTTCGCATTCACGCTGTAAGAGCCCGCGGTCTCTACACCCTTCGTAGGCCAACACTTGCCAGTCTTGGTACTTCTTGGACTCCAGACGCACATAGCCGTCACCTCGTGGCAAATCCCCATCTGGAATCCACATAGCGATCGAGTCGTGTGCTGGCAGGTACACAGTTCGATCAGACACGTTGGTCAATCGAATGCTCTGAGGCCGTCCACGTCGAAACCTCGTCACTGACGGGATTAGCTTGTTCGTTCGACGAACCCACAGTACGTGTTCTTCCAGCCCGACTTGACGCTTCGCTAGTCGATATTCTCGCCACTCGTGCGCTTGAATGTCCAACCGCTCGGGTGGCCCGGCGTTAACATGGGAGCCGTATTCTTCGCTGTCGATCATGTTCTTGGTCTTTATCAGCGGGATTTGGACTTCGTGCGGTAATTGCGCCGCGCCGTGGAACAGGTCCAACCGGATCCCAGCTGGGATCATAAAGTCGGTCCCGAGTACCACGTCGACGCCTGCACTATGCGCCATTACCCACATCTCAAACTCGTACACCATCTTCCATCCGAGCGTAATCTTGACGCACGCTCGTCGCGTCGTAGACACCTTGCCTTCGTTGATTCCTTGAATGTCAATGCGGCGTCCGTGATCAGGTACATCTCGGAGTCGCAACTTCTTGGCAAAGGCGTCAGTGATCACACTAACGTTCGCTCCTGTGTCGAGGAGGATACTCGTTCGCTGGTCGTTCACAGCGCCTTGCACCAGAGCTCTCATTCTGATCGGTCGGTCGAATTTCTTGGCCGACCACCACCCCTGTCTCTCGCCAGGGTTCAACTTCATAATCTTGGAGTGACCCTTGGGCTCGTCTCGCGCTGCACTCGAAACCAAGCCGAGCGAACCCTCGCTGGTGCCCTCATCAGCATCAGCACACTCCATTATTTCTCCAACACCTCCACCGAGGATTCTACTCCTCTCCTTTTCATTTTCCGTCGCGTTCACACTTGTTACGTATTTATCAGGCCATTCACTCTGCCCCATGAAAGCAAAGATACACTCTGCTTCCATTGAAGGCTCGGTTAACTGTGGCAGCCCGATAGGGACCAACCCAGTTGTAGTTGGCGGGCTGCCTAGTTTAAATGACGTTCTTGAACGACGGCCTTGAGCTCTGGCGGGAGTTCCTCCTTCGTGCCTTTGGTGCGCACAAATTTGGCAAGGTCTTGGAAGCTGCGGAAAAGTTCGCATTGTCCAGCATCGTGGAGCTGCTTGCAGAACTTGCATCGCTTGTTACAGTAGTGGGCGGAGTGACTCATGCCACCGCACACCGCGCATGGTCCGTACTGTGGGCGTCGGTTGTCGCGGTTGAAGTCACGTCGACCGCGTTGGTCCTGATTGAACCCACGGTCACCACCTCGGCGATCTTGATTGAAGCCATTATCGCGATCAGGCATGTTTCCACGTGGTTGACGGTTGTCTGAACGTGCGTAGGTGCCTTCAGCAGCTGCACGGCGCTCATTTTCGTTAGCCGCGGCGAGGTATCGGTCGTTTTCGTCCAATGAGAAATCACCGTCCGTATTATCAGGCTGAAAGTCGTTGTACTCATCTTGGACATCGTCGTAGGCGTTCGGATCTTCGTTTGAATACTCGGTGCCTCCCTGAGCAGCTTCACGACCTTCTAATTCAGCTAGTAGGTCGTCCACCGTGGCTTCAATGAGTGTCACGCTTGGTTTGTTGCGGTTGTCATCGCGGCGACGGTCATCACGCCGGTTGTTGCGGGCGTACCCATCGTCGCGTCGCGTATCACGACTCTTGGAGTATCGGTACTCACTGTCACGCTTGGCCATTCTCTCCTTGCCCTTGAGAACATCTTCGATGATCTCTTCGAGCTCGTGAATGTCGGCGACTCGAGCGTGGTAGAGACTCTCCGCTAGCTTGTCATCGTCGCATGTTGCCAGGAATTGCTGTACGTGTTCTTTCGCGTCGCGACCACTCTTCTCAAAGTGTAGACGGGAGGTCCGAGCGTAGCCATTCAGCCTGTTTATGTAGTCGCACAGATGTTCATTACGTTCCCGCTTGGCGGAGTAGTAACGCGACAGTGCCGTCTGCGTGAACTGCGAGCAGTAGTAGCGGATGAACGCATCGCTCAACAGCTTCCACTTGCGCTCGTCTTCTTCGGAAGTTGACGGAACCAATGAATGGCTCCGTCCCGGAGACTTAGCTCAAATGGAATGCACCATTTATCGGCATCTGTGTGGGTCCAGTCATTTCATAGACGAACCCACGGAGCCACTGCATACAGTTCTCGCTCTTGTTGCGAGAGCCTGAGAACTGCTTGGGGGGTCTTCAGCGGCTCGGCTGCCCAACGAGCAAGTTCGGAGTGAGAGCATGCAGGATCTGACTTGTTCTTCTCGCACAAACTGCTTTATGTGGGACATGTAGGAGGAAGGGCGATGTCCCATTGTCTTTGGCGGTAAAAATCAAAGTGTGTGTTTGTAAGAAGACGTCCGATCCAAAATTTAAAATCAGATCGATGCGGCATGTCATCCTTCGGGAGCGCGGGGAAAGCCGTTCGAGGTTAACGATAGGGTGGTGACTGGCGTAAATACGTTGCATACGGCTCTCCGAACGTGGCGTAACCATGTGCGAGTCTTGAAAGTACGGTGAAGCTTCGGTAGTGCCAAAGGCACCACGCTCAGCTCCACGCTTGGTCGGAGGAGTACGAACGAGTCGTTGGGGCGTCGGCGGCAGTGGAATCTTAGACGGATCTTCATCTTGAATCATCGGTCGACTCACAGGCTGCTTTCCGGCATTAATGCCAACAGCGCCAAACGTCTTCCGAAGCTTCTTCTTCCATTTCTGGAGAGCAGCTCCGGCTTCATGTGGACTCCAATCCTGGAGCGACATCGTCGATGGGTACGTCTCGTTCTCGAACCCCAGCGACAACAGTAGCGAAACTGAATCCTCGGCAACTTGACTAGTCGAAACCGAGTTGACTGGGTATTGAAGTTCCTGCGCAAGCGCAGGCCAGTCGGCCTTTTTCTTGGGGATGGGCTTGAACAGCTGCATCCACTCATCATTCTGCATCAGCGCTTGTACGCGGTCGAAAACGCGCTTGGCGGCTGGTGTATCACCGTCGATAGGTGGGCGAGGTGCCTTCAGCAGTGCTGAATGCTTTGCACTCGCCACCGAAGGTTTAAAACCCTCGGTCCCATCGTCATAATCATCATAGGCCGGTTCCGGTCCCGCAACATCATCGAGCTCGTCGGCGAGGCTCCTCGAAAGGGACTTGGTCGCCCCGCTCAGCCCCGATGATAGCGTGGCCGTCTCCGGCGTTGCTGCGCCTGGCTCTGGAGCCGGCGTCTTATCTTCGTAATCTTCATAATCGTGGGCGTCAGGACCGATGTCCGCTTCGTCGTCGAAGCTCACTGAAAGCTCGGTGGCGGCTGCAAAGCGCGCAGCCGGGCTTGAACTCTCGTTGCGAGCCCCGCCAGACTTGGCAGGCGTAACTGGTACCGTCGGTTGTCCTTTCGCCATGTTTCTTGTCTTTTTCTTGTTCTTCTTCTCTTGGTAGCACGTAAACTGGAAGGCCATACAAACAGTTCACAATGGTCACAATCTGTTCCCGGGTCGCGGCACCAGTTGTGGTGTTGGAAATCCCACGTGAACTCTAGCTACAGATGTAGTTAGGATGTTCCCACAACAATACGTCTACTAGGATAGTAAACGATCGTTCGGGCGGACCTGAAGACCCCAGTTCTGCCCTTGCACCGGGACAAACTGGACCTTGTAAACTACTTATATAGGCCAACCAGTAAAATAAGAACACGCTACTAGCACGAGCAAAGCTAGCAGGTGTTTTGAATCCTCGTGGTCCCAACAGCGGAAGGGTACCAGGCACGGGTAAGCCTTTTACGAGATCACCGAGTGTTCAACACTCGGCTGGAAGAAATAAAAGGGAGGCAATTCAAGCACTCCCAGTCGTGCAAATAGGCAACAATAAGCCGTCACGTAAAACCTCCCGATAATAATCGGCCAATACACAAAGTCTCTTGGCCTTGCCGGATGAACCCTCGCTACAGAGCTTCGAGCTCACCGACAGGCATAACACACTCAAACAAGCTTGACCTGACGCTTACCTTGAAGCCGGACGTCGCTCTGTGTGCTTGAGTGGAAATTCTGTTCTGTATTTAAGCTTACCCTTTCGGGTCTATTCCTAATAAGAAGTCCTAATCAAGTATACAAATATAAAGTGAACAATGATCCGTTATGGATCTTCTTGCATGCCAAGCGTCGTCTGCACTGTCGCATGAGCATCTTTAACGGTCCGCGCCCTGTCCCAGACGATAAACGTGTCTTCCAAAGGTCGCTGAGTATTCCGCGAACTCATCCCAACCGCCACTGAGAGCTCGTACCGTAGATGGTCCGCTGAATGCGAATCCGGCCAGTCCATTATTAATAATAAGGACAGCCTGGATTCTGTGACATAGGGCCGTATCCGATATTTGTTGAAAACTCGGAGGTGACGCCGTCGAGTCCCTTGCACCTTGGCGTCCCCGTACATCACTCGACCGAGGGTTCGTCGCTTGAACAACTTGGGCGGTGTCACGTCTTTGTCGACGGGTGATAATCCGCAAC
Organism: Phytophthora infestans T30-4; assembly: GCF_000142945.1. Taxonomy (NCBI): domain Eukaryota; phylum Oomycota; class Peronosporomycetes; order Peronosporales; family Peronosporaceae; genus Phytophthora; species Phytophthora infestans. The sequence goes on from NW_003303727.1 coordinate 1,579,653, forward strand.
CACGGAGAAATCACTACACCACATATCACACCACAGTACCTAGCAAATAGCTTGACAGCGTACTGTGACTCTGACTACACTAACTGTCCCGACCCGAGACGATCTGTCGGTGGATATGTCACTATGTTAGCAAATAGTCCAATCTTATGGCTCTCACGCAAAGACCACACGGTGGTGCTTTCAACAACAGAGGCAGATACATTGCCCTTTGTCACTGCATGTAAGAGATGATATTCTCCAAACTGCTCCTCAAAAAGCTAGGCTTTGCCACAACCAAAACAAACACTACTCATGAGGACAATTAGAGCTGCATCAAAATCTGTTACAATCCAGAACTGCATGGGAGATTGAAACACGTACACACCCGATATTGTTTTGTACAAGAAAAGGTAGAACGACACGAATTCACCGTCGACTATTGCAACACAAAAGAAATGGTTGCTGCTGACATCTTCACTAAAGCCTTAGACAAGCATCAGCTCAGAGAATTACGAACCAAACATAGGATGAAACCCCTTTGAGCATATAACGTTCATTAATGTATGAATATCACACAGCCGCATGAAGGGTGCCCTCTCTAATGCGATCTTCACTTTTTTCCCACTGGAGTTTTGAGTTTACTGGCGACAAAGGTTTCTCCTCATTGAGGTTTCCCCGGTCAGTACACCGAATTTTAACAGGCACGTGAATACGTAATAATCCATGCACAAAGACAACAAATTGCTGGAAAAATTCATTACCAATAAGGCAAACCCGCGGAAATCCCTACCGACTCATACCCCCTACTTCTTAGTGAAGACGATGAACGGACGAACGAAGGACACGAAGTTGATCCAGGTAGCTTGATTCGGAATCATGACGCCGTCGTCATCAAACAAGAGTCGTTTCGCACCTTGTACATGTAGCACGAATGCATGACCAGTGAGAGTCATTGTAGGCCGCACAGAGGTAGAATCCATCGCGAAGCTCCAATTCCTCAAACACACGAGATCCGCGTCGACCACCAGCTACGAAATTGTCCTTGACAAGGGCCTTGAAGATGAAGTCACGACGAGCATCACGAAGACCACGCAGAAACACGAGAAAGGTCGCCCACGACGTTCCTTGAGACAGGTCAATTCCATACTCCTTGCGCATCTTCTCAACGAAGTCGTCAATGTCCTTCTGGGTAGCAATGCCCGGTCGTCCAGCCAACTTCGCCACCTGTACAAACACCTTGAACATGCACAATCCAGACGTGTCTGCCCCGATCGTGTGCTTGCCAAACTCGTCTTGCTTGCAGACCTTGTTGAACTCGCTGACGTCTGAGTCTTTCTACCTGTCGACGAGAGCAATCTCCTCCTCGAAGCCATCCTCCACCAGCGGCTGTTTTGGCTCCCACGTGCGCTGGTAATACCGAAGGTTATGGCGGTGATACCACCCACAAGACGCGATACTCGAAGCCCAACTTGCTTTCGCGCCTGTTGATAAGTCTGGCAACCTGCCAAGCTTTGTCGTGGCAAACTTGTCACCAACTGTGACTCGGGATGGACCATAGTACTCACCGTAGATACGGAAGTACAGCTCGGAGGTATCGGTCGTAGCAGTGCCTTGGTCTGTCGCAGTAGCGTCTTGGTCAGGTTCAGTACCCGCTTGATCTGTCGCAGTAGCCGTTTGGTCTGTAGCAGTAGCTTGTTCTTCAACCTCGCGATCTGGCGATTCGGGTGCGAAATCACACCGTAGAACTCTATAGTTACTGCACTTGCGAGCGGTAGTCCTGTTGCCCACCGTGCACAAGCGGCAAAACCAGTCCTGGTAGTCCTGCTCGGTAGCAGTTGCCGCTAGCACATCAAGTGCTGTTGCCGGATTGGAAGTGGGTACAGCATTGTCACTAAATTCACTCACATGAGTAACATTCTGTATGGCTACAGCCATATCACTAGATTACTCCCTCTTTAGTGACATTGGATACGCGTGCAGCGTCGGCGCGTGCTGCACCATCATCACCCACGCGTCCCCCCGCAGCCACGCCGCTCCCGCCGCGCGCCTTGCTGCTGGGATCCTTGGCGCTTTCTCCCGTCGATGACCCCGCCGCCGAGTCTGCTAAACCGCTTGCCGCCAGCGCTGCACGCCGGCGCGCCTTTGCGCGCTTTCGCGCTCGAACTTTAGCAGCCGTGGACCGCTTCCTCTTCCCCGAAGGGAATGGCTTGCTGTCCGTGTCCGCCAAAGTCGCTTGACCGTCCACCATGGCCTGCACTAGAGCCCGTGCCTTCCAAGACGAGCGTCCGCCGCAAGGTCAAGGCAGGGCAGCAACTAGCGCTTCCCTGGCGAACTTTTTGAAAGAACAGCTCTGATTATATGTTCAACCTATTATCCCGTATACTCTGTGAGTTATGTAAAGATGCAGAGTGGTTGTTAGTGTATAGCACTTCACATAACAGAGCACAACAAACCTCCCTATACAAATACCTCTGTAGCTCACTATAGGTATACCAGGAGGCAGTCTAATTATGGCACCACCAGCCATTCTTGCAGCGGCGTGACACCGCCGCTGCTCGCTACTCTAATAGCACTTCTTCTTTTCTCGTCTTTCCATCAAGTACTCCTACGCTCTCTACGATACCAGCCATACAATGCAAAACAGAAGAGAAGAAAAAATTCGTTACTGGTATGTCGCGCTATTTCTAACCAAGCAGCGGTGACTTGCCTCTGTGTTCAGTGATTCCCTCTTTGGATCACGGGCGTCTCTCACGCACGATCCACAGGGACGTTTCCACAGCTACACGGTCGTTGGGGAAATTGGCAGTCGATTATGGTTTGGTGGTGGCCCTCAGCACGGTCTTGTAGAGACAACGGGCTGATTCCCTAAAATACTAAATATGTAGTATAAATATAACTAAATATAGGGAGTGGTGTGGTGGGAGCTTTGGTCTTGAGCAGGGAAACCGAAACTGAGTGGTGCTGGAGTCCACACTACCTTCACGGGATAGGCATACCCAAAACCTTGGCTTGAGCTGCGCTGACTTGTTAACTCCCTCTGCCTCCGAAACCTCTATTCCTGTTACCACGAATGCCAATTTCCACAGCTACACGGTCGTTGGGGAAAATGGCAGTCGATTATGGTTTGGTGTTGGCCCTCAGCACGGTCTTGTAGAGACAACGGGCTGATTCCCCACCGAAAGGTAGGGGCAACACCTCTGACTTCACTGGAGGTTGTGTAGTTGCTTGAATCCGCTGATGATTCTAGCCGATAGAGTGGCCACTGATTCCTGGCACAATCTTGTGTACTGCTTGAAAGTATCCGATGCCCAGCGACCGTGAGATTGAATTGTCCAAGTGTCAATGCCTGCGCGATACATGTGCGTTGCCCCTCCTGCCCTGAGTAAATGCGCGCTGTACACCCTAGGGTCCTTTCCTGTACTTGCCGCCGCTTGTCGGATTGCTTCAGATACTTGGTGACCCGAGACGCACTCAGGAACGCCATCTTCATTAGTGTACACTGCCGCGGGGATATCGGCAGGAAGTGAACGCCTTGTCTTAAGCAGGCACAGAGTACCCAGCACTGGGCACACGAACGGGTGTCCCGAGCGTCGCAGCAAACGTCTTGTAGGGTCTCCTTGTTGGTTCGTCTTTGATCCGGTAAGCCGAATGTGCACTGCCGACGCATCCTTCGCCTCAAGAGTTGGTTGATCGCTCGAGCCAAGAACGGTAATGTCGTTAGCCTTCAGAGCAAACCATGCAAATCTGTTGGAGCTCACCGCTGCGATCTCGGAGCGTCTCAGAAGGAAAAAGAAAGCCAGACACAGTACCCCCCAAAGAGCTTGGTGAAAGGGCTTCTCCATGTGAAAGGAGTGAAAGCACGTCTTCAGCAACTGGATGGGGATCGGAGCCTTGTGTCTCACCGGCGTGTCGAGGCGACTAATGCCCTTGATAAGCATGCGAACCTGTGGATGGTCAGACGGGAAGTGTAGGCCCGCGGCAGCGAAGAAATGTCGAATACCCGTAAGCGTGGCCGTAATTGTTGTACTTCGCACTGGTAGGCCGGATCCATAGCCTTCGCGGAATCCCAGCAGTGCGAAATCGGTAATGTGCTGAATGGATGCGCATAAGGACATGGGCTCGAGTGTCGGATGAACCCCCCGACGGGAGCACCAGACCAGCCACTTTCTCAGGGCCCTGACATACTGGCCGAAGGTGGACTCTGCAACAAAGTGAGCTCGGAGATGGAAAGCCATATCCGCTCGAGATCGGCCGACGTCACGTTGGGAGAAACCTGACACCAGTCACGCGTGAGGCAAGAAAATAAGTTAGCAGCTGAGACGTCGTCAGTACTTCGCGAGCCGGCGTCCGCAGTCGTGTTGTCTGACCCCGGGATGTGAGACGACGAGAAACGAAGATTCCACTTCACCTCTTAAATACCGAGAAGACAGATAAGGGTCTGTGCGCGTGAGTTTGTGGTACTATTTTGGACTGCCAACTCACTGCCGACATGTTGTCGATGCGTAAGTGCACATGTACTGGTAAGGATGCTGCCCGCGTGCCGTAGCGGCTCGACCAGGCGGCCCCCCACGTGTGCGCTGCCATAGTTGCCGACAACAATTCCCGATAATTGATGTCGAAACCCACAGATGATCGGTCTTTGGTTCTCGAGATCAACGCCCGCTCCTCATTTGAAAACCGGTAGACGAGAACGATCCTGTCCGCGCGAACGAGAGCACACAGCCCAGTGTCGGAGGCGTCCATCTCAACCACGACGTCGGGCTGGGGATGGCGTCCAAAATAAGCCAGTGAAGCACCATTCAATACAGGGCGGCCCAGAATATGTGACCACCACAGCAGATCCTGCCGCATTGAATCAGTGACAGGTACAGCTTGCCACCGATGGAGGTGGTGCTTCTGTTGGCGGAGGCGCTGGAGGAAGGAACGAGCCGGACGAGCGCACGTAGCCACATGACGAAGGCACTTAAGGAGTGAACGGTACTCCGAGCGACCTAGCGTGGATAAGTGGAGTGCCGTAGTCACGATACGTTGGGCTTTCGCGATCTTGGTTGCTGTCATTGAAATCAGACCCTGCGAGGTGTCAAAAATAAGACCCAGCGCCCATTGACGTGTGGCCCAGCGGATGAACTTGTCTTCATTGATGGCAAGAGGCCCTAAAACGGTCAGCATAGCGTAGCGAAAAGACTGCTCAGCGTCCTGGCAGCTCGAGCCCACGTCGGCTGCGACATTAATATGGTCGTCCACCCAGAAGTAGTTGAAGAAACCCGTTGGCTTGTGTGTGTTAATAGTATGTCCATGGACGTGTGCGATAGCCCCACCGACCACACCGTAGTTACCGGGGGATCCTGACCAGCCGAGATCTGCCGACATGTCGATTACGAGCGCGGTGTCGCGGTCGAGGCACCCGCCAAATAGGTGGACTGAGTTACTGTGGATGCAAACGTGTTTGAAAGCCGACGCAACGTCGCCAGCTTGGACAGTGATACCAGCGCCCGGGAACTGTACTTCTTGCCGTGTAATCTTCATGGCAATCGCATCGCAGTGAGCGAAATCCGGTTGGCACACCACCGCCTAGTCCGTGAAGTCGTTGATCGAGTGCTCAACAGGGTGTGATAAATCATGGATGACGCGACCGGTGGTTGCTCTGTCGCCGTCCCCTTTGTCCACTACTCCGAATGAGCTAATATGAACTTCGGTCCAAATTGAAAGAAGGTCGATGTCGACCACAATACAACGCCAGGCATCCTGCTCTTTCCGGATGTTGCGCACGAGCACAGCGTAGCGCTCATCCGCTGAACCATGGTTGCGAGGCCGACACTGCTGAGGTGGTAGTGGCTGTAATAGCGGTACTTGCGCTCCTGCCTCTGCGATGGCAAGAAGCTGTGGGAGGTGTTCATATCCGGCACAGGTTGCCGATAGTACGGCCGGTATCATGCCTTTGTTCGGTCGGTAGTCATCTTTGGTCTGGCCGCGAAGGAGCTCGGCGAACTGAGGAAGAGGCATACGCGTGCGTTGTACGAGCTCCGACATCGTTGCCTGTAACGCTTTGTTTAATCCTTCGCTGGAGGACCGGTCCTCGCCGGAGTCGCATGCTGGGTGGGTAAGTCCGACAGCACGCAACGCGCGTTCGATCAGACGGATACGAATTGACTCCCACAGTTCGAGCCTAGCCAACGCGGCTACCGTCATGCGCCTCGTTGCGGCTACCGTTGGCGCGGGTCGGAAACAAGGCGCAGGGGCTTAGAGAACAGTGGAGAGCACATGTGACACGCTCGACTAGAGGAAATGGTGGCGTCTCCGGCTGTGGTTGACAGTCCGGCAGTTTCCGTGCTGTGGATCGCCTCCAGCGTGTTCTGTACGGTGACGTCCAAGCCGGGGGGTGTTGGTGTCTGAGTGCCATGGGGATTCAGTGGTTGGGTGCCGTGGGGTGACCCGTGTGAGCCCGAATTGCCGTGGGGCGAATTCGGTTGAAATTGTGAGGTACTGATGTTGCTATCATGTTGGTAACTGCGCCCATGTTCGACGGGTTCCAGTGACTGCGCTCCACATCCCGCCGGCGGCTGTATGGACGTTGACGCAAAATATGAAAACACACTGCTGCCGGTCGACTGGGACTCGACGGGGGAACTAAACTCTGTAGCAGAGAGATGCGTGTATTGGTGCAAACGGCTTGTTGACCGAAGTGGAGCAAAGCTCACTGCACCTCGGCCTCCTCACTGACGTCCACGGCGACCGTCGTGCCGGCGGTCAGCGCCGTAGTGCCGGTCGACAAACTCCTGAAGATCTCGTGGCAGCCGTCCTTCCCACGTGTGTGTACGTCGGCCGTGACCGCACCGATCCGTGCTTCCGCCATGGCACATACCACCACCCATGAAGCGCAGCCATGGCTCCAAACCAGCGGCATCGCGCGGGATTTGGCGTCGGATGTAGTCGGGCATGATGGGAGTACGAGTTGAAGGGCCTCTGCGCGGCGCTGATGGTACACCATTGCCGGTAGGTCTAGATGTTGAGCTTGCAGACGCATGGTGAGCGCGAGAGAGGCGCAGCGCGAGGTTGTTCAGCGCTGCCTGCCATTCAGCACTGTGGTAATCAATGGCTCGCACAGCTTCGCAATAATTATGCCACCACACAGGGGAGTCATCAAGCAAGTGCGACATCGCACGCCCGAGGAACGTGTTCACGTGCTGTAGTGCTAGCGTGACCCGCTTTGGGGTATTATCGTCGCGCTCGGCATTGGCGACAATGAAACGCTTGAGACGGGACGTCATCCGCCGAGCGTATTCGAAAAAGAACGCGTCCCCGACAGAGATCAGGCCACCGATGGCTGCAAGAAGGTCTTCGTAGCTCGAACATTTGCCAGATGCCGAGGGAAGCGCTGCACTTGCCCCAAAGTCGGATGCAAAGTTGGCATTGGACGAGCCCCGTTGAAGGCGCTCCAACTCTGACTGAGGTCGGAAATGCAGGGTGGTGAGGCCGCGACTACCGAGACGGGCACTGTAGAGGGTCATCAACACAGCAGGCGTTGATTCGAAGCGGACCGCATCGTGCTCACGAAGCCTAAGAACAAAAAACATTGGAGTGGTGTACGCACCTTCAGGAGACGACAGGATCTCGTACAGCCGATGGGCAGCTAGCTGGTGAGCCTGGGGCGGGTAGTACTCCCCCTTGACCCTTGTGCGCGGCACGGGGAAGCTGGAACAGCGCAGGTGGCAAACTTCCCGATCGGGCATGTCCTCCGTGTTTCCCAGAAGAGGAAGTGTCCAGGTCGACGTTGCGTCCGTCAGCGTAGGCGGCGGTACGGTACAAATTTCAGGGTGTAAGTCCTGAGACGGCTGGTTGGAGCCAGAAGAAATCGTGTCCTGACCGGGTTGTAGTCGCTGCTATAAATCCATCACCAACCGGAATAGCCAGTCAACCTTGCTGTCGAGGGACCCCCCCCTCCAGCCGGTCGGGAGGAGGCTGAGGGCGGAGCGAGCGCTAATAGTGGCGGTTCCGCGTGCTCAAGCTCGTCAAGAAACTCGTCAAGCCGGAACGACGCCGTTTGAGGCCGTGGTACATGGCTCTCAGCAGATTGGCGGGCAGTACCACCTGTGATGGACGTCGACGTAGACGGTCTGGCCTGGCGCGACGGTGGAGGTGGCGCGAGACTTTCACTCGTGTACACGATAGACCGTCGTGGCGCTGACGGCGGGCGCCTGGTCGTGGGTATAGCAGAGGATGTGGTGCCTACGGGTGCAGAAGGAACAGCAGCCAGGGTTCCGCTAGTGCTGGCGGTAGCCATTTCGGCCTCCGAGCTGCACGCGGTGGCCAGAGGACGATGCGTTTCGGTCGGTGCCGGAGGTGCAGACTTGCGCTTCGGCTTCTTCGATGGTTCACTTGGTACATGGCCAGGTGCAGCAGCAAGTGCACGTTTTGCCTTCCTCTTACCGGCTGCACCAGATTTCCGCGTGGCAATGCGTGCACTTGAGCGTTGTGGTGGCGAGGCAAGAGGAACGTCGTCGTCCCCGTCAACGATGATGACGGTTCCATCAGGAGCTGAGCGCTGGGCTCCCTCGGCCGGAGCTGGAGCCGGGGATGGCGTCGGATTGCCACCGCTGAGTTTGGCAGACAGCATGGCATCCAGCGGTTCGTCTTGAGTCCCACTATCGTCAGGTTGCGGTAGGGGCATCGACGATGCGAGGGATGAGCGAGCTCCCGATGAGTTAACGTCGGGCTGCGTTAGGACGATGCGAGGAGAGTTGGGGGTGGACGAGGCCGCACGAGGAGAGCTTGGGGCGGACGAGGTCATACTGATGACTAGGTCGAAGAACTTGGACGAGCTGTAGCTTTGGTCTTGAGCAGAGAAACCGAAACTGAGTGGTGCTGGAGTTCGCACTACCTTCACGGGATAGGCATACCCAAATCCTTGGCTTGAGCTGCGCTGACTTGTTAACTCCCTCTGCCTCCGAAACCTCTATTCCTGTTACCACGAATGCCAACTTTCTGCAATCGGATTTTGCTTCACTATTTCATGTATTCTTCAAGATATCCTACTCTAAGGCACTGTCGCCAGTATTTTTCGTTTGAAGTCCGCCACCATGCCGCCGAAGGGAAAGAAGACTTGACGCTGTTAATACAAGAGAAACATGTACAACATCCTTTCTTCGCCTTGATGGCAGTCTCACGGGATGAGCGAGCACGACCATATTCACCAAGCTGGTCAGGTGACGTGAAAATGCCCTTCCGAATAATCATTGCAGTAAAATAATGTGGCAATATCTGTATGGAATAATTTTCCTGTTATGATGAAGATGTATCCAGTATCGTCTGAATTATTTGTTGCCCATGCTTCACAAAACTACTCAATCCCAGCTAAAACTGAGGATCAACCACTGCTTGATTGGCTGGCAAGTCCTTGGGAGTGCATCCAGCTCAGTCCTTCCCATTATCTAATTCACTATGTAATTGACAAAAAAAAACCTTCACCAAGTGATTTTGCTCTTATCGAAACAATTGCGTATTTGAGACAACGTCAAACAAAATGATACTTACGAACCATTTAGAGTTATCGAGATATTCGAGCTTGCCATTTGATTTTCGCACTTAACCGAAACAGTGAAATTTATTGTAAGCTTCCAGCGAAAAAACTGTAAAACTACCGTTATTCAACTGCTTTTAACAAGAGCTTTTAAATAACACTTAAATCTCTAAAAATGAAAAAAATATTGAGTTCACAACACTCCTAAATATATCGTCATTTCGAGGGCCCATAAACGAAGATAATATTTTTGAGCGATCACAACTTCTTCAGTTCTAGGCATTCTGCAGCTTATAAGGGCTCAAAAGATAGAGGAGACGCCCCGCTTTCGTTTAGAGTGCTTAAATCGCGATTCGTACTTAGGCTCATAAGTATCATTTAGTTTTGGGTTGTCTCATTTGTCAATATCAAATATTTCCCTGCGTTGCCGTGCATATTGGACTTTACCAATGCAGGGATAGAGGCAATTTCAGCCCGCCAAAGTTTGTCACAAACACAATGGTCGACCTATCGATGGGTCCGAATTGTGGAGCACGCAAATAAGTAACCCAACCTGCTGCTCTAGATATCGAGGTCCACATCGCGCGAATACAATGCATGTGCCAAATTATCAAAAAAGCGCACGCTCCCCGTCTTCATCGCAGCAAAATCTTATTGCAAGAAGCGAAAGGCGAGATCCTCTGCCTTGAAGGCAGTGCCTTCGAGCTGGGGAACGCTCTATACGAGCTGGGGGACCCTCCTATTGATACCGGTGCTATTACAATAAAAGTACTTACACAAATTCTGGTTTCGGTTCGAAAACAAGCACGTGTACATGTACAATGTACAGTACATGTAATAGCGTGACCTGAGCTCTTGGGATAGCCTCAATGCAGCAAGCGAAGAAGAGAGGCCACGTTCGAGGTGCCTTTCAGTCGTCAAGTCTGTTGACCAGCAGATCGCAGATTGTTTCCCTAGGCCCGCTAGCCAGTTCACCTCAAACTTGATGCTACGACCTTTCGATACAGCAGCAAGAAAGCATTGAATTTTTCCACTGCAAAACAATATTACCCCCAACAAAACGTTTTCAAAATACGGAATTTTAGAGGTGTCATGCTGAACTTTTTCGATTGTTGTCAACTCGTGCGACTTGATTGGCAACTTGACCGGCTGTGCCACAGGGTCATTGACCCGTACCACAGGCTGTGGTCTCAGTCACGCACCTTGCACTCGTTGTTGCGTGTCCTTTTTGCAGTTGGTCCGCCGTCGTCCGGGCTTCCCACGCTTCGTCAGGCCGCTCGCTCTCTCCGTCTGGCCTCGGTCCTCGGCTCATTTCTAGACTGCCACGCTCGCCTGCACTTGGATTGCCACGAGCAATTGTGAAACGTGGCGCCCTCCGTGCATCATGCAGGGGGTGAGCAGTGCCATGTCGCTCGCGTGGCTCCGGAACCACGCGCGCAACCGTGATCGCGGTACAACCAGGACGCGTTCCAACAGCCAGCGTCTCGCAGCCCAACGTGCGCACCGTCAGTTCGCCGGCGCCGAGGCGTACGCGCCGCGTATCACCTACGACAATTCGTTCGTTGTGGATAGTAGTGTCACGTCCCGCGATGCCAACTGGGTCACTGACGACCAGTACAAACGCCAATACCTCCGTCTCGGTTGGGAGGTGGCACTGATTCGTAAGGATGGCAACTGCCTCTTTCGAGCGCTGAGCGACCAGCTTTACGGTCACGAGCGTCGCCACTTAGAACTGCGTCGACGTCTGGTAGACTTTATCGATTTGGAGCGTGCATTCTTCGAGCCGTTCGTGGCTGGTGAGGGAGTCGTCAAGTACTGTGCACGACTTCGTGAAGCAGGGGCATGGGGCGGCCACCCAGAGCTCGTCGCAGCATCCAGGCTGTTGGGTGTCACCATAATCGTGCACACGGGCCCCGTCAAGCGGCTCCGCATCGACACTGACAAGTACGCGCGGACTAAGGAAGGCAAGGGCAAGACGATCAATCTTCTGCTCAAACACGACCACTACAGTAGCCTTCGAAAGAGGGAAAAGCCGCTTCATCAGCAACACGGATGCTCGAATATGTGTCTGTGCAGACGAATTGTGACGCCGTCTCGAGCTTCTCTTGACTCTCGCGCCTCTCTGGGTGCTCGTCCGTCAGATCTCGGGGCTAGCTTTGTCGATCGCAATTCGGATGCGACTAGACGCAGTTCCCTTGGCGCTCGACCTGCCGATATCGGTATCGAGCAGCGTGGTCGACTCAAAGGTGCCTACGGCCGCAAGTCTGTGCCAGACGCCCCCAACAGCAGAAGCAATGAGGACAAGCGACTTGAAAAGGGCCCGGCCAAGCCAAAGTCGCGACTTCCTTCTCCCCCGGACAAACCGAAAACTCCTGCTCCGGCACCACCGACTCAATCTGTGCCTGCTAAGGCTAAGGTTGCCGCTCCTGCTGCCCCATCTCGACCAAAGGCGCGTGCCCCCGCGCCGCCCAGCAAGCCAAAGTCCCCAGCACCAGCTCCGCCGAGTCAGCTGGCATCTGTGGCATCAATTCCGCAGGTTTCTTCCCCTGAACACAGCAAAGCGGCATCGCCACGTAGGCCTCGGTCCCCCTTACCAACCCCACCTGCAAAGCAGAAGACCCCAGGCGTAGTGCTTTTCCAGCCAGAGTCGTTAAAACCGGTCGTGAAGCCGAAAGCTCCACTGGTAGTACTCTTTGAGCCTGAGCAAACTCCCACGCCCAAATCAACGGCTAAGAAGTCGACTGTAAGCACCGCGACGCCTGTGAAAACTACGTCGGCATTGGTTCGGGATGCTGAAGAGGAGGAACCTGAGTCGCCATCAGGTGGACGCGAGAAGGTCCCTCAGCGTGGCGTCCGTCTCCCGCGTCGTGCCGTCTTTAATGGTGGCAAACGTCGCCGTTCCAGTGCGGCGGCGCTTTCGTTGCTGCAAGAAGTCTCGGTTAGCTTAAATGGTAGCACCCCTGAGGTTACGATCGAGCCTGTTCCTGTCGTGAAGCCCGTGGTGAAGACGATCAAGCCCGTGATGGTGGCGAAACCGGTCGTGAAAACGATCAAACCCGTGACAATGACCAAAGCGGTCGTCAAGACGGTTAAGCCCACGACTGTATCCACGCCGACGGTCACTCCTGTCACTGCGGCCAAGCCGACCCCACCAGCGCCGCGCTCCATGGAGATCAAGAAGTCAAGTAAAAAGGTTTTCCGTCAAGGCCGCCCTGTGTCCGCTGCATGCTGAAGGAAAAGTTAGCGTTGCAGCAGCGACTTGATGTGCCGCATGGCGAATGAAAGCTCGCGGTTTGTAAGATATAGAGAGAACAACAGAGAAGGCACCAGAGTCTGTGCCAAGCTCAGCCTTGACTTCGATCGAAGAGGACGAGGATCCCTTTGTGTCAGGAGACACGTATAATGTCAAACTTAATACACGGATGACAGTGCACTGCGCCCGCTTGAAACGCCCCGCGTCCTTCTGTCTGTCACCTTCGTTATGAGCGGAGACCTTGAATCTGAGAATGATGGCGGTAGCGCCGACGCTGTGAGTAGATTGCTGAGTACGAATACGACGCTGGGAATTATCGCTGGGCTCACGCTGGCAGCTGCGAACGAGCATCAGGACGAGGACGAAGGTCATATCCCTCCTATGCCGGGGCCGCTTGGGCGAACTCGACGGAGAAGCGTCTTTGGTCTACTTGGAGCTGGTCCCAACAGCTTTGCCGCTTCGAGTCCTGTCAAGAAGCCGCATGGGGCCCACTCTGCCGTGTTTTCCGTGCAAGCACCTCGTGAGACGATCCAGAGACTGCAGAACCACAACAAGCTACTCCAACAAGAATTATCGATCGAAGCGAGAGCAGCTCGAGAGTTGTTAGGCCAGGAAAAGCGCAGTCGAGTCGAGCAGCTCCGATCCTCGCTCGCCGCATTCGGTGGAAAGCTCGCCAAGGCGCAGCGTCAGGTGGAGAAAACCGAGCAGATTATCCACCGGAAAACTCGAGAGCTAGCAGCTTTGCGTCTAGCATTGCAGCCAATTCCTGCACACGAAGCCGCAGCACAGATCGCCGCCGAAGCCGAGGCCGGTACGCCTGGCAAACCTTTAGCTGGGGCGGCCGCTGCTGCTGCAGTTTCAGGAAGACTCCGCGTGGCGGAAAACCGCTTAGAACTCGCTCTCGTCCGCAAGAATGAGGTCGATTCTGCCAATAAACAGTTGCTCGCTCGAGTGGATGCTGCTCGACGAGACCGAATCATCTTTGACGGCATTTATAAGAAGCTCGAGCGAGAAACTAGCGGATGCAGGTCTCGTCATGAACAGGCGAAAGCTGACTTGACGCGAGCAACCCAGGCTCGAGAAGCGTTGGCTCGTGAAGTTGCACGGCTACAGGATGCTGCTGAACGCGAGCAGTTTGAGTTCGAGCACCAATTCCAGGACCTTAAGCACAGTATCGAGCACTGGCGCCGCGAAACGGGATTGCGTCTGGCTGCCAGTGAGTTGCAAAACTCATCGTTGGGGTTATCGGAACTGGATGCAAACTCCGAGTACGATAAAACTGGTGCAGGAACGCTCTCTCGAGTCACTGCGTTGTCAACGTGGAAAATTGGTGTGGATCGAGCCCTCACGTCGGTCCCTGATAGCTTAATGACCAAATATGATCAAGCCTTTTCCGCTATACGTGAGCGAACAGGACTGCAGGACGCCTCAGCTCTAGCTCAGGACTTACTGGCACGCGATGCAGCCAATTTTCAGCGCTTCAAGCGTGTGGAGGAACTGAGTCGTGAGGAAGTGGCACTTCAGACTCAAGTGGCTACACTCACCACGCAGTTTGAGACTTTCAAAGCGCGTGAAGGCATCGCAAGTCGAGCCTCGCAGAAACAGCAATGCAGGCGCGTTGAAGCAGCTTTGCGTGAAACCCAACAGGCTTGCGACGACCTGGACGCTGAGATCGAGGAACGAGATGCTGTATTGGCCAGAATTAAGACCTCGGTGCACTCGGTTCGCAACACGATGGCTCATGCAGCCTCAGGTGGTGGTACCACGAGTGGAAATGCAACGGCACTCGGACAGGGCATCACGGACTCGAATGTTATCGAATATTTGCAGGCTATTGAGATGTACACGACGGCACTACTACAGAGCAAAGCTGGTGGTGAAGCAAGTGCAACTTCACCGGCGAAAGCACGCGGTCAAGGTACAGTACAAGCGCAGACATCGAACGCAGATGCAGCCTCACCACTCCCAGTGGGACATGGCCCGCCGACACTATCGTCTGATCCGCGTCAAAAGCTTCGTGTGCATGTGCCATCATTTGGTGGAGTTGATGGGGTCATCGAGCTGCCTGCGCCTCTGGCATCCGATGGAGGCACCAGCCCGACATCGAAACGGCATAGCTCGAAGCCGTCACGCCGTACATCATGTCGTGAATCGGTTTCTCTACGCCAATTCGCTGGAGCACTCGCTGTAGCTACTTCACTGGGGGAAGAAATGATGGGGAACCACCGACGAGTTGGAAACGATAAGAAAACCCCCGAAGCTAGCAGAATTGCAACTGGAGAGGAAATGGAAGACGATGACGAGGACGAGCGAGCGCTTAGCTATGAAGAACTCAAACGTTTTGCAGAGAAGAACACGAAAAGCAAGCGGCGTGGAAACACTTCTTCTAAGGTGCATCGCTGAGCTGGTTAGGATGAGAAAAAGGTAGCTATGTGCAACTTCAATAACGGCAACGAAATGACCTGTCGGGTAACAAGGCGACCAACACTCCTGTAATCAGCAGTTTTTGTTTTTGTTGCGCGAGCAGTCACTCCCAAACGGACGCTCAAACCAGCATCTTCTTCGTGCTACTGCCATGTCCAAGGCCCCGAGCTTTCGAGTCCAGCGGTCAGGTTCCATTCCCGGGAAAGGAGGCGCGGAACTCCACGCTGGCGGTGAAGGCGCAGAAATCGCAGCTAAGAGTCGTGAGGTCATCGATGGTCTCGAGAAACTTTACGCCACTAAACTTCGGCCCTTGGAAAAGCGCTATGACTTTGGAGACTTCCACTCACCCCTTCTGAGCGATTCCGACTTTGAAGCCAAGCCGCAGGTGCTCATGATCGGCCAGTATTCTGTGGGCAAGACGTCATTCATCGAGTACCTTCTGGGCAAGCCTTTTCCGGGCCAACGTGTTGGGCCAGAACCCACTACGGATCGCTTTGTCGCAGTGATGCATGGAGAGGAGGAACGGACAGTCCCAGGCAACGCTGCATGTGTGTCACCAGATCTTCCCTACGGTGGGTTGTCAATGTTTGGTACAGCCTTCCTCAATAAGTTTGAGGTAGCACAGCTTCCTGCCCCATTGCTCAGCCAACTGACGATCGTGGACACTCCGGGTATCCTAAGTGGCGAGAAACAACGCATTTCTCGCGGGTATGATTTCACGCAAGTGGCGCGTTGGTTCGCCGAGCGATCCGATCTCATTTTACTGCTCTTCGACGCCCACAAACTCGACATCTCGGACGAGTTCCAGCGCGTGATCGAAGTGTTGCAGGGCCAAAGTGATAAAGTGCGTTGCGTACTCAACAAGGCAGATCAAGTGGACCAGCAGCGTTTGCTACGCGTCTACGGCGCACTCATGTGGTCCCTAGGAAAGGTTTTAAAGACTCCAGAGGTCATGCGTGTGTACCTTGGCTCATTCTGGTCTCAACCACGTCAAAAGCACGGTGAAGACGGCTGCGGCGGCACTCCCGAGGCGCTCTTCGACGCCGAAGAGCGAGATTTACTCGATGAGCTGCGAGCCTTGCCGCAGCATGCTGCTGTTCGTAAGGTAAATGAATTGGTGAAGCGCGCGCGACTTGCGAAGGTTCACGCGTGTATTCTAGGACACCTGCGTGACAAGATGCCGGCAGTTTTTGGGATGGAGAAGAAGCAGCGTGAGCTGCTGGACAACATGGCAGAAAACTTCCGAGAGGTGCAACGCAAGTATCACCTCCCACCAGGAGACTTCCCTCCGATCGACGCCTTTGTTCGACAGTGCGCTGATAGGAAATTCGCAAAGTTCCCGTCGCTAAAGTCACGAGAACTACAGGATATCGACGAAATGCTCACCAAGGATATTCCTGCATTGATGGCCTCACTACCTAAGCACACGCGCGTGGGCATCGCTGGTGTGGAGAATCCTGAAAATGGAAGTGGTTCGAGTAAAAATCCATTTGCCAGCATAGCCCCTGCGGACAGACTGCAATGGGAGGAGGAGCTGCTTGGGCGTAAGGCAGAGTATGACGCGATCTTTGCTACACTATCGTTGGATACCATGGGACGAGCCTCTGGGGGGAGCTGCATGGCGCCGCTGCAGAAGCAGGCTTCAACGACAGTCTCACAGCAGACACTGCGGACTATCTGGGATCTCGCCGACCAGTCAAAAGCTGGAAGTCTGGACGTCGATGAGTTTGCCGTAGCCATGCATCTCTGTGCACTGGCCCAGGAGGGCCAACCTATTCCTGCGGAGCTACCGACATCGCTCGTGCCGCCTTCGAGTGGCAAGCAGCAGCCGCAAATAGGAAGCCCCCTGCAGGCCAGCGCGATCCGCCGACCGACGACTATTTAGAGAAATCTGTGTCAAAGGTTTGGTGGCTTTCCACTCTTTCAATTCCATGTATTCTTTTCTCTCTCTTTGCTTGTACTACAGAACGAAGATTATACAGAAAATGCTGAGTTACATCTAATGTGTTTGCTGCTGCGGCATTTCGCTATTATACACGCATGTTGAAGTTTTGTTGCCGTTAGTCGAGAGTGATGGTGAAGGGTACTGTGACGGGGTCACACAGCACCTTGCACAGAGGAAGTGCTTAAGGGTATTAACTACCCGAGTGAACGTAAGTTCACGTGTTCCCGGCCTCAGTGGGAACGGTTGGCTACTTAATTTAAGACTGATGTATTTATAAGTAAGATATGCTTGGGTCTCATACAAACTAGAGGTTACCTATAGTGAAGATGCACTGAGAGCACCTGGTACCGTGTACCAGGTGTCCACAAGAGTGACGGGTCACTCTTTATGTACACTGGATTGTACCCTTCCGTCCCCGCTCCGCCTTGACTGCGTTCCGGACGGACGTACGGGACCGACCTGTCTTCCTAGCGATCTCGTGCAGAGAGACGCCTCCGTCGTGGAGACCGACGATAAACCAGTACTCTTGTTGGGAGAGGGTCTTGCCGTGGCCCATTAGAAAATGAAAGGCTCACAGCCTCCGTAGCGTCTAGCTACCCGCTCATTTCCGCCAACCATCTACTTATTTTGACCATCACTCTTTTAATAAAGAAATTTGTAAGGTCTGTTCATAAAAGTGTTTTTTCGTCATAAAAAGGATGTGGTCTTAATAATTTGACGCTGATGTCCAAACCTTGAATTTGTATACCAGCCCTGTCAGATACATAGAAATCTAAGTTGTTAACACAAGTGGCACCTCTGTAAGCCTAAAAGAGAGAACATATCAAAGTAGCAGCTCTCAACTCAGGCTAGAAGCCGAGATATTGTCAGAATTGTCCCGCCAAATCGGGGGTCTTAATGATTTGGCGGGCACTGTATAGTGAAGATGCACTGACTGGTTCCATGAGCACCTGGTACCGTGTACCAGGTGTCCACAAGAGTGACGGGTCACTCTTTATGTAACATGCCGTTACATCCTCCCGCACTTAACTGAGAATCACCTGATTCTCCAATCACAACTGATTCTCCAATCAGAAGTGAGAGAATTAAAACACCAAAAGGTGAATTCTCACACTGAGCAGCCACGAGACTGGTGCGGCTCTCAGTCACCCCCACAGTGACTTGTGCTGCCAAAGCTCACTGGGATTTGCATCCCTATGTTCACAACTGTGTTGGCCGCAAAGCCTACACTTAGCTCCTGCGCTAGCGCGCGTACAGTGCTTAGGCACAGGGTGCAATAGCATCCGAACGAGGAGCAGACCAAAACACCAATAAAGTGACTGTACACACGTTAGTGTATGAGTAATCCCACGACTGGGGGGGCAGCAGCACCAAAATAGTGGCGAATTGCAAGCACCATCTGTATGGCAGTATCTCGCTTTAGAAACGAACACATGCAAGATGTGAAGGAACTTCACACCAACTCAAACGGTAAAAACACTACGTTCACTGAGATAGCTCAGTGTCATACAATCGCAACTACACTAGTAATGGCACTTAGATCCCTATATGTGTAGTTCTTAGAACGGAAAGAACGTAGCTATCTTCAACCGCTGAAGATCCGCATTTGCGAATTAAATGTAAATGTATTGTATGGAAGCATTGTCTACGTGTGGCCGCACTGGTTTCAAAGGTTCAACTGTCGGTGGCAATTCGGTTCGAATAGCTTCATATGAAAAAAATTGGATGAATCTGCTCTTGGCTGCATCACGGCCGTCGTTGCAGCCGACAATGACTACAAGATGGGGGACGGAGTGGAGGTTGTGGTCAACATGGTCCGACTTTCTTTGTCAATAACAGTGTCTAGAGACTATAGATCTCGATGATCATATTCAAAAAATACCCTTCATGCTTGTACAGTACAGTACTTGTACTTTAAACAGAGACCTACAAAGCGTTGTTGCATTGTGCTACGGGTAGTGAAACACCGCAAGCTAGCTCGATGCACATGGCACTCGATGACCCCAACGACACAAACGACACAAAGTGAAACGCAGCTCATAGTTTTGGCCTCCGTCCAGCTCGGACACTCAGGTAAAACACACTCTTGTCTTCCACACTATCGGTCGACTACACCGATCTACCCTACTAGAAACACTGTCCTTACAACAACGGCAACCAACGACCTGTTTTCAAACCTTTTCTTCTTTACTTTTGGTGGTTCAAGAGAACTAGACGACGTTTGATTGTGTGGCAACGCCCTCTAGCCGCCTTCCTGATACTAACTTACAGCTTGGGGCCGAACTTGGAGTAGTCCGTCACGCCGGTGGACACGTACTTCTTGAAGTTCTCCTGGGACATACCGGCCAGCTTCTTGGCCGTGACGTCGTACGCCTCCTTTTCACTCCAGGCCTCACTCGTGTTCAGCACGTTCTCCGAGATCTCGCCGAGCTTCTTGGGCACGGAGAAGCCGAAGTTGGGGTCCTCCGAGAACTTCGAGTTCTTGATGGAGCCGTCCAGGATGGCGTCAATGCAGGCGCGCGTGTCCTTGATGCTCATGCGCTTACCCACGCCGTAGCCGCCACTGGTCCAGTCGGTGTTGACCAGGTACACCGACGTGTTGTGCTTCTGCAGCTTCTTCTGCAGCAGGTCCGCGTACTTGGTCGGGTGCAGAGGCAGGAAGGCGGCACCGAAAGTGTCCGTGGGCTCCGTCACGCCACGCTCCGTACCGGTAACCTTGGCCGTATAGCCGGACAGGAAGGGGTATATGGCGTGGTCGTCGCTCAGCTTAGACACGGGCGGCAACACACCGTAGGCGTCGCACGTGAGGAACACAATGCTGCTCGGGTGGCCTCCGCTCAAGGTAGGCTCGTGGTTGGGGATGTGGTAGATTGGGTAGGACACACGGCCGTTCTCCGTCTTGGACGTGTTGTAGAAGTCCGGCTCCTTGGTCTCGGCGTTCACCTACGTGTTCTCCAGAAGAGCATCGCGCTTGATGGCGTTGTAGATGTCCGGCTCGTTCTCGGCGCTCAGGCTGATGGTCTTGGCGTAGCACCCACCTTCAAAGTTTAAGATTCCTTCATCTTCCCAGCCGTGCTCGTCGCCACCGATGAGGTATTGGTGCGGGTCGGCCAACAAAGTCGTCTTGCCTGTGCCGGACAGACCGAAGAACACAGCCGTGTCGCCGTTCGTGCCCTTGTTGGCCGAGCAGTGCATGGCCATGATGCCGTCGAGCGGCAGCCAGTAGGTCATCATGGAGAATATGCCCTTCTTCATCTCTCCGCCGTACCACGTGCCACCAATCACAGCCACGTCCTTCTCGATGTTGAAGGCCACACACACCTCCAATTTGAAGCCGTGTTTCTTGCAGTTCTTGTTCGTCACCTTGTAGGCGTTCACAGTGGTAAAGTCCGGCTTGAAGTCCGCAATCTTCTCCTTGGCCTGAGGACGCAGGAACATTTTGGTCACAAAGTGGCGCTGGCACGCGAGGTCCGTGATGAAGCGCACTTTCTTGCGCGACGCCGGGTTGGCGCCGGCGTACCCGTCGAACACGTATACCTTCTCGGCCTGGTCGTAGTGCTCGCTCACGGTCTCGTACAGCTCGTCGAACACCTCGGGGCTCACGGGCTGGTTGATGTCACCCTACCAAATGTTCTTGCTGGACGGGGCCTGGTCCACAATGAACTTGTCCTTGGGCGAGCGGCCCGTGAACTTGCTCGTGTCGATCGTGTACGTGGCAGTCGCGTTGGCCAACGTGCGTAGACCGAAAGACGACGAGAACGCCGGCGACGACTGCGCCATCTTCATGGCTCCAAGGCACTGAACACTAGCGCAGAAAGAAATTCGAAGAGGGAGTGCTGGTCCTTGTCGTGCTTGATACGAGGTAATGTCGTCTTCTCCACCATCTCGTAGAGGAAACTGCCGCTGAAATGAGGCCTCACCGGACGGCGTCATGCATCAGAATCTTCGATCTTCGCCCCACTGGGAGCTTGTGATGATGGAAGGGCGGTATCTTTAGCACATTGGGCCTCCTTGATGGGAACGTTGTCGTCCCGGTTTTGGCAGGAGGTGGATTGCGCTCTCGGGAGTAAATTGGAGAATGCCTGATGGTGTTGAACGAGTTCATCCCTCTTCAGCGTGCTGCAGCGTTTCCCATCGACAGCAGCAGCGTTCCAACGTGTGCGAGCGGATCTTAAGTCTCCATTAGGGGTGCAAACGATCGGGGTTTCATGTGCTAGTGCCACTGTCCTTGGATACTGACAGATTAGGAAGATGCGGCCTCACACGTATTCGGACTCTTCTCGGCCTGCTCGCGTAAAAATCTAAATGTGGGAACAAACAAGAGCTGCAATTTGCAGTGCAAGTGCATGTATGGATGTAAAGAGAAAAATGATTGGCAGATGTTACGTAGAGAGCAATAGAGTATGATCGGCTCACAATGATCGGAGCGAATCTGTTCTATCGAAACATAAGGCCGATCCTTTACCTGCGTCTACGCTTGTTTTGAGCCGTTGCCTCACGTGCTCTACGCGTGGGAGTCCTAGACCGATGGGATCTACGCAGAGTATTAGTGACTGGAGTCTCCAAACGCGGCAAATGAAGGAAAGATTCTTCGCGTTGGCTGGCCGCGGCAACAACTACACCCACGGCGTGACTTACCGGACCAGCACTCGCATTGCGCGGCGCATCGGCTCTGGTACACTCTGTATCAGTGATGTCCTGGCTATCTGCCAACGTCGCTGGACCATACAACGGGAAACCTGCTTCCGGCCCCGCTGCGACAATAGCTGCATCTTCACCATCCGTAGCCGATCTCCGCACAGATCTTTGCTGGTGAACTGGACGCTCAAATCTCTGTGACTGCATGGGAATTCCAGGGCAAGGGAGCCCAGCAAATTGAGTCGCTTTCATTACATGAAAGCAAACCCCAGCTTTGTTCCAGCAGAGACACATGCATGTGCGACCTGTTGCATCTACGATCCATCCACCGGTTGGCATGTTTTCCCACATGATCCTTGCGTAGTTTTTAGATTCGTACGTGCACGCTGACTTAGGTAGTACACAGTCCTCAAATGTACTGTCCTGGGAAGAACCAGCGGGCTTCGGAGCCACACGAACGAGCACCGAATCTTGTACACGGTGTACCACTTCTGCATCCCACACCTTGTTTTTGTCGGTCCTTCGATACGCAGCAAGCAATCTTTTCGACACAATTGCTCTATCGACAAAAGTCATCTTCGATGATACATGCGCAATACGTGATAAATCCAAGCGAACAGCGAGTTCGGCAGGATTTGCACGCTGACTGTCATTTACAAGTTTTAATGTTTTGTGATATTGCTCCAACGGGTTGTTGGTCGTAGCATACCCTGTAGGTGTGTGGTAAACTTGCCAACGCGAAAAACGAGCCCCCGTAATCCATTGAGAAATAATGTGGATCGAAATACGCCGAAAACGAGGACTTAGCTCACCAGCGCCGCGCCATGATCTCAGAACAAATTCTCTCTTTCGAATGTACTGTTGTTCATCGCGTGAAAAGTGCAAATCATATAGATTCCTGAAAATCATCTTTACCGAAATCAAATCCAGCTTTGCATCATGAGCATGTTTAAACACATTCTGTGTTACGTGGAACCAACACATCAAAATGGTGGCTCCAGGTAACTCTGCAGTGCAGGCGTTTTGTTGGGCCTTGTCTGCGTCCATCATGACAAAGTCAGGCAAGAATGGCACCCCAAATTCCTTCAATATGACTCTTTTTAAACAGGAAAGGTACCAAACAATATCCTCTTTGCGCCTTTGAGATGTGCACCAGTACACAATTGGCAAGAAGGCTCCACTGCGATCTGAAATGCCCAATACAGAAACAGGGTACTTCTGCTTCACACAGCTGTGTGTTGTGTCCATGTGCAGTAGCGTAGTTAGAGACGGGTCCTGCTGCACTTCAACATAACGCTCTAAAAGCCGCTTGCACGTCACACCAATGCAAAATGGGTTGCCTTGAGACCCCGTGCCGAGAGAAGGCTCCACAACGCCGTCCACAACTTTTGTGTCGCACAATATTAGCAATGCATCTGGGTCTGTTTGCCAAGAATGTGAACGTTCGCTGCCGTACATTCGCTGACGGCAAATCTCCAGCACGGGGTCCATACTATCCGGTCGGTTTTTACGCCGCCATCCTTTCTGATAGTTTTGGACCTGTGCAAGCTACGGGGTAGGTCCGCCGATACGCCCATCCTTAACCTCACGGCACAAGAATGCGTACAGTGCCTGCGCTACCATAAACGGAGAGTCACTTAGCTTGACAGCTAGATAGGACTTCATCTCGGCGGTTAGCTTAGATGCAATGGGGGATGGTGGAGCATCGTCGGCCATCGTATGATCCCCTTGCTCGAATATAATTTTTCCGTCACTTTCTTGACACTCCAGGATCTTATAGCGACAAGTGCATGTTTGTGTTGTAGCTTTGCAGCGTTGTGATTTGCATTTAGTTACGATATACCGCATTTCATGCCATGTTACAGCCAGCTCATCTTCGTAGCGCTCAACGTGATCAATTGTACAGTGGTGTAGCTCACTTGTTGGCCGTGAAAAGCTCGGCAATCCTGCCAGAAAGTCATCAAAAGGGACAGGATCACCAGATTTCCACACTTCATGCCACGGAAGACGTCCTGTACGGCCGCCGTGATCATTCTCCATTGTATCGATGCTTCACTCACAATGCTGTTAGTTTTTAATTTTCTTAGATGTTGTGAAGCTAAGCTCTTAACTATTTTAGTAGTAGTGGCTAACGATATCTATTTGTGGAGAGAAAATATTTTTGCGAAACGACACTTATTTTTGGTGTGGTGTACTGCTCTTTCTTTTGGTGACCCTTTCTGCGTCTGTGGCGCTCCTCATCCTATTTTTTGTGATCGTTAAAAAAAAGTGCGTTGGATGGCTCTCCATCCGAACGTGTGGCATTCGCCCACAGCTCGCACCAGAGGACACGACAGTCCTCGTGAACGCGTCCGGAGCATGGTGTCTCCCGCGGGGGACGACACCGAGAAGGGCAACACCTTCCCCAGCACTAGATGGAGCTCTCAGCTCACCTCGGGCCACGCCTTTGGCTCCAGCAAGGATCCATCCTTGCGGTCGGAGCTTCTGCCACGCCACGCTCTCTTCGCGTCTTGGTCACCATACCAACGGCGCGAAGGTGTCCTTCATCGACACCGTGTACCGTGACGGTACACAACCGTGGTGTAGGTGTCTCCCATCGACACCATGTACCGTACGATACTAACCTTTGGTGCGGTACGCCCACCACAAGGTTGCCATGTTTGGCGGCAACAGCTTCTGCTGTGCTGTCGCCTGAACAGATTCATGGCCAGTGCTCGCATCATGCACGACGCATGTGCAAGCACACTGTACAGGTCCATGGGCCCGTACACGAGGTACGCTGTGTACGACACGTACCACAGCTACCATAAGTGCTCCGTGCACGTCATGTGTGTCATGCACGATGAGCTCATTACGTGGAACTCCTGGTAGGCCGCTCAACAGCAGCCAGTGCCGATGCACGGTACGTGCGTTGACTCACAGCGTCCAGAGCGCATCGGGTCGTGGTATGGTGCATATTCTTTGCACCTATACCAGTGTCTGTCACAGACACCATGTACCTTAATGGTACTCGACCGTGGGGGGCACATCTCACCACTATGCCACTGCGGCATTGGTGTCTGGCATTGACACCGAGTACTCACGGGTACCAACCCATGGTGAGGCAAGCAGCCATCACCACGGTGTCATGCTCGGCGCGGCACCAGTTACGACTGCGTGCGTTGCCTCGACCACCACCTGGTCAGTTGTGTGTGCACTCGTGCACCACACTTGGGTTATGGCTCCACGGCCCATTATACCCGGCGGGTTGCGTACATCACGTACCGCAACCGCTTTGTCGGCGGGTGAGACGTTCCGTTCACCCTACTCGACAGGTCGTTCATGACCAAGGGACCAGTGCGTTGATTGCACTAGGTCCGCGCTTCGCCTCGTGTGTGGTTGCTTGCAGCCCCAACACTGCTGATTCGCTCAGCGATTCCGAGGCACCTTGCGCCAGTGGCTTTCTTCGCTACTATGTCTTGTTCGGCTAGAGCTACCGCAGCTCTAGCCCGGCTGTTCGCCTCCAGCCTGCAGTCGATGTACATCGATGCCTGGTTCCGTAAGGAACTTGGTCTTACCTCAAGACCAGGGAGGAAAGGTATTTCCGAGCCTCTCTTCCACTTACACTCGAGACTATTGAGTCTCTCGTGGCTTGTGATCGCCACTGGCAGCACGACGGCTCTCCGCCATGTGCACTGCGTCGGTATGGCCGACAGCGTCGGCCGTGTCGACCGAAGGCATTCAGCCTTCGCGTCAGCAGTTTGAGTCTGCGCGACTTGACGTCGAGCGAGTTGCTCACGTCCGGCGAGGCCAAGACAACCTCGCGCCTCGAGCCAATGGCTCTGTGTGCGGCGCTATCTTACTCGCCTTGGGTGTGAAGCTCTGTTACCCACCTTGGTTGTGTGGAACTCTGTTACCCACACCGGAAGCGCATACAGCGACTTCCTTATCAGTTATGGTCTGAGTGACCTTGCGTGGAACTTTGTTACCCACGCTCGGAGCACCGAATGTCGGTCTCCTTAAGCAGCTTCGCTGCTTGCGGAACTTGTTACCCGCAGTGTGGACCTATGTTACCCCCCTAGTGAATGCCCTTCGGCACCACCACTGTCGAAGCGCATACGGCGCGACGACCTTTGGTGTTGGGGTCAGCTGACGTGGCAGACCCGCCCACACACCGGTCAGAGTTGGTGTCCACCGAACGAGTCAGAGGAGTCCGGGCCCTGGACTCCGAGTCGCTTGAAGCGACGTCGGCCTGAACAAGGTTCAGACCCGACTTGCGGCTGACGTGACGTGGCACTTTGTTACCCACGTCGTGATGTCTCGTTGACGACATCAGAGGCACTCGAGAACTCGTGTGGCTCTGTGTTACCCACACAGGAAGCATGGACAATGCCTTCCTCTTCGGTTATAGTCTGAGCGACTGCGTGTGGTACTGTGTTACCCACACAGGAAGCATGGCCATGCCTTCCTCTTCAGTTATAGTCTGGGCGACTGCGTGTGGTACTGTGTTATCCACACAGGAAGCGCATTCAGCGCCTTCTTCTTCAGTTCAGGTCTGGGCGACCGTGTGGTCCTAAGTTACCCACCTGGTTAGCGCTTAAAGGCATAACCACTGTCAAAGCCCGTACGGCGCGACGACCTTCGGCGTTGGACGCTGCTGGTGTAGCAGGTCCACACGCCGGGCAAAAGACCCACGCCCATGGCATTGCCGCAGCGGAGTATGGTCTTGCTGTACGCAGAGCTGTCGGCGCGTTGACAGCTCCGTGACGCTTCTGTGTCCTGGCGGTCTGTATCAGACGCCCCAGTCATGACGGAGGTTGGGAACATGACTCACCAATGCTCCGTCATAGACCTGGACTGGTAGGCCCTTCTCAGCCTTGCCACACCAAAGTCCGGGCTGTGCCTTATGTTCGGCACAGCCATGTTGTTCATGGCGAGAACTGCGAGTGACACCGCGGTGCGCGAGTTCATCGAGCCGAAACGTTCAGGTCCGTTGAGGACCATTGGTACTTCTTTCACCGTACCAAAGGCTAGTCCACCAAGGACCAGCCCACGACCGCCACTCTGACATAGAGTGCAGTCGGATGTCGCTATGCCAAGCGACGTTCCGGCGGCGTATCAACGCCCCAGAACTCATCAAACGTTCAAGGGGTCCCGTACCCCCGTACACCGAGTGTACTACCAGCAGCCCCATCACTGCCCTTCACCGGTTTGAGAGAACCACGTCTCTCTGGGCTAAGTCCCGTGGTGCGCACAGCCTGCACACCCATCACGAAGTCTTAGCGCTCTTCAGTAGGGCATACCGCCTC
The DNA here is from genome assembly GCF_000142945.1 of Phytophthora infestans T30-4. Lineage (NCBI taxonomy): Eukaryota > Oomycota > Peronosporomycetes > Peronosporales > Peronosporaceae > Phytophthora > Phytophthora infestans. Next base: position 1,606,697 of record NW_003303727.1, read on the forward strand.
TACTGGTGGCCGGGGCGTCTTCGTCCACCTGGCCGTGGCCTGCGCCACCGGACTTGGGGTCCACGGGCTGTCTTCTTCCCGAGGACGAGCGAGGGACACACACCCTGGTAGTGTCCATGTCCGCCGCATCCATAGCAGCGGACCAAGCTCTCGGCTGAGCTTAAGTCCATGGGTTCGGGCTCGCTGTACGCACCGGTATCAACGGGCTGCGTGACAGCAGGAGCAACAGCGTCATTGCTGCGATGCACCGCCTCCCGAGGAACGCCATTTTCATCGTGGCGATGTTCCTCTTCTCGAGGAGTACCAGCCTGCTTGTGGCTGAACTCTTCTTGGAGGGCGATTCGAATCGCCTCCTCCATAGTTGTTGCTTGCACCCGGAATAGCTGGGTGCGAGCAGGACCGACCTTCAGGCCGTCCATGAAGACTGTTGTCTTAACGTCTTCAGGCAGAGGATTCCCTGCCAGAGATGCCACCAACGTGCGCATCTCTTGCGCGTACTCCTGCAGCTCACGTTTGCCTTGCTTACACGCGAGAAAGCGTGAGCGCTGGCGGAACTCGTTGTTCACCGGTAGGAACGCGGCTCGAAGCTGCTCACACAGCTGAGCCCAGGATGCAAAGCATCCAGGAGATGTCGTCTCCCTGGTGTACGCCCAGTGCTTGGCACGTCCACCAAGGTTGGACAGGGCAAACGCCACCCGAACTGGCTCGTCCGAGATGAGACCCGCCTTCATGGCGATCTCCACCTCACGGACCCAGAAGTAAAGGTATCTCCTTCCTTCCCCTCAAACGCGGGGACCTTCAGCCACACCGGCTTAGGCCTGGTTGCCTGGGGAGCGGCCATCGTGGCCTCCAAGCTCCCGCGGACGTGAGCGATGAGACCACGCTCGTAGGTCTCAAACGAGGTCACGCGCTCTTGTTGCTCGGCAGGCGTCGCCGCCGCCAAGCTGCGAAGGACATCTTGTCCAAAGATGCCTCCCATCTTCCGAACAGACTCGTACTGTGAGTCGTTCAAGCGAGGAAAATCGCTTCGGTCCATCGTGGCTCAAACGCTGAGCGCACAGAGGATTCAGGTAGCTCAATCTACCCGCGATAGTGTTGGATTGACTACGAGTGCTACCAAGTGTGACGGGGTCACACAGCACCTTGCACAGAGGAAGTGCTTAAGGGTATTAACTACCCGAGTGAACGTAAGTTCACGTGTTCCCGGCCTCAGTGGGAACGGTTTGCTACTTAGAGGAGTAGATTTAAGACTGATGTATTTATAAGTAAGATATGCTTGGGTCTCATACAAACTAGAGGTTACCTATAGTGAAGATGCACTGACTGGTTCCGAGAGCACCTGGTACCGTGTACCAGGTGTCCACAAGAGTGACGGGTCACTTTTTATGTACACTGGATTGTACCCCGTTACAGGTACCAAGCAGACTGTCACGTGGTTGACCGTCGATTTGTGTTCTTGATGGTAAATCCACAACTGAGTTCGAATTAGATGCTTACAGCTTTGCTACTCGCTCTGCTAACTAGTCCTGCTGTCCTAGGCGCTCGTAGTGCTAGCTGTCTAATCCTACTTCAACGTCAAGCATATGTAGTTGCCTTCTTCCACTGGAAGGCTGGTCAACATGGCGCACCTGCTGGTCCCAGGGAGCAGCACGTCATCTTCTGAGTAGCACGTGCGTTCTGTGCTGCAGGTGCGATGGAGAGCATCTTACTGCGGCTGCTCACAGTCTCCACCACGCTTGGCCTTGCAGGGTCGCACACGACGTACGTTTACCTTCTCAAGGTATCGACCCTTGTCAAGGGTAAGCGTCCCGTGTTCTTGAACTGCGATTACTTCAAAGGGCCCGTCGAAGAGAGGCTGCATCTTGCTCTGTACGCCAGCATCACGGCGTAGTAGTACTTGATCGCCTGGCTGATATGTCCACACGGATCGTCCTTGATTCTCACGAGCGTTGTGCGCTCATACTTGGTTTACCTTGCGTTGATGCTCCGCTTGCCAATCTGTTTCGTGGGCAATGTCCACCAGCATGTCACGTCCGAATGCCAACTAAGCCGGTGAAGCCTTCAACATTGAGTGGTTGGACGCTCTCATGGCGAACATGGTGTCGTTCAGGAAGTTCGCTCACTCGTCTTGTGTATTGATGCTCTTTGTCCTCATCTTCTCTCCAATCACTCTGTGCACGCGTTCGATGACGGAGTTGGCTTGAGGGTTACGGGTCGTGGTCACCACACGCTCCACACCGTAGCTCTCCAGTAGTTCTGCGAACTCTCGTTTAAACTCACTTCCACCATCGTGGGTACAGCGTGTCGGGCGGGGGTAGCGTGCAAACCAGTACCTGTCCATCAGGTACACCGCCTCCATGCTCGTAGCGTCCGTAGCGGGTAGTATCTCAATGAGCCGCGTTGCTGTGTCGATGATCGTTAGTGCTCGGAAGCCTTTCCGTCCGTAGGGACCGATCGAGTCCACAGCAATCTCAAACCACGGCCATACTTCGACCGACTTCGGCGGCAACTTGCCATACCTAGTCGTCGGGTGCTTTGCTTTCAAGCACGCTAAGCAGTTGTCCGTGAGCTTTCGTACATCAGGCTCCATTCTTCTCCAGTAGAACACTTGCCCGATGGTGTTCACCATCGTTGCCGCTCCGGGGTGCAGCAGTAGGCCATGGTAGTTTTGTACAAGTCGGAGCCGTAGTCGAGTCGGCACCAGTATCTTCTTCGACTTGGGGGTGTACTAGAACCAGTACTCCAGCAATCTCCCGTTCTTCGGATTCGCCCATGTCCTTGTCGTTCTTCTGCTCTGTTGCAATTTCTCTCATGTCCACCGCGAACTCTCCACCTATAGCCGCTTCTACGGCAGCCATTGTGACTGTTGGCTTCTCCTCCAGTTTGGTGCCATTTTCATCGGTGATGGGCAGTCTTGACAACGCATCGGCAACGACGTTGCTGCTGCCGGGAACGTAATGAAAAGTCGGACCAAACTCCTCAATTTCCAGTCTCCACCGCATCATGTGCACGTCGTGGAACGTGGAGTAGGTCAGGTTGAGGTGGTCGGTGTGCAGATGCAGTTCCTGCCCCAAAAGCAGTGTCCGGAACTCGCGCAGTACCAGCACGATGCTTAACAGCTCGAGTCTGTTAGCTGGGTATGAGGTCTGCGCATGGTTACACTTATTTGACCAGAAAGCCAATGGTTTGCCATCCTGCGAAATGACGGCGCCAAGCTGAAGCTTCGAAGCGTCCGTGAAGACGTGGAACGGGCGCCCGCAAGCCGGGAACGCTAAAAGCACGCACTCTGATAGTGCTGCCTTGATTGCGTCAAAAGCTGCCTGTTCCTCTGTCGACCAGCGGAATTGTACTGCTGGGTGTTGCAAGTCTCATTCTGTCGCAAACTGCGATCGGTGCAGTTGCGCCATTAACGACCTGGGACCTAACTATCGATAGCGACGGCCTGCATACGAAACCAACGAAACTCCCACTACATACTACGGTAGCCTAGGATCACTATCTGTGGCAGACCTACTTAACCTTCTCATTCCAAAATATACCCGGTGCAAGGCACCAGAGCAGGAAGAACCTGTGTGTTCTGGGATAACCTGCTAACTTCAGGTTATGAGCCCAACTGGCCGAACCTCTGCCCCGACCAGTGAAGACTTCGACGCTACGCGAGGCGACGTCGAAGACCTAAACGAAGAGGCCGACGCGCGAGGTGCCGACGCCTTTGAAGACACATACGGATAGGTTTCCCTGACGATCTACGCTTTAATCCCTCGGATCAAGCCACCATGGAGCAGCACGACCAGCTCCAGCTGATTCGTCAGCTGCAGGCAGATCCGGCAGCCATGAAAACCCAATTGGCAGCAAAAGCTCCGTCAATGTCGGACACTAGCATGGAATCAGCCCCTCCTTCGCCGAAGAAACCCAAAATTAAGGACGTGCGCTGCTCAAACTTCAAGGGAAACGAGGTTTACCCTGGTTTAGGCGCCGGATTTGAAAACTTTATCCACGAGTTCGAACACGCAATTCGAGCCGAAGGGCTGGTGAATGGCTCAACCTGGACCAACGAGCTTAAGGCGTCGGTGATCGTTAACTATCTCGAAGGTAAAGCGTCCAGGTATTACCATAAGAAAAGCTCAGAGTGGCAACGACGTCACGACGGTGAAAACATGCCATATTCAGAGGTGAAGCGCGCGATGCGTGCAGAATTTGGTTGTAAGCTAAGCCAACTGGAGCTCAGCACCAAGATGCGTTGTAATAAACGAGAAAGTGACTCGTGGCACGATTACTTAGAGTATTTGAACTTTATTGAAGGACTTATGGAGGGAGACCAGACGAAGTTAGTGATGGAAGTCTTTGGTAACCACGCATGCCCTGAGCTCGCAGCTACACTTCTGGCGGCCGTACCTGAAGACACTACGGATTATGCTACAGAAAGCGACCGCATGAAGCGATTACTGTACAAGCTTAGAGGCGATGGACGACGCCATAGCAGCAAGCGAGATGACCGGAAAAAACGTCAAAGTGACCACCGCAACGAAAATTTAAACGGTGTACGCGGGCAAAAACGCAACAATAACCAAAAGGAAGAATTATCGTGGCGGAATCATAAAAGCAATGACGAAGACAGTGATAAACAGTCTCGCCAGCAGAACAATGGTCAAGCATTTGCTGCTGTTTCTGGAAATCGACACCAGATTCGATGTCACGTCTGTAACCAGCTCGGGCACAAGATTTTTACATGTCCAGTGGTGGAGCAAGCCAAGAAACTAGCATCCACAACCAGTAGTGCGCATGTTGCGACGGCGACTGACAATACTGCAGTCAGTACCGGTAGTGTGAATACAGCCACAGCTGAAGAAGGAGACAGCAGTTATTCTAGCGACTCTGACGATGAAGCTCACGTCTGGGTAGCGGCTAGCACTACCGACTCAGCCAATTTCTTTAAGTCGAATGTTTGGACCATTGATTCTGGAGCAACACACCACTTGTGCATGGATCGCGAGCAGCTTTTTGCAATTACACCAGCATTTCTCTCTGTTCGAGTCGCTAATGGCAATGTTGAGCTCGCTACCGAAAAGGGCAGCACTGTCGCCACGACAGCTACGCGTACTGGAGAAAAGCATACTGTCCTACTGAAAAATGTGTATTACGCGAAAGGTATCGATCGCAACCTCATGTCGGTCGCTCAGCTCACACAAAAGGGATACTCCTGCGAATTCGGGAAGGACCTGTGTACGGTAACGAGTGATACGGGCAAACAGATTGCTGAAGTGAAGAAATGTCCGCTAAACGGACTTTGGTCGGTCGGTATCGAGGAAGCTGCTGCCTTTTTTGCAGAAATGAAAACTTCTACTCTACGACAGTGGCATGAACGACTTGGTCACGTGAATTACCAGGACCTAATACGCATGATGGACAAGAAGCTTGTCGGTGGCATGGTGGCATCTAACAGGAAAGTGGATTTCTGTATGAACTGTGCCGAGGCGAAGCAAGCCCGCCGACCCAAGAACAAACACGACACGTCTGCTTCTGCTCCAACGAATGAACCGGGTGCGACCCTGTGTGTAGACCTAAAGACCGACATGACTCCAGACCGCCTCGGTCACAAACACATCCTGACTATCGTGGACCACGCCACAAATTTTAACCGCGTCTACTTGCTCAGTAAGAAGAGTAAAGCTGAAGAACACTTGGAGAACTTCATTAGTGAGTTCGAACGGCAGTATGATACGAATGTGAAAGTGATTCGATCTGACGGTGGTGGTGAATTTATCAGTGGAAGACTGAATCGTTTCCTCCTCAATCGTGGAATTCGCCATCAACTCACTGAACGTGACATGTCCTCTTCTAACGGAAAGGCCGAGCGCTTTCACAGGACATTGATGGACTCCGCTAGAGCTATGCTGTGGGCTTCTACATTACCTCAGAGATTCTGGGGCGATGCCGTTCTTTACGCCAGCTACATCCAGAACTACTTGCCTACCCGTGCGAATGCAGACTACGCGTCGCCTATTGAGGCTTTATCTGGCAAAGTGCCTAGTGTTTCGCACATTTTAAAGTTTGAATCAAAATGTACAAACCATATCGCCCATCCCTCGAAGAAATCGACCAAGAAACGTGCTGAAAAAGGAATTGTCATTGGCGTTGACTCTCAAAAGAAAGCGTACCGTGTTTACATCCCGCGCACCAAGCGAGTTATTTCGACGACTCACATCCAGAACATTGACCGACTGGATACGCGTGCTGTGGGGCGATATATGGACGCTACCGACGCTACCAACGCTGATGAAGCCGCAAACGAAGGTGACAGAGCCACAGAAGATGTCTCTAGCCCTCGCGAAGAGTCTGAACTAAGCGAAGCTGATGTGGGGAGCCCAGTGGAGAACCAACAACTCACCTCACGTGCCATTCAACGTATCTTCGGCCTAAATCGCGGTAATAGTAGTCCAGAACGAGACGATTTTCAACTACCTCAATCTTTCCTCGACGAATTCGCTACTCCTGTGACTGCCTTGCTAACAGTAGCGCCCCGTGAAGGAACCGCATTTGTAACTCTACTGGAATCCGATAGAACTAAGGTACCTACGACAGTCGCAGAAGCAATGAACAGCCCGTACTGCCGTGAATGGATGCAGGCGATGCAGGAGGAGCTCCACGCGATATCCAGCAGCGCCACGTGGGAAATTGTCGACATTCCTTCCGATGGAAATCTGATAACTGCAAAATGGGTGTCTAAGATAAAATTCGACGACAAAGGAGAACTGGAACGATTCAAAGCTCGGCTTGTAGCGCGCGGCTTCAACCAGAAATATGGAGTTGATTCTGAAGAGACTTTCGCACCTGTACTGAAGATCGCAAGTCTACGACTGATTGTCGCTCTTGCAGCATTGTGGCACGCTATTGTTCGCCAAGGAGACGTACCCAACGCTTACCTTCGAGCTAACCTGGATCGACCTATCTACATGCGAGCCCCTGCTGGTCTTCGAGTACCAAAAGGCAAGTGTATGCTGTTATTAAAGAGTCTTTACGGTCTTAAACAGAGCGGGAAGCTCTGGAACGATACCATCCACGCCTACTTGCTGGAACCGGCTTCGAGAGGAGCCAACTCGACCCGTGCCTGTACTTTCGACGATACAATGGCAGCCTCACCATACTCGGTCTCTATGTCGATGACGTAATAGTAGTCAGCCAGCGTGAGAGCGATAGCAACTGGACAATGAAGAAGCTGAGTGGCCAATTTCAGATCAAGGACATGGGTCCCGCCAAAAGATGCCTTGGGATCAACATTGCGCAGAGTACATCGGGCATTTCTATGGACCAGACTACAAACATCGATAGCTTACTGGCGAAATTAGAGATGGAAAATTGCCGTCCTGTGAAGACGCCCATGGAATCGACTCGAAACCTACACAGTGAAGACTGCGAGCCGCATTTTGACACGAACAACATGCGAGAGACCATTGGCTCGTTATTGTGGATTAGTACGTGCACTCGTCCTGATATCACTATGGCGGTGAACTACCCTTGCCCGTTTCGTTGCCGCACCGACTACTACTCATTGGACAGCTGTCAAACAAATCCTCCGGTACCTGAAAGGGACTCGGGAGCTGAAGCTTGAGTTCCTCCGACCCCAGGCACCCCAGCACAGAATTAGTGTAGCCATTTACAGCGATGCTGACTGGGCAGGCGACAAGGACGCTAAATCTACGTCTGGTGGTTTGCTTACCATAAATGACATGCTGATCTCCTGGTATAGCAAGAACCAATCGACAGTAGCTCTATCAACGGCAGAAGCGGAGTATATTGCCGGAGCAACTGCAGTCCAAGACTGTTTGTGGGTGAAACAATTGATTGACGAGCTCAAACTGAGAGTCAAAGGTGATAATGTCATCTTACACGTTGATAATCAGAGCGCCATCAAAAACATGGAGAATGACGTGACAACCGCCCGCATGAAACACATCAACATAAAGTTCCACTTTATTCGTGACGCTATTCGCAATGAGGGAATCAGCATACGCTACTGCCCAACTACGGAGATGAAAGCTGATATCCTGACTAAACCACTCGGTACTACACTGCATGGACGCAATGTGGCGATGCTTAAATTGATCACGTCATGACAACATACATCTATATCACGCCCGTCACATCAAGGAGGAGTGTTGCAAGTCTCATTCTGTCGCAAACTGCGATCGGTGCAGTTGCGCCATTAACGACCTGGGACCTAACTATCGATAGCGACGGCCTGCATACGAAACCAACGAAACTCCCACTACATACTACGGTAGCCTAGGATCACTATCTGTGGCAGACCTACTTAACCTTCTCATTCCAATATATACCCGGTGCGAGGCACCAGAGCAGGAAGAACCTGTGTGTTCTGGAATAACCTGCTAACTTCACTGGGGACGTGAGTTGAGTCAGCGGTGCCAGTAGTTGCGCTCTGCGTGGCAGCATGTCGCTGTAAAAGTTGACCATGCCAACGAATCGACGAACTTCACGGCGGTTGTTCGGCGGGGCAATCGCATTAATCGCCGTGACCTTGTTAGGTAATGCCGAGATTCCATCATCCGAAATTTGATACCCCAGGTACTCGATCACTGAGGCACAGATCTTTGACTTCGTACGGTGTAGTGTTAGCCCGTGATCACGAAGTCGACCAAACACTACCGCCAAGTGCTGCAGATGCTCCTCGAAGGTGGACGACGTCACCAAGATGTCGTCCAAGTACACGTGCACGTAGTCCAGGTCCCCGAGGATCTCGTCCATCGCAGCCTGGAACTCGTCCGGAGCGGTCGACACGCCCATAGGCAGTTTTAGGAACACGAACTTTCCGAGCGGTGTCGTGGTCGTGCCAACTGAGCCATCGACGTTCCTAAATTTGGCAACATCGGGCCGTAGACTTCAGAAGTTCCGCCGTCGTGCGGTCCATCGCCGAGCGAGTGCAGCCTGTGTCCAGCAGCACCTTTACTCGGTGCTTACCCATGAGGATTTGCATCTCCATACTTGGGTCGAGCGTCTTCGCCGTCGGCTTCATACAAGCCTCCGTCCTCATAGCCGCCATGATGTCAGAATTACCGCTGTCGTAGAATCGCATGGATGCGAACTCCCTGTTCTGACGCTTCTGCATGGCGCTCACCATTGCCGCCATGTCAGTCAGCTGCTCCTGCATCGCGGCCATTGTGCCGCCACTGCCCCCAGCATTGGACCGTCCTGCGTAGTGCTTTTCAGGGCGTGGTCGGTAAGCCGGTGACGCAGGGTTTCGAAAGCAGTGGTCGTCACTGTGGTTGTCCTTTTTGCAGTAATTACAGTACTTGCCGCTTGCTACCGTGTTATTATTGCCACGAGAGTTGCGCGGCTCATTGCGCTGTTGACGACCAGTGTTTCCGCGCTGGTGGTCGCGTTGTTGTTTGGGCTCGCTACGCCGAGGACGGTTGCTTCGTAGGATAGCTTCGTCGTGCTCGTTTCTCTCAATGAGCTCAAACTGAGTCTCAATCGACGCCAGGTCCCAGATGCGGGAGATGCGATTGACTTCAACCTGCCAATCTATCGGCATCCCTTGCCGGTACATCCGTACCGCATCTGCTTCGGCGACGGCTTCATTCTCGCCGTGCTCGAGAAACGGTATCATTCGTAGCAGCATTCGGAACTCGCAGCTATACTGTCTGACAGTATTACCACGCTTCTTCTTTAGCTGCGTAAGCTCATCCATGAGCCTGCCTCGCGTGCCAGCGGGGCAGTGCTTTGCAGTGAGGTGCCGTGTGGTGTAGCGGGATCAGCAAAATCTGCGAGATTGCCAGATCCAACTTACCAACTGCGCCCAGACACCGACTAACGGAGGGGGTCCCCCGATGATCCGTGTTCTGCTGAACTTTCCTCACCTTGTGTACCCGTCGGTAGGGCGGGATCTGCTCTCTCGGTAACTTCCGAAGAGTTCAAGTGGTGAAGCTTGAGTGTCTTGGCGAGACGTGGGGATGGGGTGGAGCAGCAGTGGAAAATCTTCACTCTGCGTCCGTGGATGGTTCCGTATCCTAAGCGAATATTCGAGCTTATGGATCCGGGGCCTAGATCGTGGATCTGGCCGTAGGGTTGCCTTGCGGGTGTGTTCCCTTGCCTTTGTGTTGTCCTTTAAGTCGTACTTGCCGCCTCCTGTGACGGGATCTTGAAAGTTGAGAGCCTCTAGGGTATAACCGACCAAGTAGTAAATTCGGTTAACCTGTCGGATCTGCACGAGTAAAGGAAAAGCTCACTAGGTTGTAGGATCTGGCCAATGTATTATCCAGTTATCACTACCAACACTAGATTCGCAATTCCCAACCTTCTCGGAGCTCGTACGGCCAAATGTAGTTCCGGTTCTTGAGGGCAGGAAGGCACTTGCGTGATACTGTGCAAATTGAGTTCTGTATTGATATTTAAGCCTATACCTGCCTGGGTTTCTACCTTCTATGTCTTTCATCTGCTAAATCCCTTACCAGGCTCGGCTGCATGTCCCTTCTTCCCTTGACCCATCATCCCAGCTGTGTTATCTTCAGATCCACCGGATATATGACGTAATCATCATGGTCACCCTATTATGGGTACACTCATCCGGATCCAGGTCGCTTGGATCCACCTCACTGTAATGGTACACTCGCCGTGGATCCGAGCTCTCCAATCATCCAACATCATCTCGCAACCATCTGTGATCTCCGTTGTCCCACGGAAGTTCGAGATCCACTGTATCCCTCATCCCTATACCCTGGATCCAGGTCCCTCCAGGCGGGATCCTCCCTCCTTGGATACGAACTCGGAAGTATGGGATCCGGGGTACCTCGCGGTGGATCTTGACTCTTCATTAGCCGTGGCTACTAGATCCACCGTCAGAGGGCACCGACCATCCTTCCTTCATAGGATCCACACTCGATCCACTCTTGTATAGTATATCCCATATCCATCTTAGTGAATCCAGGTAAGGGTGGATCCGAGGTAAGTCTTGGTGGATCTTGCCTTCTCGTACATCGCTCATATCAGATCCATCGTCATTCCATACGGGGTGCTGCTCGCCATGGCTAATCCACCACAGGCAACTTGCACCCGTGCCAAACAACCCAAATCCCCTATAATCACTTGAAATTGTCACTGATTCGGGATAGTGACCCCGCGTCAGGACCATTCTCTTATTTCTGAGAAAGCACTTCACCACAATCGCCTCCTGTACGTGGTCGGCGCTGCACAACAGCGTCCACGACGTGCATCACCAGCATCCACAACCGCTTTCTCCCCTTCGCGACACATGTCTCCCACCAAGCGTACCGGCAAATCGTCGGGCAAGGTCCCATCCACTACACCTCCGGTCAGTCCGTCTTCCATGTCGCCCACCGATCTGCGGGTTCTAGCCCAGGCTCTTTCCGATCAGGTGCAAACCCTGACGGCGGAGCTCCAGACGGCTCAAGATGCCCAAGACCAAGCTGCATCTCTACACACTACCCAACTTCAGACCTTGCGGGCCCAAATCCATGACCAAGCGATGGAGATCCAGGGGTGGGAGCACCGTGCGACCTCTCGGTCGCAGGACCTGCGACTCCTGTTGGCTGATCAGGCGGTCGAGATCCGCGACCTGACCGGACGGCTGGATCGCGCCTCCCGTCAACGAGACGTTATGCGAGATGACAACGACCATCTCCTTAGGGAGGTGGCACTCGCCGGATCTGAGATCCACCAACTCCAATCCCGGATCCACGACCTCGAGCGGGACCTGGAGGATTCCCAGACTGCTAGGGCAGCTGCGGATGTGAGCTTGGACCGCCTCCGTGACGAGTTGCGTTTGACCCAGGAGGAGGTGGTGACCAACGACTATGTGGGATCCGCCCATGACGGATCCGCCTTAGGGTCGGCGCGTGGAGGGTCCCCCGCGCCAAATCCACCTCCCTCGTCGCCGGATGTAGCCCTGGCTCAACTCTCTGAGGAGTTGCAAGACACCAAGGAGTCGCTCGAGAGGGCGTCTACCGGACGAGATTACGCGCTTGAAGAATTCGTGCGTATGACTCGATTGCGGGACGAGATCCAAACGAAACTGGCAGACAGCGAGCTCCAGCGGGACAAGGCGACTACCGAGTGGGCGGATGCCGAGCGTGCGCTAACGGAGCTGGAATCCAAAGCTTCGCCGCATGAGTACGTGGATCCTCTTTTAGCCCTTGCTAGTGACTCCCATATTCACTTGTTAATTGTCCATCTAGGTGACAAATTGAAGAAAGCAGATGCGACCACCGCGAAACTCCAGGATCAACTTTCCGCAGCCCAAACTCAGCAGCAACAGCTGATCCTGGAGCGCGATCGCGGCCTGTCGGAGCGCGATTTGGCACGTCGACGACTGGCGCTGGTGACAGCTGCCGTCTCGGATCCACTTCCTCCCTTGTCGGGGCCCTCTCAGGCTGCTAGCGTTTCTGCTCCTCTTCCGACGGTAAGTGGGGCGGATTCGTCGACTGCGAAACGCCCGCGTAGTACATCTCCCGCTCCTAGCACCGGATCCTCCCGTCCCCATAAGCAGGCCCGAGCTTCCCCGAAAGCCAAGCCCAAAACGACTCCGGTTTCTAAATCGGCTCCGCAAGCGGGATCCACTTCTTTGTCCAAGGCAGGATCTACACCCGCGCCCAAGACTTCCGTTTCTCCCTCGAAGTCAGGTGCCGGATCCAAGTCTGGATCCACCGCTAGATCCAAGTCTACCTCGGCGTCCAAGACTGGACCCGTTGCTACGTCCAAAACGGGATCGACGGTGTCCAAACCGGGATCGACGTCCAAGACGGGATCCACCGCTGCTGCGTCAAAATCTGGATCCGGACCCAAGACTGGGTCTACGGCGTCCAAGGCTGGATCCGTTGCCCCATCCAAAACAGGATCAGCGGTGTCCAAGTCCGGATCGACGGCCAAAACGGGATCTACGGCAGTATCAAAATCGGGATG
>NW_003303727.1:1623391-1624853 GCF_000142945.1 Phytophthora infestans T30-4
GAGACTGCCCAGTCCACTGGCATAAACTATTACCCGTAGGTTGACGTTCCGGATCGAAATGACGGAGGATAAGTGTGATCGCGATCCTGTTCCTCAGTTCCACGAATGCGTGTTGAGCTCGGATCCACCGAGATTCTGCCTTTTCCAAGTTCTGATCCGTCGTCTCTATCCAGACTGGATCCTCTCTCTGTTGGTCTCGGAGTGGATCCAGCTCCTGTGTTAGGTCCTCATCTGACGTCATACCACTTGAATCCCTTCGTGGATCCGACATCTCCCGGGCCAGAGCTCGTTGGATTTTCATCTGGACAGCTGGAGCGGTCATCGCAGCAAAATCTACCTCTCTTAATTCATACAACACCGCGGCAAACAGGGCGTAATCTTCGATGAACCGACTGTAGTAGTTCAAACTGCCCAAGAAGAATTGCATCGCTCGTAACGACTGTGGGAAGGACAAATCGGCTAATGAAGACAGGTCCTTAGGATTCGCCTCTAATCCCTCCTTGGAAACTCGATGGCCCAAGTAATCCACCTTGCGCATCCCCCAATAGCTCTTAACCACACTGATAGAGAGATTCCACTTAGTACACGCCTCCAGTAGGGATGTCACTCTTTCGCACAACTGATCCCACGATTCCGCCGGGATCAGAATGTCGTCGATGTAAGATCTGCGTCCTAACACAGACGGGGTCCCAGGATCTCCTGGCTCCCCCGCTTCGAATGGATCCACTTCTGCGTCACCTTCCCCGGATCCACCCGTTTCGGGCTCCGGTATTCGGGTGAACCCGTAGAGGGCGTTATCGATGAGGCGTTGGTAGATCTGGGGTGCGTTCTTCAATCCAAACGGCATCCGGGTCCACTCGAACAGGCCAAACGGTGTGATGAATGCGGATATTGCGCGAGCTCGATCCGTCATAGTAACCACCCAGAAACCACTGGCCATGTCTAGAGAGCAGTACCAGAGTACTTTATCCAAATCTTCCAACAGCTCATTGATCAGAGGCATCGGATACACCATCAATCGAGTCAGGCTGTTAACCAGCCGGTAATCAATGCACAGACGTATATCCACCCCGTTCTTCTTGATGATGATTACCACCGGCGACGCCCACGGGGACGTTGAGAAGCTGATGATCCTGGCTTGCAGCAGGCCCTTAATCAGATCCGACAGTTTTTTCTCGGAACTGAGGTGCCACCTTCCGCACCCTTTTGAGCGATCGGTTTCGCGTCGCCGACATCGATGTCACATTTTGACTCCGCGGGGCGGCGGGGCGGGTAACGCATTACCCTACCGATCAGCAGATGTCCGGCTTTCCCAAATCTTCTGACGCAGACGATCCACTTCAGTGGGTTCTACGCGCCTGGATCCACATTGGATATATCAATTCGTGACCTCGTCAGAGGTCTGGGGTGACCTTCGGAGAATTAACAGCAAAACCTTCTCCAAGAACCCGCGGCGAGGTAA
>NW_003303727.1:1626530-1627849 GCF_000142945.1 Phytophthora infestans T30-4
CTTCCATCGGGCACTTGCCGACGTCGTGAATCTCGCCACACCCGCGACACACGTAGAAGCAATGATCCCCGGGATGACCTTTCTTGCCACACTTCTCACAGACCAGATGTTTCCAGCATCCAGATTCAGTGTGCTTCCGGGATCCGCACTGCGAACACCTGACTTGTGCTGCCCCGTCCATGAGATCTCGGGATCTGTACATCCCACGGTCCCCGAGTACGGTATCCCCCGGTCGAGAGTTGTCTCCTGTCTTCGTCGTTCGATCGTTGGACGCAGTGAGACAGACTCGACGGTAATCTTCAGGGTCGGAGTCCGAGCCGTCGGATCCTGACTCAGTTCCTGAGTCGGGCGCCGTGACTTGGTGGACACGTCGAGCTGGGGCCGTAGGCGTCGGAGCCTTTTGGCGATACTTGCCGGACCCGACCGCCGCCTTCTTCTGGCGGTGTTTCGCGCGATCCACCGCCCGCAGTACTTCTTCAAGCTCGTCTGCGTCAGGAAGTCGTAGCAGGGTCAGCCTGTCGGCCAGATCCACATCTCCCAACGTCTCGATGAAATGATCCACGTGTTCCCGCAGTACCTTGGATCCCCCATCCTTGATCTTCAACTTGGCCCGTAGACCGGCCACATTTAGTCGATGTAGATATTCCAACGGGGATTCATCCGATCTGCGGCGAGCATGGTAGTATTGTCGTGCCACCGACACTCCTAATCCACAGTACTGGGTCTGGAAACTGCGCAGCAAATCTGGCCACTTGTTCCTGGTTGATCTGCCCAGCTGCCGATATCAGTTCCTGGCTGGCCCCGCTAGCAGATCCGCAAAGGTCAGACACTTCTCAGCATCCGACGCTTGATCTCTCATGAGGGCCGACTTGACTTTGCTGATCCATGTTCTCGCTCGGTCCTCATCTTGATCCTTGCCCGTGAACTCCTTCAAGTCCGATATAGCTGAGATCCGTACCCTCTGGGATCATGGACGATCCACCTGCCCCGGCTGTGGCCGTTGCTACCACGGCTGCCGAAGTGGATGGGCCATCCAGATCGTCTGGGGCGAACTCGTTAGGGGAGTGGCACCCCTCTGCTGGACTCCGTCTGCACTGACGGGATGGAAGGACATGGAGCCATGTAACTGTATCGATGGGAGTGTATATAATGCTTTATTGAACCTGTACCATTTGCATCACCACTGCCAAAGTATAGAGTCTCAGAAGCCTCCGCCTGGGGTAGACCGGGGGGAGCCTAGGGAAAAGGGGACAGTATTTTTGTGTTACTTGTAGACTTTTTGATAAGAGGTGAAAAGTACCAGCAGACGTGAATCCATA
>NW_003303727.1:1627949-1654463 GCF_000142945.1 Phytophthora infestans T30-4
CCGACGCTCCAGAGTCATCTTTTTACCGACGCCCCTGGTAGATTGATGAAAGTTGTCATATCGGTGATTTGAGAAGCAGACAAGCCCCGAATCGCTATCCACCTCCCCATGTAGCCTCGCGAACGGATCCGTCCTGTCCTCGGATCCTCGCCCGCGCTTCCAGCATGGATGCCCCGGAGGGTCCTAAAGTCATGCGTCGTGGTTCAGACGACGTGTCTGACTCATCCTCAGCGGCGGATTCGTAGTTTGAGGACGCAGCTTGGCTGATCCTCGGCGACGACACTGGATCCATAGTGCGCGACCTTTCTCCGGTGATGGACTTAACTCTGGCAAAGAGGTCCCGCGTCGCGGATACTATGAGATCCAGGTCTAGCTCGAAGATATCCTCTGCTTCGAACACACCAGCTACGATGCCTGACTCCGTAAGCAAACGTAATAGATCTTTGACTGCCACCAACTTGTTCGCCGTTTTCGTTGGTGCTCTCACCGGTTCCCTTGGATCTTCGATCTGTCGTGGATTCAGGATCTGCATGACAGGATCTTGATGCAGGAAGTCGCGTAAAGCTTGGTGGCGATACACAAACTCGAGATCCTTGTCGGACCAGCTTGACCTGGATCCAGCTTGGTCTTCTTCCGACTCTGGAGCTTGCATCTTCTTCCGCGTAGTCTTACTCGTTTTCGTCTTCTTTCTTGTTTCTTCGACTAGCGGGCTTGGGTTTAGGTACGGTGTTGGCTTAACCGGTGAATCTGCAAATGCATACCGTTTCGCCTTCACTTTCCCTTGTTTTGTTAGCGGATCTTGACTTGCGTCAAGATCCGCAGGGGTCCCCGAGGGGACCTGGGGAGGATAGAGAGGTTTCTCTTCTAGATCCGGATCCGGATCCACCTCTCTTCCGTCGACAGAGTTCCTCCCAAAACTCCATCGATCCGCGGATCTTGTTTCATTCAGCAGCGTCCTCGTCGATCCGACCTCCGACGACGCCTCTTCCCCTGGCTCAATCTTCACTTGAGCATCTTCTTGGGACTCACGGTGAAATCCCGAGTCACCAAAAGATCCGGGCACGCGCACCATTGTGGTGTAGCGGGATCAGCAAAATCTGCGAGATTGCCAGATCCAACTTACCAACTGCGCCCAGACACCGACTAACGGAGGGGGTCCCCCGATGATCCGTGTTCTGCTGAACTTTCCTCACCTTGTGTACCCGTCGGTAGGGCGGGATCTGCTCTCTCGGTAACTTCCGAAGAGTTCAAGTGGTGAAGCTTGAGTGTCTTGGCGAGACGTGGGGATGGGGTGGAGCAGCAGTGGAAAATCTTCACTCTGCGTCCGTGGATGGTTCCGTATCCTAAGCGAATATTCGAGCTTATGGATCCGGGGCCTAGATCGTGGATCTGGCCGTAGGGTTGCCTTGCGGGTGTGTTCCCTTGCCTTTGTGTTGTCCTTTAAGTCGTACTTGCCGCCTCCTGTGACGGGATCTTGAAAGTTGAGAGCCTCTAGGGTATAACCGACCAAGTAGTAAATTCGGTTAACCTGTCGGATCTGCACGAGTAAGGGAAAAGCTCACTAGGTTGTAGGATCTGGCCAATGTATTATCCAGTTATCACTACCAACACTAGATTCGCAATTCCCAACCTTCTCGGAGCTCGTACGGCCAAATGTAGTTCCGGTTCTTGAGGGCAGGAAGGCACTTGCGTGATACTGTGCAAATTGAGTTCTGTATTGATATTTAAGCCTATACCTGCCTGGGTTTCTACCTTCTATGTCTTTCATCTGCTAAATCCCTTACCAGGCTCGGCTGCATGTCCCTTCTTCCCTTGACCCATCATCCCAGCTGTGTTATCTTCAGATCCACCGGATATATGACGTAATCATCATGGTCACCCTATTATGGGTACACTCATCCGGATCCAGGTCGCTTGGATCCACCTCACTGTAATGGTACACTCGCCGTGGATCCGAGCTCTCCAATCATCCAACATCATCTCGCAACCATCTGTGATCTCCGTTGTCCCACGGAAGTTCGAGATCCACTGTATCCTTCATCCCTATACCCTGGATCCAGGTCCCTCCAGGCGGGATCCTCCCTCCTTGGATACGAACTCGGAAGTATGGGATCCGGGGTACCTCGCGGTGGATCTTGACTCTTCATTAGCCGTGGCTACTAGATCCACCGTCAGAGGGCACCGACCATCCTTCCTTCATAGGATCCACACTCGATCCACTCTTGTATAGTATATCCCATATCCATCTTAGTGAATCCAGGTAAGGGTGGATCCGAGGTAAGTCTTGGTGGATCTTGCCTTCTCGTACATCGCTCATATCAGATCCATCGTCATTCCATACGGGGTGCTGCTCGCCATGGCTAATCCACCACAGGCAACTTGCACCCGTGCCAAACAACCCAAATCCCCTATAATCACTTGAAATTGTCACTGATTCGGGATAGTGACCCCGCGTCAGGACCATTCTCTTATTTCTGAGAAAGCACTTCACCACAGCCGCAGGCCAGCGACAGCGACGTCCGGTCGCAGCTGGACCTCTTCGCGAACAAAGTCGTTGAAGAAATGTAGGTCCTCGTCGAAGAGTAGTAGTTGTATGTCCTCAACGAACGCTAGCTGGTCTTCTTGCTCGTAGCTGTACTGCATGAACGCTGAGTACTCTTGTAGACGCAGGATCCACTGCAACCATTGCTTGCAGGTTCCTTGTCTGAACACCGGTACTTTCTTCTTCGCGGTGGTGCCATTTGCCTTCGTCTTTGCAAATGTAATATCTTCAGCCATCTTTGAGTTGTAGTATTGTCGTAGGTCATGCTACGATTTGATATATCAAACTGTCACGTGGTTGACCGTCGATTTGTGTTCTTGGTGGTAAATCCACAACTGAGTTCGAATTAGATGCTTACAGCTTTGCTACTCGCTCTGCTAACTAGTCCTGCTGTCCTAGGCGCTCGTAGTGCTAGCTGTCTAATCCTACTTCAACGTCAAGCATATGTAGTTGCCTTCCTTCACTGGAAGGCTGGTCAACATGGCGCACCTGCTGGTCCCAGGGAGCAGCACGTCACAGACTGCGCGGCGGTATAGCTACAGTAACGCAATTATTACGAGCATCGACATACATGTATTTGAATGGCACAGCAGTGACCCTCGGTCCTTGAAGCTGATGCTTATCGAACTACTAATAATCTAATAACGCTATTACTTGTGACGAACAATTCAGGGGCGATTAGTGAGATTGCTCGCTGCTCGGTGACTGTACACCTAATCGAATGCTTTCAATGAAAGATCTCTGCAGCCATTAAAAGGCTTTCATTGGCAGCAGGAATCTAGGTGCGAAATGTTTTTATGGAGACGAGCGCAACATTTCCGTACCCCAGTTTAGGTGGCGGGGACCAGCCATTTATTTTAATTTGCTCAGCAGAAGCGTAGTTTTATTAGCAAGGTTTAGGGTACAAAGAAGGCGCATTAGTCCCTTTCTTCGTGGTTGAATCTAGGTGAGACCCACTACATGTACTCTGCTCCCATTACATGTAAAAGAAATTTACATTGAATCAAACAGCATAATTCACCCCATTTTTTATAGTTGAAAACGTAATTTGTATGGTACAGACGGTATCTGATAAATTCTTATTAGTAAGAGCTTGCTTGCGCTGACTGGACCAGTTAGTTAACACTTCAAACTCAAAGTTTTTTTACAGAGCTTAACACAAAAAGGTTAGCCGATCTCTTTCGTTCAGTGCTGACTTTGTTAGATATGAATGTAGGATTACCACTCCAATCAACAAGTTAGGGCGCTTCTGTTGTGTTTGCTTAAGTCAAAACACGCACATCACATATTTCCCTAGGCTCGACCATCGTCAAGTGAGTTGCCGGTCCAACGCAAAATATATAGTGAGCAAAGCTTTTATTTTAATTTTAAAAGTACGAGTAGCAATTATTTTTTCTTTGCATTCTTTTGACTCTCAGGTAGTCAATAGTTTCCACGACTCGGAGTCAGCATTAAAGCCCCTGTCATGTTGAGGGTGTCTGCTGCTGCGCATGAACGCCAAGGCTTTGGCCGCTTTGCGCGCTGTAGTTCAACCTGAAGTCTAAAAGCTGACAGCGACTCCCTGGGGATCCGATACAATTGCTCTGCTGATAGAGACTCTCGTCTAGTTCAGAGCTGTTCGGTGTGCGACCGACCTCCACAACACACAGGATCATCAACGAATTTCTGAGTTGGCCACGAGGAAGCAACATGCTGCTGCACTGCAGCGCAAGCGAGTTATTAAGAGTCGGCATACTTGTATAGAAATGAAGCAGCTCAAACGCATCCGTGTGTGCAGCAAAGCCAACTGAAGTTTTGCAGCAGTTTTTGCAGCCAAACTAACTTTGGCTTGAAAATGAGTGACGCGGGAGAGCTGTCATCAGTCTGTACCGAGGCAGAAACGCCCTGTCTCTGCGCTTCAAAAAGAAGAACACGAATCAGTGTGAATTTGCCAAGACATGAAATTGGACAGTAAAACCTCCGATTAACATGTCGCCGAGCCTATGAATTAGTAATTCACTGTCTCGCGCGCTAAATTTAACTAGCGACGGCGGGAACTGCTCGACTCTTCCCGTTATTTTCTCTCTGGAAGTATCGGCAAGGGTCAAGGTAAGCTCGCTCGTCGGCAGGCTCGAAGGAAGGCGCAGCATACGCGCTTTGGTCCACCCGCAGTAGACTCCATACTAACGTCCACCCCCTCTCTCCCCAGTGAATCCATACGTCATCCAATGGGAACGGGAGAAGCGCTGCACATTCCAAGACCCGACCCCAACACCATGAGCTCGTACCTGCCCCCGCAGAGCAGCGGAATGCCCTACAATTCAGGAGCTAACGGCATATCCGCCCCCTCTGGCCGTCCGGACGGTCCCTCAGGCGCCTTCATGCCGCCTCCACCTCCTGGATCGTGTCTAATGTGCTACAATCCCAACGTGGACGTGCTTCTCGAGCCGTGTCACCACCAATTCCACGCTGGCTGCATCGAACGCGCGCTCACTAAGGACAAGGTCTGTCCTACATGCTGGACACCCATCCAGGCGCCACGTCGCCTCATGACTCAGCAGTACGCGGCGCAGATGCAAGCGAGTGTCTCCCAAGACAATGGTGGCTACCCTTTGGACAGTAAAGCGCACGTGCTGGACGGCACCACGCATAACGCAGCAGCGGCTGGAGGAACTCCCACATCCAGCGCAGACGGTAACACGCCACCAGCCAGTAATCCGCCCACCGCAATGCGCAAGGGCAAGTGGACGGCCGAGGAGAGCGCCTACTGCGACCGTCTGATCGAGGAGTTCAAGAAAGGCAATTTACCTTTAGCCGAGGGCACGACACTGCGAACTTTTTTATCCAAACTGCTCAATTGCGACCCAATGCGCATCTCTAAGAAATACACAGGCGACCAGTGTATTGGGAAGATCATTTTCCGACGACGTGAGGACGAAGTATCCAAGGAGGACATGGAGAATATCCGTAAGGACCTGGCAGAGCTGGAGAAAACCTACTTGGAGAGAGAGCAGTACAACCAGCGACGACGCGAGAAACGACTCGAGTCGGAGCTCTCTAGGGACAAGAATCGCTTTGCGACGGCCAGATCCATTGGCTACGCAGCAGCAGCTGCAGGAAACCCAGCGGCCATGAGAACTCCGCAGCCACAGCCGCAGCAACACCAACAGCAACAGCAACAGCAACAGCAACAGCAACAGCAACAGCAACAGCAACACCACCACCAACAGGGTTATCCCGCTGCATCCATGCAGCCAATGACCAAGCAGGCGCCTCGCCCAGTGCCCGCACAGCAGCCTCCCGCTGGCTACGGAGCTTCAGGGCGACCAGGAGCGATGCCCGTCCAGCCACCTCTACACCCTCCCCAACAGAACACTAACGTCTCTTCTCATGTATTTAATGGCGACCACAACAACGTGTCGATGCTAGGCATTGCTGGATCTCAGACGCAGGGTCCAGGTCAGCACGCCCCCAACGGGATGCAGGATAACAAGCTTTCCAGCAATAGCGCTCCCATGGACGGCAACTCGAGCGACGCGTTTCCTCGCGTGTCATCTATTGACAGTTTTTCGTGTCTCTTCCCTCGTGTGGCCAGTATCGAGAACTTCCAGCATTCGACGTCATCAGGCTTCAATGGGATGAACCCCAACGCCTCGTACGCGTCGACGGAGACGCTCAACACGATGACCAGCTCTGGATTCGACGCACAACATGCCAACTTGCCCAAGCCGCTGTCTATTGGCGAGGGTCTGAACGCCTATTTCCCCCGTATTCAGTCGCTCGAGCAGCTGTCGAATTTGCTGCAGGATCATGGACCCAACAGTCCTCGTGCTGCTTCTTCGGCAGCGCAGAACCCTCAAAACTCCATGGAAAACGCAGCAACCCCCAACAAGCAACAGGACAAGGACAACGCCACGTCGGGAGGCGTCCGGAGGAGACTCGGTGAGATTGGGATTAAGGAGGAACAGCAGCGAGATGCCGTCGTCAATGCTCAGAGTTGTGACACTAGCGGTAGCGACGAACACAGTGCCGTGTCCACTTCGACGAGCGTGACGACTTGCTCCGCTAGCACTGGAGCCTCCAAGCGTCTTAGCCCCAGTCACAATGCGTCGTCAGGCTCAGGGAACCAGATTCAGATCCCCAAGCCTCTGAACAAGATGCCGCGGAGCTCGTCAGGCATTTTTCCGCGTGTGCCGTCGATGGACAAAATGCCGCGTGTGCCCTCACTTGACAAACTTCCGCGCATTCCGTCGATGGATAAACTTCATACCATGGGAGGAGGAGAGCAGCGTATCCCCAGAGTCCCGTCGAGCGATAAAATGGCGCGTGTTCCGAGCTCCGACATGCTGTCTCGCTTTGGCTCTGGCGACCTCAGTAGCTTTCCGTCCTTCTCGAACCTGAGCACCCTATCGTCCAGCGCCTCGTACGACAAACTGAGCTCGCTGGGCGGATTCAAGTCTGGGTTCCCGCGTAATTCTTCAATTGAAGATATCTTGTCGCTCGTGGCGTCGTCCGAGTCGACCGGTCTTCCTTCTAATGGCTCGGCGATGCAATTGAGTGCGCTGGCTGCAGTTGCTGGTGAAGAATCTTCACACTTGGCTAACGAACGGAAACGTCGATTGGAGAACTCGCAGCAGGAGGCAGCGCTGACAGCAGATAACAAGAAGAGCAAACTATCGACGTGAAGGTGAGAGACTCACCCTTCACAGTGGAGGATTTATAGATATGGCTATTGTCTCGAGCTGGTCGAGTGGAGAAGGACACCCTGCACACGATATAATGGTGGCCGACCACTTGGACAGGCATTATATTCAGTGGCGGAGTGCTCCTTCTCTCAAGCTGTTTCTTTTTTTTTTTTGCCTTTTTTGCCGGTGGTGCTCGTAGTGTAGTTAATGTAAGCGCAAGCAATACCTATTAAACTTTTATTTGCATGCCACTCGAGTTTTGCAAAACGAACATCTTCTTGTAAAGCCACTTCACAATGAAAAATGTACTACGTCGTATTACTCTTTGGTGAAGACCAGCCGTTTAATTTAAGGGGCCCACGACTCATGGCATGAGCGTCACCAAGACAGTTCTTATTAATATCACCGGCAGCAACCGCGGCTTCGGCCTCGCCTTCACGCGCCACTATGTGGACAGCGGCTGGAAGGTTATCGCCGCCGCACGCGACGCCGAAGGCGTCATGATTAATTTGGCTGACACTTGTATAATTCATGTATCTTAGTGCTTTGCACTTCAGTTGAAGGACTTGGCGGTGTAGAAGATCATACCACTGGACATCAGCGATGAATCTTCTATCGCCAAAGCGGCCGAGGCGCTCACTGACTAATAACGCAGGCATGGGCTGTGGAGGCAGAATCGCAGACGTTACCATTACCAAGGCTGTGTGACCTGTCGACGTTGAAGTTGGCGGTGCCAAGAACTGCACAGCTACAGTGGGTCACAGCATAACTGGCAGGTACGCTTAACATGCTCAGCAAGAGTCTCTGGGTCGCCTTTATGGACGACAAGATCGTCACACTGGCACTGCGCCCCGGATACGTCGTCACGCGCATGACAGGCCATGAGGGCACAGTTACCACCGAGGAGAGCGTCACCGGTCTCGCAAACGCCAGATTTCAGGACCGTGGGGAATACTTCAGGCTTTGTGTTGAACAGGAGCAAAGGGAATGAGGCCGTCTTCCGTGGCAAGCCAAACATTTTCCTCATTCAGCTTTGAGCGTCTTATAATCCTGAGGACGCCTCTTTGGCAGAGCTCTCAAAGAAATTATTTTTTTCATTTTTTATTTGTCACATGCGTCACCTGTGGATGACAACATCGCCTTCATCCACTGACCGTCGGTCCACAGGACACACTCGTTGGTACAGTAGCCACTGCGCGATACATTCAGCATGAAAAACGTGGCCACAAGGCAGGGCTTCCACCCTCTCTTCTTCCAAATTGCCTTCCAAGCAGATGACACACACATTCTGCTCTTCGTCCTCACAGCAAAACGTCACTTCTTCGCGACTTGTCGCTACAATCGCTGCAGTTTTCGCTTTCCGTTGACGTAGATACGCTGTCATGTCGGCTACGTTCTTCTCCGCCAGCCGCAAAGTCGACGCCAACCGGCCTTGCGTCCCCGCGAGAGGACCTGACAGCCTCCCACTGCCACTTTCACGCCCATTCTGCTGCAACGAGAGAGTCACGACGTTGGCAATTTGCTGCGCCAGATGTGCCTTGGCTGGAGCCTCGAGTCCAACCTGCCGCCGCGGCCGTCGGCGCACTCTGACCGCCTCCATAATATTATCAAAAATCATTTGCTGCTGGAGACTGGCCGTCTGGTAAACCCTGCCAACTTTGATACAAAAACAAAGAGGATGTGACACGACATGGCTACACCCCGTATGTATTGCGATGTGACCTGGTTTGGTCTTCCAGCTCTCCCGGCATTTACTCTTCATCAATGGACTTGTGTTTCTTGTGCGATTTCTTCTTCTTCTTCTTCTTCTTGTCCTTCTTAGAAGCCTTCTCGCCCTCCTCGTCCTCCACGTCCGAGTCCTTGCCACTGAGCTCCTCGTCACTAAAGTCGCTGGATTCGCTGCCAGAGGCGTCGCCAGGGCCAAAGTCCGAGTCTTCTTCGTCCTCGTCGTCTTCGATCTCTCCTTCCTCGGGCCCCAACTCCTCTAAATACTCGTTGAAGTCGCGTTTCTTCGAGCCCGACTGGGCACTAGCAGCATGACTCTCCTTCAGGTTGCGGATGCGCAGCTTCTTGGACGTCAGGAACTGACTCAACTCTGGGAATTCGCGTCGGTCGATGGCAGAGAAAATGTATTCGCGCGCTGCCTCTCCGCCCACAGACTTGCAGCTTACGAGCAGGTCGAAGTTTCGACTCGCCGAGGATCCGCTCTGCCCTGCATACCTCTGAAACTCGATGTAGTCAATCTCCTCGTAGCGAATAAAGGTCGTGGGTTTGTGGATGAACATGAACGACTTCTCCAATGGGAACAACACGCCACTCTGAGCTTTGACGGCACATTTGACAGCACGTTCGCCACTGTGGGTCTTAAATTTGCCCGAGGTGTAGACCTTCTTGCCGATGATGAACTTGAACAAAGTCGCGACAATCTGAGGCAACGCGCCGGACATCCGTTCGTGGATGTTGCCATTGTACTTTTTGATCTCCTCAGACGACATGTTGACGTCAATGTGCACGTCGTTCTTGCTCAGTTGCAGCACCAAATGAGGATAACCCTGTTTACCCTGTCGAATGGGCTCTTCAAGGCTGATGACGAAGGCCGTGTTGATGCCATTGGGCAGTTCCAGTAGGAAGCAGCGATTGATGTTGGAGTACATGATCTTGTAGTCGAACGTCTTACCGTGCATACGCAGGAACGAGCCATAGATCTCGACGCCATAGCGACCACGAGGGGTGAGGAAAGTGCCGATCGTCTCGTCCAGATCCACGATACTCTTCCCCATGACACTGCGGATGTTAGCCTTCTCCAGCACCTCCTGACGGAACTCCTCGGCTGTGACAACCTCCTCCTCCCCGTCACCAGGAGGCAGGTACAGTCTCATCTCGACGAGTGTCTCCTCATCCCCTGCCACTGTGTCGTCCTCGTGAAACTGCAGCTCCACCTCGTTCTTACCGGGCAAAGCGCACTGAGAAATCTGTTCTAGTGGCAATTCCATGACACTGGCGTTGGCTGTGCGGAAATTGAGGTTGGGGCCCTCGAACTTCATGTCGCCCCAGTTGCCACCTCCTGCGGCCACCTTCTCCTGCTCCAACTCGCGGTCAAAGTGGATCTCCACGTGGCTCTTCAGTTGCGCCACGTCCTGTGCCTTAAGGCCTGTGAAACGCACGTACTTGCCGCCCTTCTGGTAGACCTTGAGATGGTGAGTCTTGGGCCCCACAGGCGTCCACAGCAGCGTCACAATGTCATCTTTCAGCAGTTTCTTCTGACTCTCGGTCGTACGACTACGCCAGAGCAAGCCAGAGGCGGAGAGCACCAATACACCGGCGCTGTGGCCCCAGAACACGTTGCTCAGCGTTGTGTCCGACATGGAGATAATAGGTGGAGCCGCGATAAATGAAGCAGCCTTTTGGCGCGTTGGAATAGCGACTTAAGGGAAACTTATAAGTTACTTCAGTATTTTTCTGACGGTCAAGTTAGAAAAACCGACGAGAAGATGCACTTTCTGTGCATAGCCAAAATTACAAACGAATCAACAATGAGAAACTATCACTTTCACATTATATTACGTTTCGGCTATAGACTCTCTGGAGAGAGTCTCTGCAGCACCATAAACTCTTGGCAGCACCAAACTTTACGGTACCAGCACAAATAAGTGGGCTGTCTGTGATCTCCCGTCTATTTTCTGTATGTACAGGTAGTTGAACCGTAGAAGTAACCAATCAGAGGCGAGGAAACATTATAAACACACTATAGCTCGTATGACAGGTCGAGAAGAAGTAGAGAGATAAAGAAAACGTTACTTGTAGGCGTCAAAAGACGAATTAAGCACTTTATTAGTATTAGGAAGCCACCAATAGCTGTACACCAGCCATTAGAGTTTGTATAGTTTAAGTCAGTCATACCGACTTAAACAGGACCTCCTAAATCTCATTATTATATCTTTAGGGGTTAAGTCAAGGTAATCAAACTGTTTAGAGGCTACTTCAACTGCCTCTGAACATATTTTATAAACTGACAGTTCTATGTCATTATAGACGTAAGACTTTCCGTTCAAAGGACATTTCCTCAGTCCTTGAAACGCATCCAAGGAAATCGCTTAGGCAAGCCGATCCGACTTTGCCCTGCAGTTTTCTGCAAGGAGAGAAGGACGATAAGCGACACGCCTGGTAGGAACTCATGGATGGAGCCCAACGTACCGTCTATACCTGCCGCTGCTACAGTGCCCGCCAAATCATTAAGACCCCCGATTTGGCGGGACAATTCTGACAATATCTCGGCTTCTAGCCTGAGTTGAGAGCTGCTACTTTGATATGTTCTCTCTATTAGGCTTACAGAGGTGCCACTTGTGTTAACAACTTAGATTTCTATGTATCTGACAGGGCTGGTATACAAATTCAAGGTTTGGACATCAGCGTCAAATTATTAAGACCACATCCTTTTTATGACGGAAAAACACTTTTATGAACATACCTTACAAATTTCTATATTAAAAGAGTGATGGTCAAAATAAGTAGATGGTTGGCGGAAATGAGCGGGTAGCTAGACGCTACGGAGGCTGTGAGCCTTTCATTTTCTAATGGGACACGGCACGACCCTCTCCCAACAAGAGTACTGGCTTATCGTCGGTTTCCACGACGGAGGCGTCTCTCTGCACGAGATCGCTAGGAAGGACAGGTCGGTCCCGTACGTCCGTCCGGAACGCAGTCAAGGCGGAGCGGGGACGGAAGGAAGACAGGGGTGGAGAGCGAAGGGCTGGGCGGCAACCGGCACTGACGGAACGAGAGCTGCGGCAGCTTGTGCGTGCCGCGGCGACAGGTGAGTTCTTTGCTGCGGAGCTCAAGACGAAGTTCGGCATCAAGGCGTCCGTGAGGACGATCCAGCGGGTTCTGCAGCGTGTGGGCGGAAGATTACATACTGAAGCCAGGTAAGCCTCTCATATTAAAGTTTTGCTGCAATTTTGTATTATAACAATATTTATTTTTTTAGAAACTTGGATTTACACTATTTTTTCAGATGAAAAGAAGTTTAATCTAGATGGTCCTGATGGATTCAAGTATTACTGGCGGGACATGCGCCAGCCTGCACAGTCTTATCTGCGTCGCCAAAATGGAGGAGGGAGCGTCATGGTGTGGGGCGCTTTTAGTGCAGCAGGTAAGAGTGAGCTGGCCATCTTGCGTGGACGTCAGAATTCAGGTGACTATATTTACACGTTATCTGAATATCTACTCCCTTTGGCTCACGCTAACTATGGTGTTGACTTGGTATTCCAGCAAGACAATGCTTCGATTCATGCCTCGCATGAAACGAAGCAATTCTTGCAGGAGATGCAACTCAACACCATGGCTTGGCCAGCTCGCTCGCCTGACTGCAACCCCATCGAGAACGTCTGGTCGGCGATGGCGGCCAAGGTGTATGCACATGGCCGCCAGTACCAAAACGTTGCTGATCTGGAGGCAGCAATCATGGCTGCATGGGACTCCATTCAGCTAGACTACTTGCTGAAGCTGATAGAGTCCATGCCTCGCCGCTGTCTAGCGGTGATCAAGAAGAAAGGTGGTCTGACTAAGTACTAATTTTTAATATAGAAATTTGTAAGGTCTGTTCATAAAAGTGTTTTTTCGTCATAAAAAGGATGTGGTCTTAATAATTTGACGCTGATGTCCAAACCTTGAATTTGTATACCAGCCCTGTCAGATACATAGAAATCTAAGTTGTTAACACAAGTGGCACCTCTGTAAGCCTAATAGAGAGAACATATCAAAGTAGCAGCTCTCAACTCAGGCTAGAAGCCGAGATATTGTCAGAATTGTCCCGCCAAATCGGGGGTCTTAATGATTTGGCGGGCACTGTACGAAGCAGGCTCCCTCGCATGGGTAGAGGCTATTTCGGTGGGCACAGAGCCGTTTCAAGCTGCAAAGAGCGCTTCTATGAGGGAGAAGAAGAAGCGGGAGTTGCGGACAGCACTGCAGCTTGCGCCAGTTCTCATGGCCACGCTGGAGGAGGGGGAGGAGGCTTCTCGAGCACACGTGGCCACTACTCCACCAGATGTCACTATAGTGGAGTATTTAGTGATGATGTCATTTGTCACACTTAAACCACATAATTTACAAATTAAGAACCGAATGTGTCTAGTGTCACAAATGCTGATAGTGAAAGCAACTGAGATGTACTGGCGTCTCTCACAGATTTGGTGTTATGCATGGATTATTATTGATAAACTCATGTGTCTAGATAATTGGGTACTTGACCAGGGAAACCTCAACGAGGGAAAACCTTGTGCAAACAAAAAAGAATAAAACCCAGTGGAAAAAAATTCTAAAAAGAACGCAGAATATAGACACGCTTAATGCGCTTGTATTTTCAGGGTATTTCTAAACTGAGTAGCCGGATTCTGCTTTCAGGGATTTCAACCTGAGCTTGGTTCTTAGTTCTTAGAACTGGTGCTTTTATAAAGTTTAAGTAAAGAGGTCAGCTATCATCTCTTTCGTATTGCAGTAGGTGACGTTGAATTCATGCCGCTCTACTTTTTCTTGTACGAAACAGTATCGTAGGTGTATGTGTTGATCGTCCGTGAAGTTCGGGGTTGTAGCAGATTTTCATGCAGCTCTGATTCCCCTCGTAAATATCGTTAGCCTGCGTTGTAGCAAAGCCAAGTTCTTGGAGGAAATTTTTGAGGAATACCAACTCTTGCACGCAATGGCATAGGGCGATATATTCTGCCTCTGTTGTAGAGAGCACTACAGTATGATGCTTTCGTGAAAGCCATGAGATAGGACTGCCTGTTTGCATTGTCACGTATCTTCCAACGGAGCGTCTCGTTTCGAGACAGTTGGCGTAGTCAGAGTCACTGTAGGCAATCAGTCGATCGGCTAGGTTTTCCGAGGAGATATCGATCGAGCCTCCCAGAAGAAGACCGTATTCTTTCGTTCGGGATAGATACCTTAGACCATGGATGACTGCTTTCCAGTGATCCATTCCTGGACTCGCTAGGAATTGGCTGACCTCTCACATGTAAAAGGCCATGTCGGGTCGAGTGCCGACCATTAAAATACATGATACTGCCTACGGCTTGGCGATAAAAAAATCGATTTAATCGCATCTTTCTCTTGCTCACTGCTAGGCTGGCTGCTTACGGAGAGTTTGGCGCTCCGTTCTGCTGGTGTTGCAATAGGTACGGAATGTAGTCGCTGAAGCGGTTAATGACCTTCGTAGCGTACTTGTGTTGGTGGATAAATATCGTTCGATCTTTACGGTCATGTTGAATGGACCAATCGAGTAAGTACTTCACCTCCCCTAAATCTGACATAGAAAATCGTTTTTTCAGGGCTGATTTCAGCTCATTGACGAGTGCTGGTGTTGGCGCAATGATCAGTATGTCATCGACGTACACTGCAATGTAACAGGCGATGTCACCAATTGTGCGTCGAGCGATACATCGATCTTTTATAAGTTTCAGGAACCCTAGACTCTCCAGGAAGGCAGTCAGGGTTTGGTACCGGGCACGGGGCGCTTGCTTCGGCCCGTATAAGCTCTTAAAAAGTTTACACACTAGGTGCTCCTTGCCCGGGATTTTGAAACCTTCCGGTTGAGTCATGTAGATCTCCTCTTCCAAATAGCCATTCAGGAATGCTGTCTTAACATCCATTTGGTGATCTTCAAAGTCGAGAAGAGCTGCAATAGTAAGAAGAAGTCTAAGTACCTCCATCCTGATGACAGCAGAGAATATCTCGCTGTAGTCGATGCCATATCCTGAAGGAATCCTTTCATCACAAGACGCGCTTTAAAGCGGTCGATTTCGCCAGTGCCGATACACTTCACAAAAAAATCCATCGGCTACTTAAAATCTTCCTTTCTTTAGGAGGGGATACCAACACCCAAGTGTGATTGTCCATGAGGGACTTGTATTCCGATTTAGCTGCTTTATGCCACTGGTTAGCGTGGGAAGACCTCATTGCTCCCCGATACGTAGTGGACTCAGACACATACCGAATAGCTAGCAATGTGTACAGTAAATGGTGACGTTGCTCCTGTTCGTGTATGTCTTCCTCAGAGTTGAGGGTTACGTCATTGGCTTCCTCAGAGCTATAAATGGCTTCCGAAGAGAGGCGGAGACGCTTAGGAGTCGAATGATGCGGAGGATCAGAGTCCGTCTCCGTTCGAAAAGAATAATGTATGGCTGTTCGATCAATAGCCTCCCTCAGTGAGGACAGTGTACGTTGGTTCACTGTGCCTGGCGCTGTTGTCATTGCAGGGCCTGAGGTGGGTGACTGTGTGGTCACTGGTTCTGACACATGTTCAGGCTCCGGTGCTACTGTAGTAGCAGTTGCAGATGACAGAGGTACAGGTGCAAGTGTAGCGGTGGATTGCTGCCTATTCGTGTGCTGTGTGGGCTCTGGAGTAGACGTCAGGCCAGTAAGAGAGGGAAATTCGTCCTCTTTAAAGACTACATCACGACTGTAGATAATTGCATGAGTATCGATGTCCAACAGACGGTAGCCTTTCTTATGGTCAGACACATCAAGATACATACACAAACGGGCTCTAGCGTCGAGTTTGTCTCGGTATTGCTCCGTGATGTGGACATATCCGCTGCATCCGAATACTTTGATGCACTGCATGGATGGAATACGGTTGTGCCAAAGCTCATACGAGGTTCGTCCATCCGTCTTGGAGCTAGGAGTCATATTGATGAGAGTGGTCACATGACAGACACACTCGGCCCATAACAGCTTGGGAACCTTGCCTTCAATGCTCTGCTTAAGGTCTTCATACGGGATATACCTCCGCTGGCCCTTCCAGATGCTAAGATCGTCCTTCCACGACTTGGGCATCGAGTGGAACAGGTAGATAGACTTCTGTCCCTCAGTCATCACCGATTCGGTGGCCTCTGACGCGGATTTCATCGCGTTCTCAAGCTTGAGGAAGGACTCAGTAACTCGGAGCCTTCCTCATACTTGATCTCCATCAAGTAGTGTTGAGTGAAGTACGGATCACCATGAAAGGCTGCTCCCTCGTACTTCTGGCAGATGTCGTTGAATATCTCGTAGGCGGTGGGATTCTTGACCAGCCGCTCGTGCATGTTGTCCATCGTTATCATCAAGAAGGCTTTGGTCTTGGCTTCTTGTCGACGGCGTTCGCGCTGGCTAAGAGGCTGGCTTTTCTCTTTCTTGGCGCGTTTGCGTGCACGGCGAGCCTCGCGATGGTTAAATGGTCGAATGACCGGGAGGTCCTTCCTCTTGATTGACGTATCGGAGCTGGCTCCAGAGTCTTCGTCCGAGTCCGAGGGCGGCTTGAGCTCGTCGTCGCTCTCATCGTAGTCCACAGCGTCGGAGTCGATCTCGACGTTCTTGGTACCGTTGGGATGCGGTTCATCGTTGGCATCATACGTATCGTTGCCGCTGTCTTCACTCTCGTCTTCAGGCACACCATCGTGGTCTGGCTGCTTCACGTAGCCGAGTAGGTGCTTGCCATCTAGTGCTGCGCACACACGGGTCTTCCAGACATCGAAGTTCTCGGCGCCGATGAGGCGAGGGAAGTCGTCGCTTGAGGCTTGGCTTGGGCTCATAACCTATAGCTCGTATGACAGGTCGAGAAGAAGTAGAGAGAAGAAGAAGACGTTACTTGTAGGCGTCAAAAGACGAAGTGAGCACTTTATTAGTATTAGGAAGCCACCAATAGCTGTACACCAGCCATTCGAGTTTGTATAGTTTAAGTAAGTCATACCGACTTAAACAGGACCTCTTAAATCTCATTATAATTTCTTGGAGTGATTAGGTCAAAGTAATCAAACTATTTAGAGGCTACTTCAACACAAACTACCAGGACTGACCAACCCAACAATGCCGGGAAGATTAGAACACAAAAAGACAGAAACCAACCTAGCTGAGTGGCTTTTTTTAGTACTCAGCGCTTGTACTACAGGACTCATCACGGCGCATTCTGTATCTTGGACGGCACAAAAGTACCTCATAAGTGATCGTAAAAAGTAAGGGTGAAGTAAATGAAGTTGAAGTATCTGTGATGTAACTTATAATTAAAGTAGCGTTAGGATCGTACTACTTTTTGCAATCGTCCTGCATATCTACTCCTCGTATCCTCCAACGGTGTCAGCCCCAAGAACTCCGTCTCTCCAGTCCAGAAGTCGCTGGTGCGCGGTGCCCGGCTTGAGTCTGGAGGAACTCCCTTCAGAAGAGTTATGCGCAGGAGAGCTGATCGAGTAGTACTGCCGTCGTTTTGTGTGCGGCGATTCTCGGGGCCTTCGCGAGCCTGTCGTCTTGGCTGTCGACGACAGCCCAGACGACCTTCAACCCGTGAGTCTGGATACCCGCGAGCGCGGCGGAGACTCACTTCACAGTTAGAACCTCGAGCAGCAGTGTGTGCGCTCTCTTCTAGGTCTCCACTTCGGCCGTTTACCATGCCTCGTGGCACTGCAAAGAGCGGTGCTAAGACACGCTCCAAGGCTGCTGCCGGTAAGGCGCAAGCCAAGAGCACTAAGCCTCACGACAAAGGCTCGGTACTTAAAGCGGCTACTCAGGTGGCCTCCGAGGCGATCGACTTCTCGGGTGACGCGGCTGTGGACAAGCGAGCAAGCAAGCGTCGCAGCCCGTCGCCTTCTGCCTCAGACAGTCGTCCGAGCCCTCGGTTCGTGAAACATGAGCTCATAGTCGAAGGACGAAGCCGAGTCCGAGAGCACGCACGATGCTCCTGCAAGCTCTGCGGAAAAGCACAGCCCAGTGCCCAGTGAGCACAAGGACGACAGCGTGCAGTCGCTCGCAAGTGATCAAGGGGATCACAGTCCCAGGACGTCTGTGCGCTCTGAGCGTCCGGCCGTCAAGACTAAGAGGACTCCCAAAGCTGGTAGCGATGAGGAAGAGAAACCTCGCAAACGTCTCTCGCTTGCCGAGGGTCTTGCGCGTGATAAGGCCTCTAAAGCCGAAGGCGTCAAGCCCTCATAGAAGCGTACAACTTCTAAGTCTCCACTCCGCGAGGAGAAGGAGACTCGGCACTCCCATCGGGCCTCTTCGACTCCTCGGATGAAGAGGACGAGAAGGAAGATGAAGAGGAGGAGGAGGGTGCTATCTCTGAGTACACAAGGTGAAGAAAGGTTGGCAGATCACGGATCATCGGGGGACCCCATCGTTAGTCGGTGTCTGGGCGCAGTTGGTAAGTTGAATCCAGCAATCTCGCAGTTTTTGCTAATCCCGATACACCACAATGGTGCGCTTGCCTGGATCTTTTGGTGACTCGGGATTTCATCGTGAGTCTCAAGAAGTTACTCAAGTGAAGATTGAGCCAGGGGAAGAGGCGTCATCGGAGGTCGGATCGACGAAGACGCTGCTGAATGAAGCAAGATCCGCGGATCGATGAAGTCCTGGGAGGAGCCCTGTCGACGAAAGAGAGGTGGATCCGGATCCGGATCTAGAAGAGAAACCTCTCTATCCTCCCCAGGTCCCCTCCCGGACCTCTGCGGATCTTGACGCAAGTCAAGATCCGCTAACAAAACAAGGGAAAGTGAAGGCGAAACGGTATGCATTTGCAGATTCACCGGTTAAGCCAACACCGTACCTAAACCCAAGCCCGCTAGTCGAAAACACGAGAAAGAAGATGAACACGAGTAAGACTACGCGGAAGAAGATGCAAGCTCCAGAGTCGGAAGAAGACTAAGCTGGATCCAGGTCAAGCTGGTCCGGCCAGGATCTCGAGTTTTAATATCGCCACCAAGCTCTACGTGAATTTCTGCACCAAGATCCTGTCATGCGGATCCTGAACCCACGACAGATCAATGATCCAAGGGAACCGCTGAGAGCACCAACGAAAACGGCGAACAAATTAGTGGCAGTCAAGGATATATTACGTCTGCTTACAGATTCAGGCATCGTTGCTGGCGCGTTCGATGCAGAGGATATCTTCGAGCTAGACTTGGATCTCATAATATCGGCGACGCGGGACCTCTTCGTCAGAGTCAAGTTCACCACCAGAGAAAGGTCGCACACTATGAACCCAGTGTCGTCGCCGAGGATCAGCCAAGCTGCATCCTCTAACTATGAATCTGCGGCTGAGGATGGGTCGGATTCGTCTTCCGAGCCGCGACGCATGACCTTGGGCCCCTCTGGGGCGTCCATGCTGGAAGCGCGGGCAAGGCTACATGGACAGGAAGCACCCTCGAGTGTGAAGACTCGGAATCCAGGGCGCCATACCCGCGATCGGATATCATCCAACCAGGATCGAGCCAGATCAGCAAGAAGCCAGTGGGATTATCGTCAGATCGGGTTCAAGCTAATCGTCTCACGTATTTCGCCTCGCCAGTAGACCAGGCGGCTACAGGGTCCTCCTACACCTCCTCGGACACCTTGCAGCGACACTTCGAAGCTGCGATGAGTCGTTTCCTGGCCGAACAAGGTATGAGAGCGCACAAGTCGCAAACGCAAGTGTTCCATGATCATGGAGCACGAGACGTTGAAATGGAGAATACAACTCCCATAATGCGTTTGACCCAGACGATCTGGATAGCCCATTCCCCTCGCCAGCGGCGGTGGCAACAGGGACGGATAGATCGGCTATGTTTCAGAGGGTACGGATCTCAGCCATATTGGATTTGAAGGAGGTAACGGGCAAGGATCAAGACGAGGACCGAGCACGAACATGGATCAGCAAAGTCAAGTCGGCCCTCATGAGAGATCAAGCGTCGGATGCTGAAAGGTGTCTGACATTTGCGTATCTACTAGCGGGACCAGCCAGAACATGGTATCGACAGCTGGGTAGATCCATCAGGAACAAGTGGCCGGATTTGCTGCGCAGTTTTTAAACACAGTACTGTGGATTGGGGATGTCGGTGGCACGACAATACTACCACGCTCGCCGCAGATCGAACGAATCCCCGCTAGAATATCTTCATCCGCTAAATGTGACCGGTCTACGAGCCAAGTTATAGATCAAGGATGGGGGATCCAAGGCACTACGGGAACACGTGGATCATTTCATCAAAACTTTGGGAGATGTGGATGTGGCCGACAGGCTGACCCTGCTACGTCTTCCAGACGCTGATGAGCTCGAAGAAGTGCTGGGGACGGTGTATCGCGCGAAACACCGCCAAAAGAAAGCGGCGGTCGGATCCGGCAAGTATCGCCAAAAAGCTCCGGCGCCCACGCCTCCAGCTCGACGTGTCCACCAAGTCACGACGCCCGACTCAGGAACTGAATCGGGATCCGATGGTTCGGACCCCGATTTAGAGGATTACCGCAAAGTCTATCTTCCCGATCCCAACGACCGTACGGCGAAGACTGGAGACAACTCTCGATCGGGGGATACCGTACCCGGGGACCGTGGGATGTACGGATCCCGAGATCTCATGGACGGGACAGGACAAATCAGGTGCTCGCAGTGTGGATCTCGGAAGCACACAGAAGCTGGATGTTGGAAACATCTGGTTTGTGAGAAGTGTGGCAAGAAGGGTCATCCCGGAAGCACACAGAAGCTGGATGTTGGAAACATCTGGTTTGTGAGAAGTGTGGCAAGAAGGGTCACCCCGGGGATCATTGCTTTTACGTGTGTCGTGGTTGTGGCGAGACCACGACGCCGGCAAGTGCCCGATGAAAGAGTTCTACAACCAAATCCGCTAATGGTTTGATCCAGCCAAGCACAGAGGGATGTTGCCAGAAGTAGCAGAGAAGATGTTAAACTAGGACGCTCGCCGGCTTTGATTCCGGTACGAGCCGAGCGTTCTAGGTACTGCATTTATGCATTTGTGAACAAGACATCGCTAGATCCAGGTAGCAGGACCCTAGATCCAGTCGATAATACACGTGATCTACATGAAGTGTCAGTTGCCAAGATCTCTAGTTTGCGCCAAGTGGATGAGTTTGCCAGATCCGAAGTCTCTTCAACCCTGGATCTACAAAGGGGAGATGCACGTGGTTATTGGGAGAAGCGCTAACATGGCCGATGGTTTGAGCCTACCAAGGGTGAGGTATCCACCTAAGGTCTGTCAGGTCACTGGATCCCGTGGATCTGAGGATGTTGGATCCATGGATCGGCTAACCGGGGAGTCCCGTGGATACTGGAAATACCACGCCCCAGGAAAGTGGTTCAGACAAGCCAAGGTAGGGGGCAAGATCAAGAATGAAAAAGCAATCCTACTCCTAGATAGTGGTGCCGAGGTGTCTATACTAGATACCGCCTTTGCTTGTAAGGTTGGGTGCCAAGTGGATGGGAGTCGGATCCAAGACTGTGTTGGGATTGGTGAAGGCGTGTACCGTACGAATGGGAGAACGCGGATCAAGATCACGCTGGCAGGTTGTTTGGTGTATTGGTTTGACATTTGGGTTGGAGATCTCGCTGGTCAAGACGCCATCCTCGTGATGGATTTCATGGTACCGGCCGGAGTGAGGTTGGATCTAGCGGATGGGACACTTTGTTTCCCTGACGAGATGCGGATCCAGCTCAGCGGACGGCGACCGTTGT
The DNA here is from genome assembly GCF_000142945.1 of Phytophthora infestans T30-4. Classification (NCBI taxonomy): domain Eukaryota; phylum Oomycota; class Peronosporomycetes; order Peronosporales; family Peronosporaceae; genus Phytophthora; species Phytophthora infestans. The sequence goes on from NW_003303727.1 coordinate 1,649,614, forward strand.
ATGGAGCGAAGATGAGGATCATAAGGGCGGATAAGACAACCTGGATCGAGCCCGGGGAAACCTGGGAGCTGCCAGACCGGTTAAAGTGGGTGGAACATGAGAAACTGTGGGTCACTCGGGGCGAGAAATGGGTACCTACCGTAATCCAGGGGCCAGGTCGATCACAATACCTCCAGGTCACGAACGTCAGCGATAAGAGACTATTACTGGACCATTATGAGGAGATCGGGCGATGGTTAGCGAAGGACGGTATCCCTAGGCGACCTGGATATGTGTCAGTGGGATCCCGCCGCTACAAAGAATGGCAGAATCTGGTGTACGAGGCGACTACCGAGATCGAATCTCTCGGAGAGGTGGAGCTCCCGGCGGAGCCAACTGGCCCCTTGGTGGATCGGCGACGACGCTGAACAGTGGGTGGACCGCTGATATCGCACCTGAGAGCGTGAGTCGACTTGGGGTTCGGCCCGGCGTGATGAACGAGGATATGAAGCCGTGGGCGCTGTACGACTTGTCCGGGGCGGTGACCCCGGACGCGCTGGACACCATGCAGGACCACTTTCGGCGCTTCAGGCGTCTCCGGAACAAAACACTCGACGGCGCGACGTACGAAGCTTTGCAGAGATCATGGTGCGCATTCATCCGGCGGTGGAATCGGATGCATGAAGCCGGAGAAAGTGTCGTCGGCTGGCTCGGTGATCGCGAAGCCCTACAAGCCGAGCATTCACTCGGTGATCTGCGCCTGAAAGTCTGCGACGACGCTTGGACCGAAGACCGTTTGTGCTACGTCAACGTGCGCGAAGGTTGCAGTTCGTGTGACATCGGGCGACGCCCGACGCAAGCCGAGTGGGATCAGCATATTGTCGAGTATCCGCTCATGCCGACCGAACACGCTTGGATCGAGAAGTATAAGCGCTCACTCTCCGAGTTCACCCAGGCGGCTATTCGCGGCGGCTCGCGCCGACAGCGTTCGCGACGGAGCCCGTCTCCGGCGCATTCGACGCCTCGTCGGGCACGTAGTCGATCGCGTTCTCGATCGCCGCGAGGTCGCTCGCGGCCGCGTTTGACTCGAGGCTGGAGTCGTAGTCGTGGACGACATCAGGAACGTCACGAAGCAAGTTGGCGCGAGGCTCCCACGTATCATCAGCAGGTTGAAACCCGAGCCATCGTACCTTATACTTCCGCGCGGCGGGAGCCGCGTGTTGAGCCGACGACTTGGTCGAGTGACGCACGCGGGGATGATCTTCGTGATCAACAATACGGTCCACAATCCAGCACGTATCTCCATTCGTGTCAATGATGGGCGGAGGACCGTCGCGGCGGAATTCGACGCGACCTGGTTGACCAGGACGACGCTGAGCAGGCGCTGAACTCGTCTTTGGACGCACAGGAGGAGGCCGAGCGGGCGGCTGAGAGCTCTCGGAACGCCCAGGCGACGGCGAGTAGTCTGCGGCAGTAGAATCGTGAACCCTTGCAGCGACTGCGTAGTCTGGAGGCGCAGGTGTTTGGTGGACCGAGAAGTGGAGCTTTTCCGTGCGAGCGGGGAACTGGGACAGATGGGACGCTGGCTCGACAGGCTCGTCGCGAGGGCCGCTCAACGCATGCTCCTGTTCCGCCTCCGGGATCGTCGCAAGAAGATACTTCTTAAGTCGCCCAACGTAGAACGTCGGGTGTAGTCGTAGCGACGTAGGAATGTCTAGCGTGTAGGCATCACCCATAACTCGTAGTACTTTGAATGGCCCAATGTAGCGCGGCGCGAGTTTGCTCGCGCCTAGGTTCGTAATAGCAGAGGTACGAATTCCATCCGTCGAGAGTATTACACGCTCACCAATCTTGAATGAACTTGTGTTCTTGCGGCCACGTTTGTCTGCGTTTTCCTTCTGCTTGTCAATCGCGAGTTGTAGCGCGTCATGGACGAATCGGGTAACCGATTAACGATGAAGGACAAAGTCGGATACCGCTGCCTTGTCAGCGGGTCGCGCTGGAGGTTTCGGCGCGTAGTTAGCCACAGTCGAGTGTGGCTGCGCTGGAGCGATCAGCGTTCGGTGTGTCCAGTCAACTAACGGCGACGACGTGGATTGCGCGGGCGCGAGGATCTTCTTCAACTGTAAACGCGTCACCGCGTTGATGTCTACTGCAGGAGTAGCTGAACTCGTAGACGGCAGAACCGTTGTCTCACCTGAAACCGGTGGTTAAACCAGTATCGGAACCGGTTGGGCAAGGTTATTACATTCCTCCCCCTCCAGAGTGAAGCCATCAGTCGCCGTGGGTTGGCCCGCAGCAAGTTGTGCGGGGACACGCGGATGACGCGCGTTGTTGACGAAGAACGGAGTCATTCCCATCGACGCGTGTTCGGCATTGTTGAGTGCAAATTCCGCAAGAGGCAGGAAGGAACTCCAGTTCTCGAAGGACGGGGCGTAACTGCGCAGAACATCTTCTAGCACGCGATTGACGCGTTCCGTTTGCCCGTCAGTATCCGGGTGCGCCGCCGTCGACATGAGGAGTTTGGTGCCCAGGAGGTCGAGGAGTTTTGTCCAGAACGCCGATGTGAATCGGGGATCGCGGTTAGAGACGATTGATTCAGATAGGCCGTGATGTCGGAAGACAGCGTCGACAAAGTGCACCGCGGTATCGGCCGCGGTGATTGAGTCCGGAACCGGAACGAGATGGCACATCTTGCTAAAGCGATCCACGAAGACCAGAACACCAGTACGACTGTCAGTATCGGGTGGGAGACCGAATATGAAGTCCATTGACACAGAGCGCCATGCCTCTGTCGCCAGAGGGAGAGAACACTGGAGCGTCATGGGATTCGTGTATAATTCTTGCGCGTAGATCGGGGTCGTTGGGGACAACGACGCGAGGAGCATCGAATCGATCGATACTGTACATCAGCAGATCACCGTCAAGTTGGTATCTGTGAATCTGGTCGCGCGTGGAGCGGCTCAGTGTCTTTAGCGTGGCATCACTTGGTGTGCGAAGGTGTTCCAGGATACCGGCATATATCGAGTCATCTCGATACGCGGCAGAGATCTCTTCCCGCAGGGGAAGTATTGGAGATACCGCCGTCGTCAGGATCAAACCTGCAGCCACACATGTGGCGCAGTCCAATTCGTCGTCGTCCTCGTTTTCAGATGACTGACGACCCAAATCTCGGCGTGGATCGTAATCGGGGCGCCGAGATAGGGCATCCGCAAGGCTGTTATTCTTGCCTGGCTTGTAGTGAACGACGAAGTTGTACTCGGAGAAGAATGACAGCCATCGTGCCATGCACTGAGAGATGAGGGCTCTTCGTCGCTGTTCGCACCGACGCGTGATCTGTGTAGATCGCGAATGTCTGCTCACCGAGTAAGTACACTCTGAATTTGATTAGTGCGTAGCGCATCGCAAGGCGTTCCTTGTCGTGGACTGGATAATTCTTCTCAGCGGGCTTCATCTGTCTGGATTGGTAACTCACGACGCGTTCTCGACCTTCGTCGTCGAACTGCATCAGTTCACAGCCGATGGCGAAGTCGCTCGCGTCGCAAACAACGTGGAATGGCTTTGAGTCATCTGGAAGCGCCAGGATTGGGGCCTCCGCCAAGCTTTTCTTCACTGCATATAGGGCTGACAGATGTTCGGGAGCCCACGACCACGTGATGTCTTTCTTCAGGAATGAAGACAATGGCTGAATCAGACCAGCGTAATTCTTCGTGTACTTGTGGAGATAATTTGCGAGGCCAAGCCACTGATGCAATTCAGTCTGATTCTGCGGCGTGGGCCACGCACAGATGGACGAGACCTTCTCAGGACCCGCTCGGACACCATTTTTGCTCACATAACAGCCAAGCACCGGAATCTCCGGGGCACAGAAGAAGCACTTCTTCAAGTTCGCGTACAGTTTGTTTTCGCGCATGACTTGGAACACTTGTCGTAAGTGATTCAAGCGAACTTCTGTGGCGCTGAGATCGCCCTCAGCGCGGCTGTGAACGAAGATGTCATCGAAGTAGCTCGGAGCGAAGTCGCGAAGTGGGCGTAGAACGTGGGAAACCATGCGATTGAACGTGGCTGGTGCGTTTTTCAGGCCCTGCGGCATGACAAGCCACTCCCACAGCATCCCGCTGGGAGTGCTCACCGCTGTGAGCGGGATGTCGCTGAGTCGCATCAAGATATGATAGAAGCCATCGGTCAGGTCGATGGCGCTGAAAATAACACTGCGGCCCATGGTGTCAAGTACCATATCCTTCCGAGGGATCGGAGTTTGTGCTGGGATGGTGGCGTCGTTTAGCTTGTTAAAAGCGTGAGCAATGCGCCAATCACCCGTGGCCTTCTTCACGCAGAACGTCGGACTCGAGTGTGGCGAGGTACTCTCGCGCACGTGACCCGCCTTGCGGCGGCTCTCGAAGAAGTCGTCAATGGCTTTAACCTGATCGCGTGGGAGGGGCCACTGTCGCGTCACACAGTACTTGGAACCCGGCGTGAGATCAATCTTATGGCGAATGTCTCTGTCAGCAGGGAGCTCAGCTGGAATCTTGTCGGGAAAAACATCCGCGAACTCGCGGACGGTGTCATATACTGGATTGCCCGAGTCGCGGAGTGACTCCCACGACTGGGCAGCGAAGCGCTCTTCGCGCGCCGACTTCGGCTCAGCGTTCTTTTGGACGAAGTGGAAGATTTTCGGTAGCGACCGTGTGGATCTCTTCCGCCGAGGCAGACTCGGTGATCAAGCAGACCTGCTCGATGTCTCCTGACCTCGGATCCCGCAGGAAATGCTTCCAGGAAAGATCCGTAGGGCGTGTGGACGAAAGAGCTTCCGCGAGGTGGGCTTCTTAATGTCAGGTGGTGCGTGAATCAAACCGTGCCCCTCCCTTCTC
>NW_003303727.1:1667352-1668435 GCF_000142945.1 Phytophthora infestans T30-4
CTTGCCGACGTCGTGAATCTCGCCACACCCGCGACACACGTAGAAGTCTAATGATCCCCGGGATGACCTTTCTTGCCACACTTCTCACAGACCAGATGTTTCCAGCATCCAGATTCAGTGTGCTTCCGGGATCCGCACTGCGAACACCTGACTTGTGCTGCCCCGTCCATGAGATCTCGGGATCTGTACATCCCACGGTCCCCGAGTACGGTATCCCCCGGTCGAGAGTTGTCTCCTGTCTTCGCCGTTCGATCGTTGGACGCAGTGAGACAGACTCGACGGTAATCTTCAGGGTCGGAGTCCGAGCCGTCGGATCCTGACTCAGTTCCTGAGTCGGGCGCCGTGACTTGGTGGACACGTCGAGCTGGGGCCGTAGGCGTCGGAGCCTTTTGGCGATACTTGCCGGACCCGACCGCCGCCTTCTTCTGGCGGTGTTTCGCGCGATCCACCGCCCGCAGTACTTCTTCAAGCTCGTCTGCGTCAGGAAGTCGTAGCAGGGTCAGCCTGTCGGCCAGATCCACATCTCCCAACGTCTCGATGAAATGATCCACGTGTTCCCGCAGTACCTTGGATCCCCCATCCTTGATCTTCAACTTGGCCCGTAGACCGGCCACATTTAGTCGATGTAGATATTCCAACGGGGATTCATCCGATCTGCGGCGAGCATGGTAGTATTGTCGTGCCACCGACACTCCTAATCCACAGTACTGGGTCTGGAAACTGCGCAGCAAATCTGGCCACTTGTTCCTGGTTGATCTGCCCAGCTGCCGATACCAGTTCCTGGCTGGCCCCGCTAGCAGATCCGCAAAGGTCAGACACTTCTCAGCATCCGACGCTTGATCTCTCATGAGGGCCGACTTGACTTTGCTGATCCATGTTTCTCGCTCGGTCCTCATCTTGATCCTTGCCCGTGAAACTCCTTTCAAGTCCGATAATAGCTGAGATCCGTACCCTCTGGAATCATGGCACGATCCACCTGCCCCGGCTGTGGCCGTGCTACCACGGCTGACCGAAGTGGATGGCCATCCAGATCGTCTGGTCGAACTCATCATGGGAGTTGTCCCCTTCTACTGACTCATCTCC
>NW_003303727.1:1669341-1672171 GCF_000142945.1 Phytophthora infestans T30-4
CTTCTTTCTTGTTTCTTCGACTAGCGGGCTTGGGTTTAGGTACGGTGTTGGCTTAATCGGTGAATCTGCAAATGCATACCGTTTCGCCTTCACTTTCCCTTGTTTTGTTAGCGGATCTTGACTTGCGTCAAGATCCGCAGGGGTCCCCGAGGGGACCTGGGGAGGATAGAGAGGTTTCTCTTCTAGATCCGGATCCGGATCCACCTCTCTTCCGTCGACAGAGTTCCTCCCAAAACTCCATCGATCCGCGGATCTTGTTTCATTCAGCAGCGTCTTCGTCGATCCGACCTCCGACGACGCCTCTTCCCCTGGCTCAATCTTCACTTGAGCATCTTCTTGGGACTCACGGTGAAATCCCGAGTCACCAAAAGATCCGGGCACGCGCACCATTGTGGTGTAGCGGGATCAGCAAAATCTGCGAGATTGCCAGATCCAACTTGCCAACTGCGCCCAGACACCGACTAACGGAGGGGGTCCCCCGATGATCCGTGTTCTGCTGAACTTTCCTCACCTTGTGTACCCGTCGGTAGGGCGGGATCTGCTCTCTCGGTAACTTCCGAAGAGTTCAAGTGGTGAAGCTTGAGTGTCTTGGCGAGACGTGGGGATGGGGTGGAGCAGCAGTGGAAAATCTTCACTCTGCGTCCGTGGATGGTTTCGTATCCTAAGCGAATATTCGAGCTTATGGATCCGGGGCCTAGATCGTGGATCTAGCCGTAGGGTTGCCTTGCGGGTGTGTTCCCTTGCCTTTGTGTTGTCCTTTAAGTCGTACTTGCCGCCTCCTGTGACGGGATCTTGAGAGTTGAGAACCTCTAGGGTGTACCGACCAAGTAGTAAATTCGGTTAACCTGTCGGATCTGCACGAGTAAAGGAAAAGCTCACTAGGTTGTAGGATCTGGCCAATGTATTATCCAGTTATCACTACCAACACTAGATTCGCAATTCCCAACCTTCTCGGAGCTCGTACGGCCAATGTAGTTCCGGTTCTTGAGGGCAGGAAGGCACTTGCGTGATACTGTGCAAATTGAGGTCTGTATTGATATTTAAGCCTATACCTGCCTGGGTTTCTACCTTCTATGTCTTTCATCTGCTAAATCCCTTACCAGGCTCGGCTGCATGTCCCTTCTTCCCTTGACCCATCATCCCAGCTGTGTTATCTTCAGATCCACCGGATATATGACGTAATCATCATGGTCACCCTATTATGGGTACACTCATCCGGATCCAGGTCGCTTGGATCCACCTCACTGTAATGGTACACTCGCCGTGGATCCGAGCTCTCCAATCATCCAACATCATCTCGCAACCGTCTGTGATCTCCGTTGTCCCACGAAAGTTCGAGATCCACTGTATCCCTCATCCCTATACCCTGGATCCAGGTCCCTCCAGGCGGGATCCTCCCTCCTTGGATACGAACTCAGAAGTATGGGATCCGGGGTACCTCGCGGTGGATCTTGACTCTTCATTAGCCGTGGCTACTAGATCCACCGTCAGAGGGCACCGACCATCCTTCCTTCATAGGATCCACACTCGATCCACTCTTGTATAGTATATCCCATATCCATCTTAGTGAATCCAGGTAAGGGTGGATCCGAGGTAAGTCTTGGTGGATCTTGCCTTCTCGTACATCGCTCATATCAGATCCATCGTCATTCCATACGGGGTGCTGCTCGCCATGGCTAATCCACCACAGGCAACTTGCACCCGTGCCAAACAACCCAAATCCTCTATAATCACTTGAAATTGTCACTGATTCGGGATAGTGACCCCGCGTCAGGACCATTCTCTTATTTCTGAGAAAGCACTTCACCACAATGCTGTGTCAATCGGATTTGTCACGATGCATGACGCGAGGTGGCGAGTCTTTGAACGTAGTCGCGCATAGTCATGTTACCTTGACGAAGGGCGAATAACTCGGCACGCACGCGGGACTCGTCTTGAGGCGGCTCGAACGCCAGCCTGAAATCTTTCTGAAGAGACGCCAGAGTGGGGAATGCGTCGTGATCAACGACAAGTTTACCGAGGGCCCATTCCTTGGCCTTCCCGGACAGCCGGGACAATAAGAAGTTGACCTTTGTCCCTTGCGCTTAAATCATTCTCGAAGCAATCGCGATGTCGATCTCGCGAAACCACCGGTTCAGCGGGAGGTGATTCGCTCCTTCACCGGAGTAGGCAGACGTCTCCATCTTCACGACATCATTTTTCGGGGAACGCGCGGGAGTTGTTGCTCGCCGATTCGCATCGGCTAGCACGCGTTCCATGAACTATTGGGCTGCTTGGCATTGTTCTCAGCAGCGACGCGATTACAGCCTCACCAGACACCGCCGCGAGGCGGTGAAGGGCTTTCCACTCGACACGAGTGAGATGAGGGAAAGCAGCATGTTTCAGGGTCGGCCCTGGAGTCTCCGATGTCATACCTTGGCTCATCGTGAACTTGGTCATGGGAAGGACTACAAAGTGCTATCAGGTGTAACGGGCCTGGGGTGTCCGTTACTTGCTTACACGTTGTGAAGAGGAAGCGTTACAGTCCCAGTGATACTGAAACCAAGTGCTTAGTCTGAACGAGAATCAACTATGTTTTTATTTAAGTCCATGGCGGCTTGCTCTGGACCACTCACATACACTTCACCTTCTTATTGGGTGATAATGGATCTGGGCTCCCCATAATTTCAACCAATACGGGGGTAGACGGCAGTTCATCACACCTCTACCCCATGTGGCTGCTGGCACCTAACTTTTGGTAAAGGCAAATCTACCTACTTTAGGTAATGGGTGGAACCACTACCAAGGAACCTATCAAACTACCCTACATAGGTACCTGGGGAAGGGGCCC
>NW_003303727.1:1672681-1703574 GCF_000142945.1 Phytophthora infestans T30-4
AGAGGCATAGCTGGTAGGGTATCGACTGATAGCGTCCAAGAGATCTAGATCGGTTCCGGGTAGGACAAAGTCTCGATACGCGCGAAAGAAAAGCCCTGCACACTCAGCGGGCCCGGTACGTCGGAATAGCCCGGATGCCGTAACACTTCTTGCTGAGCATCCTCTGCGCTCGGTGACCTGTAAAAGCGCTCGCGCGCCGTCGTCTATCCTTTGGTGGAGGGCACAGGGTTGTGCACGAGCTCAGCCGAACCAAACTCGGCGGAGCCTCGGAAGTGATCTGACTTGGTTAGTCGGAGCCGAGATGAAGCGAGCCACTCGTCTGTCCCGGAAGGGCCGGACCGCGAGGGGACCACCCTCTACGCAGGCCATACAACCGCCGACCTAACTCGGCGATTCGTTGTGGTTTGTGTAAGGAATCCACATCTGACGGTATCTGTGTGTTCTACTACACCACAACTGGTGCCGCGACCCGGGAACAGGAGTGTGTGCTTGTTTTTATAGGTGCCAGCTAACCAAGTTAAGAGGAAGAGAAGAGAAAGAGAAGAGTGAAGATGGTCAAGGGATCAGCAACTTCAAGCGACGGAAGCCCAGCGACGGCTGGAGGATCGCCTCTCGTGGGGTCGGACCCGGCGGAACAACGACTCATCGCCATGACGATGGAGGTGGGACGAACCGTCCAGTTCGACGAGAATGGCCAAGACCAGGAGAGCGAGAACGGAGATGCAAGTGAAGGAGAGTATGAAGAGAAGGCCGAGACCGCTGAGCTCGGAGAAATGAAGACTACCGCCGAGCTACTTGGCAAGGTGGAAGAGTTGACGCTGCAGGTGGGACGCATGGGAGCCCCACGTCCTGTCGAGCGCAGCTTATCCGCCGAGCTCGACGAAGGTGCGGACGATGATTAAGATGATGAAGAACATGGCGTTGCTCAAGGAGACCGTCCGCCCCTTATTCCGAAAGCGACGAGGAGCGCCGATACGCCGAGCGCCAATAAAGTGTTGGCTCGACTCGGCGAGGAGATGAGAACGAGATCGGAATGGATGATGATGTTCGCGCCTGTGGCGATGGCGCAGGCGAAGTGGCCGATGTTGGGTCCCGAACTAACTCAGCCGGTGCGTGCAGCCAACATCAATCAGTTGGTGGAAGAAACTGTGTTGCTGTTGAAGGCGATGGGCTATCGGTGCAACAGCCGACCAAACAGCCTCATTCTGTCCGACTGGAGTCTGACCCGTGGCGGAGCCGAGCTCTGGCAATGGAAGAAGAAGCTCAGAGTGGCGTTTGGATTGGAGAAGGCCCCTGGCGGAACGAAGAAGGTGTACAGCCGAGTAGCCGAGTTCAAAACACTCGGCGAAGACCCAAGCAAAATTCCTTTGCCGAAGACCCCGGAGACGCAGAGACGTGAAGTGTTCCGCGCACGCAAGGGACTCAATACTTCGAAGACTCCCACATGCTGACTCCAATGAAGCTAAGCCCGACTCAGCGAGCGCCGAGTCGTGGACAGCGGAATGTTGGTCGCTACCGTGAATTGTATGACGCTGCAGACGAAGCTGATGCTTACGAGGAGGACGAGGAGGACGATGACGCCATCGACGTGAGAGGAAACCGTGAAGAAACCGTGAAGGACTACATCCGAAACTTGAGCTTCGACGCGGCTGAAAAAGACTCGACTCAGTACCTAGAAGTCCGAACCTACGCCTCACTCGACAGAATCGCTGAGTTCGAAGGGAAGCGCTACCGTTCTGACGCATCACTCCAGTGGATCAAGCGTTTCATATACGAGATGAAGAGCACCAGGATGCCCCAAAGTGCCTGGTGCGAACCTTTCTCGCTATGCTTGGGACGCGCGGCGAAGGGCTGGTATAGGCAGCTGCCGAAGAAGACTCAGCGACGTTGGAAACTACTCAGCGAGGCGCTCCTGGATTATTATTGCTCACAGTTCGACCAATCCGCCCGCACTCGTTACTTCTCGGCGAGACGTAAAGTCAACGAGCCGATCTGCGACATCCTGATCCGACTCAATGGGTACGCTCGGACAGCCAAGATCCAGTACGAGAAAGGTGGCGCCGACGCAGCTGACCATGTCGAGCACTTCTTGCTGCATTGTGGTGATGACGATGTGATGAATTTGATGTACCCCTTGCAGTTGCAAGACATCAGTAAAGTGGAGCAGATAATCAATCGAGGGATCCTCGGTGAAAAGCGCAAGAAGCAACGCGACCGGCTCGTGATCGCTCGAGGCCGCGACGATAAGCGGAAGGATCAAAGCCGTCGCGATGAACGCCGAAATGGACGTCGAGATGAGAAGCGCAGCCGCAAGGAAGAAAACCGCGACCGCCGAGTCACTGTCGTTGACGCTGACTCTGACGGGAAGGAGCTCCTCGATCAGAACCCGCCGAGTCCGTACAACTCCGAAGACGAATGGGATGAGGAGGACCAGTCCGGAGGTTACGACTTAGCGGAAAACGACGACTACATAGACGCCGGCGTTACCAATGATAAGGGAAGTACACCGGATCACCGAGAGAACTCGGCGGGAGACCAGAATGGCTCGAATCGAAGTTGGGGGAACTCGGCGAACCGACCTCCGCCACCGTACATGTACAACCAACGAGAACAGTCGAGCCGTGGAGATGGATCACGCGACAGCTCACAGCGTGGACCTTGTGCAGCTTGTGGAAGAGCGGGGCGCTCGGCTCACTACTGTCGGCGACGCTGCAAATTCTGCAGACAAGTCCATGAAGTCAGCCAGTGCGAACTGTTTCGTCAATACGAGAAGCTGTCTGCGTTCGTGAAGAATTCTGTCGACAAGTCGCAAGTGCCAGAAGACCTGCAAAACCTTTACACGCCGAGTAGTTTAAACTCGGCGGCCCACCAGCACTGACTGGGTTGGAATATACCGGGCTGCCACAGTCAGCTGAACCTGCAGTTGAGGCGAGCTTCTTGTTTGCCTTCGTAGGCGAAGCAGGACGACCCGAGGGAAGAAGCGGGATGGCAATTGGATGTGTGAAATCGACGGAATTGAACGTGAGCTCGGTGAGTTAGATGATAACCACCGAGCGATTGCAAGTGTAACTCGGCAGTCAGACCAGGCTGTGCAACGTACCAGAATCATGAAGCTGCTTCCGGGAGAACAGCAGGGATGGTGGTCAGCACAGACGTTTGATCGCCGAGTTCGAATGAGAGCTCTCGTATTGGGTGCAGTGAACGACCGAAGGACCAAGATATTATTGGACACCGGAGCAAATGTCTCGGCGATTAGTGAGTACTTCGCGAGGAAACTGCGTCTCAAGAGAGTGGCCAGCCGAGATAAGCGAATCGACATACAAGGAATAAGTAAAGACAGAATGGTGACAACGTCACGAGCAGTTGTGAAAGTGACACTCGGCTGGGAAGTGGCATACGAGTTTGAAGTATGGATAATGCCTCATCATGCCGGAGTCGATTTGATTCTCGGCACCGACTTCATGATCCCAGCTGGGATCCGTCTGGATCTGTACAACTCGGCGGTCAAGCTACCCGATGAGATGGTGATCCCACTCATCCGATCAAGTAATGCGCCGACCAAGACCGAGTTCGGACCAAATGTCCCATGTGGACCACCAGACGGGTTAACAATCGAAAGTCGAATGACCGCTGAGTTCAAATTGCCCAGGCGGCAACCTAGTGAGTCGACGCATGACTTGTGGGTGCGATGGACGAAGGGTTGGATTCCAACGGTTATTTTAAATCGCCGAGGAAGCCCAACCCATGTCCTGATTACGAACGTACGACCGACGTCCGTCTGGTGCCCACCTCACTTTTATGTGATAAAATGGCAACCACACGGAGTACTGGCCAACGAGGGATATGTCCGCGTGAACTCGGCGAAATATTGTGACTGGCAGATATTGGCATTTGAGTCAGCGATGGACAAAGATTTGCTGCAGAAAGAACAACGACTGTACGAGGACTGGTTGTCACACCAGCCGCCAGCTGTGGAAAGACGAAAATACCCTATTCCGACGGCGGTGGAAAACCGACCCCCTCCCGTGGAAAATGGACCAGAATTAACTTGCGCCGAGCGCTGGAGAAGGATCGAAGCTGATACAGAAGCCAACGAAGACAAGAGGCGTCGCGGTAACGCCGACGTCATATCGACTTCAGGGGTGACAAGGGGTGACCCAGATATAAACCCAGCGCTCAAGCTGGAAGACGTCCGAGCGGATCGTACGCCGGTGCTACACGATGGCCAAGATGTCTCCTATCAGCTGTCTAAGCTTGAAGATGATGGCGCCATTTCTGACGTCAACACGAACTCAGCGGTTGAAGGAACAAGTGCAGTAAGGGCCAAGGAAAACGTGTCGGCGACTGAAGACTCAGCTATAACGGAAGGAGACCCTGAAGAACGCTCGAGACAAGTCCTACGTGACGCCCAACCCGTTATTGACGACCAAGCCAAGTTTGGAGTCATTAGACCAAGTATTGTGGGCGAGGCGAACTCAGCTGTGAGCACCCTGACCACTATAAGTGCTGGGATTAACCATGTGGTGACGGCGTGCTCGGCGCTCGAAGAACCAGCCGCAAGAAATGACTTGGGAGCTGTGCCGGTGTGCCATAGAACGACCGACCACGCGAGGGGCGAGTGTGGACGCGTGGATGTCTGTCCTGCCGTCGAAGCAGACTCAGCGGTACAGCGCCCTAGCGTGACGACTAAAAATTCCAAGCTGGAGGTATTACTTTCAAGAGATGTTGAGGCTAACAGTGATGGACTGAGCTGGACAGGGAATACAAGTAACCACAGTGATGAAGATGAGGCATGAGCCGAGTATGGAGTCGATGGGTTAAGTTCTGCAGCCGTGGTGAGCTCAGCGATGGGTACGCCAAAAGCCTGCATTATCCAGTCGGCGGCGGTGGACTCGGCGTCAGCGGATCTAAACACTGAGAGTAATTCGGACGTGGCCACAGCATGTCGTCAAGATGTCAGCTATCCCGGAGATGCGTTTGCACGCACGGAAGTTAGTTCTGCCGTCGCGGCCAACTCAGCGGATCAGCTCTCCGACGCGACAAAGGACTATGATAGTCGGGAGGTATTACTACATGAAGGAATAAAACCCAACGACGACCCAGCTACGGCGGACTCAGCGTTGGAGACTATGGAGGCTGAAACCGGTTCGGATGTGGTTAGACGGCATGACGATGATACTATCTACCTCGGATACAAGTTTGAACACGCAGAAGTCAGATCGGCCATTGTAGTGACCTCAGCGAATACGGGCCCTGACGTGAGTGGAAATTCTGTTCTGTATTTAAGCTTACCCTTTCAGGTCTATTCCTAATAAGAAGTCCTAATCAAGTATACAAATATCAAGCGAACAATGATCCGTTATGAATCGTCTTGCATGCCAAGCGTCGTCTGCACCGTCGCATGAGCATCTTTAACGGTCCGCGCCCTGTCCCAGACGGTGAACGTGCCTTCCAAGGGTCGCTGAGTCTTCCGCGAACTCATCCCAACCGCCACTGAGGGCTCGTACCGTAGATGGTCCGCTGAATGCGAATCCGGCCAGTCCATTATTAATAATAAGGACAGCCTGGATTCAGTGACATAGGGCCGTATCCGATACTCGTTGAAAGTTCGGAGGTGACGCCGTCGAGTCCCTTTGCACCTTGGCGTCTCCGTACATCACCTGACCGAGGGTTCGTCGCTTGAACATCTTGGGCGGTGTCACGTCTTGTCGACGGGTGATAATCCGCAACTACGGAGAAATCACTACACCACATAAATACACAATGACCTCACCGTATTCAGCCGAAGGAACTTCCTCGTTTGATCTGCTCCCGCAGTACCGTTGGCGCTGGATTCGATGTCGGACATCCCATATTCGCTACATGAAGAATCAGCGACCGCAAACGCTGCGTTAAGGCTCCGACGCGAAGGAGAGTCAGGTGCATTCCCTCCTTCACAATATAAATGAATACATTCGCTAGCTGCAGAACAGTATAAACGGCCGAGCCTACCGGGATTGCCAGGCGTGTTCGGACTTGAGGATGGACTTGCCACTGGAGCGTCGTCGTCCATCACATGAGGAGACGTGGAAATGAGAGGCGAACCAGTTTCAGGGCTAGTCGATTGTCTGAAGGCCTCTACAATTGAGCTATATGTACAGTACACGAAAACGTAAGCGTCGTAACGTGTATAGTACCACCTCAAGCGACTATACCTCCTCGTTCTGCATCGCTCGCACGAGCTTCACCCTTAGGAACTTGGTTCTGAAGAACAATCGCCTGCGAGTAGGCTTCACGTTGTTCAGATCTTTCACGGTTCATTTCCTCTAACCATAGCACAGCTCGTCAGCAGTACACAAACGGCAAATAACAAACTTGAAACGTACTGAGGTCACAACGGTCGAGATAGGCCATGAGCGCTTCCGCACCCACAAAGAAGTTAACATTTGGCACACCCTTCAACGTCTTGCCGGGTTTGATGTACGTGTGGTCATTTAGAAGAAGCTCTGACGGCTAATTCGAATCCCATCCGAGCTTCTTTAGCTCTCTCCAGCGCGCTTGAAAAGCCATTGCAGCGTGCAGCGAAGCAGGATCTGCGTGCTTCCGGGTGTTTTCTGAAATGAGCTTAACCCCTTGAAACCGGAAGGATTTTCACCATTGTATGCTGTATATACAGCGTATTAACATATATGTTTTGTATACTCAAGGGGAAGGGTGCGAGAAAGTACTGGACTCCCGCTAGTGTAATAGACACTAGTGCTGTATATACGGCAGTGCATAAGTGGCTCTATCTCGTACATATACAGCATCTCATGAGCTATGCGCTTGACAAAGATGTGGCGTTTTGTGTGTGTAGCACGGATAACGGTCTATATTGCACTTCGATCAGTCAGCTGGCCTCGAGAATATCTCTAAAACCCCGAAAAACAGTAATAGGCAGGACAACTATCTGACCTCTACTGAACGTAAGTCAAGGTGATGCACTTGTCATGCAATCCGGTGATGACGTCCTGTACGCCAGCCAATGAAATCACTTCGGACCAAATATGTGTCGTTTCTGCCTCCTGTCATTAAAGCGCGGTGAGCAAGTGGACTTGAGTGCTTGCCTGATCAAACCATAAACAGTCTCACTTCTACATCCAACCACGTGCATTCAACTCTCCAGCACCAAACCTACTCAGCATCAACGCGACGGCACTTGGCAGGCAATTTCCCGGGCGATCCTGCGGTCTTTGGCGCACGTAAGCGGATCCTGCCTCTCAAGACCTCCGGAATGGCCTTGCCGTTCTTGTACTCCTTATGCCAGACGTCCCAGCAGCTCAACATCTTGTCACTCACGATTCACTTCGGCTTTTCGCAAATATATATAGGCCCGGGGAAGTCGTAGCCGTCACAGAAGTACGTCGAAGTAGCTCCGCGCTTGCCATTTGGTGTTTTGAGTGTGCCTTGCAGTTTTTTCTGGACACGCTTTCGCTGCCCGGAGTGATCTCGCCATTCTTTACTTTGCTTAGCCACATGACCAGTAGAATCAGCTTCCTCCACTCCACCGCCTTTGTTAGCAGAAGCTGCTTCCCCTACCACGCATACAGGTTAGCTCAGCTGTATGTACAGCTTAACGAAAGCGGTAGATACAACATAATGTCTTACCCGGTTGAAACGTGTTTTCCTCGTACATGTCGTCCACGGTGAGAACAAGAAGATCCTCGTGCAGTTTGCACATGTACTGCACGTGTGTCAGAGGCTTGATCTTCATATTCCTGCAGTAAGCGATGAACAATGAAGCCGTTGGTGATAGCTAAATCAACAAGGCCCATGCACAGGGACTTATAGTATTTTCGGAGCTTGATCGAGCGCTGCACAGAGTATCGTTGTAGGCAGAGTTGATCATGGACATCAACTCCGCCCAAATAGCGATGATAATCCCTGATTACCTAAGGGCACGCCACGTAGTTTTGCTCTCTAGTCTTCTCGCGTCGTTGTACACGATCCAACGCAATGTTTCTATCCACCGAGAAAAAGTGGACCGGTTTGCTGTCCCACCAGCAAATTGATGTCATCCCTTTCACAAGCTTTGACCGTGCGAACGACAAGGTGCCTCTTGGAATGGTCTTGGGCCTTGACTTCTTCTTCGTCTTTACGTCTTGGTAGAAACCCCGACGGTTAGTCATGATAGTGCCAATAGTATAGAAACCCATGAGTAGCAGCTGCACAGCTAACACGATCGAAGTGTAAAATCGATCAACCACCACGAGTCGAATTGACCCATAATTTGAATGCGTTTTACCAAAAACGGCTCGCATGTTACACACAACAGCGGCAGGACCTGACTGCATGTCGACCGCGCCGTTCTCAGCATTATGCTGCTTCTTACCGCAGTAGACTTCAAAGTTGTACATCACGGCATGAATATACGGCATAAGTGGCCCAGCTAATACAGCAAAACATGTTTACCTCCGTACCGAATGCAATAAGCAGAGTGTGCACGGCAAAGCATAAATATCTTGGTGCCCCATTTGTGGGGCTTACCTTTCATATACACGCGGGTGCGATTGTAAGACGACCGACACGGAAGCATCGCTTCATCAAAAGCCAGATCAGCGGGGGGGGATAAACGCACGTACAAACGTCTGCTGCAAAACTTGATTGCTGTTGAAATGGAGGTATAGGGTGATTTCTATAAAGCGATCACGGGGGAGGAAGCGTCCGAAAATACCACGAGCGATTGCTCCAAAATCATCCCCGCGCCAGTAATTGTCGAGCTTATCACGATTTGGTGACACGGTGCCCGCTATCAATAGTTTAATGTAGATGCACAGCTCGTGTGGCATTATTAGCTTCACCGATAGAAATTGTTATCGGATGTCTCGCCGGGTCTTCGTCTTCGTAGTTGACACGGGTCAACCGGAGCTCCTATTCTTCTGTTCCCGTTCTTCATTTCTCTCAAAATACGCGTCGAGCTCGGTTATCCAGTTTTTCATGTATGTAGAAGTTGCTACATTCCGCAATGTGTTGCCAAATCGCCACCGTCATGAACAGGAAAAAGAGGGAAAGAGGGGATCCTCCGCGTCTCAACGCCGATTAGGTGGGCCGGTGACGACCGCTCCACAAACCAGGATACTCGTTAACATCCGAGACAGGCGTGTATGGGTTTTCCAAAAACCCGGTGACGTCAGGGGTTTCAACATCATGCCATCCCGTCTTCGAGACCGCTTTCAACGCGGGGCCGACGACTTCACCAGCAAGAATTCGCTCTTGCCCTCCGAGCGTGCTTATGAACTTGTCCGCGAAGAACCGCCCTTCTTGATCGTACAGCTCCTCGTCTTCTTTATCAGCAGCGTCGGAAGCAGATGAGTTGGAATTACTTCCATCAATTTGACTCAAATCATTTCCTTCGGACTCGCTGCCAGAGTCTAGCACGTGATAGCCCTTGTTTCCGTTGGGGTCTGTGTTGATATTGCCGTCGTCGTCGACAATGTTGAGCGTCGGTCTAAAACCGTATATACGTCATACATAAACAGGTTAGTTGGAAAGAATATCGCGTATATACAACTTTGATTTGGACATACCTGGTTGCCCCGATTCAATATCGTCTTGGCTTTGGTGAGAATCAAACACAGCTTCTTTCAGTACAGCGCAAAATACAAGCTCGGAATAATGTTGTTTCATGTATATACACCACACTAGACCACGCTTACCGTTAGTCTCTGCTGGCTCAAATATCCCCAGCAGGGTAGCACTGCTTGTCTGCGCGGACGACATGTTGGTGGACTCGGCAGCTGTATATACATCCCAACAACACAGTATATACATCATTTAGAGCACGTATTAGCAATATGCGTATGTAAGCAAAGCAACGTACCCGACTTGGACGCCTTGGATGAGACCGGCATGGACGACTTGATCGCGGACGACTTGCATGACTTAGACGTGGACGGCGCAGACGACTTGGACGCGGGCGACTTGGTCGACGCGGACGGCGTGGACTTCCTGGAGGCAGGTGCCTTAGTCGCGGACGACTTGTTCGACGCGGACGGCGTGGACTTCTTGGAGACAGGAGCCTTAGTCGCGGATGACTAGGTCGACGCGGACGGCGTGGACTTCTTGGAGGCAGGAGCCTTAATCGCGGATGACTTTATCGACGCGGACTACGTGGACTTCTTGGAGGCAGGAGCCTTAGTACTGGACGGCGTGGACTACTTGGAGGCAGGAGCCTTGGGCGTCTTGAAAGTTGGCGTCTCCGGCTTCTTCGAGATTATGTTCGGCGGTTTGGTTGCAGGTGGCTTCGCAGGTTCGGCCACGGTCTCCTGCCTCGCGACTGTTCGTACAAGAAGATCGTTAGTGCGAGATAAAATACTGATTTACCCAGACTTCCGTCGTACCGTCAAGCGCGTAGTTCACAACCCCTGCTCCCCCAGCAAGTAGTCGACTCCATCCGCCCCGTTAGAATCTCTCCCGGGTTTCACGTACTTCCACCGCCTCTCGATGCCGCGTGGGGCCTTCGACGTCCAACCAACAGCGGCGAATGTCTCCCATGTGGCCTTGAATGTCGCGCTTGCCACCCCCGTATCTGGTACAGTATCGTTTCCTGTGATCGGGGCGCTTTCACGCGTGCTGACCATTGCTTCCCACTCGCCCGCGAAATTCTAAATTGAGTGGAGAGGGGAATTGGTGCGAAAGTTACCTACGATAATCTATTGTTGTACGAAATGATTGCTTTAAACCTCCAAATATCTATGTCCAAAAATCGAGAAATGATGAGCTGTACTTCAACCACCTAACCTGAAAGGATGGGCTCACATGCACATCTCTTGTACGATATTTTAATTTTGAAGTTTGTATAGGCTTATACAGAAATCAAGTCTACTGGCGTTATGCTGTATATACAGCATAACGGTTACATAGCCGACACATCGTAACGCAGCTTATACAGCTACCGGTTTCAAGGGGTTAAAATGAGTTGTGTGAAAACAAACCTGTTATCCTTAATAATGATAGGTCCTGCACCATCAAATCCCTGCCTCTTCTTATACTTTGAAAATAGTAAAATTGGGGCTTGCAATGCTATGCTCGGATTCACGGGAGCAATGGGAGATCATACCTAGCCCTCGTTGACTTGAAGATTGTATTTAGCTCCTGGTTCTTCTTCGTCGTGACATACTTCTTCTTCACCCCTCCCAGCTTTGTCGCTCTCGGACTCCTGGTGATCGTAGTTGATAGTTGCGTTGTGCTCGGGGTCCTCCATTTTGTCATCTGACTGTTGCGTTCCAGGTACTATGGAGGCTTGGCTTAACCCTGCATCCTCCCAATTATCTGTCATTCCAGACACGCTAAGGGACGAAGAGCTTGACTCCTGGATGCGCGCTGCCTAATCCGCCGGCTTGCCCTTCCCAGGGTCCTTCTGGGCCTTCGTGCTGCAAGGCCCGTTGGGAAGATCGCTTTACAAAAATCTAGTGATTCTAAGCTGAGGCGGGGTACACTTCGATCTTTCGAACGCTGACAGCTGGTACTGGTCTGCCGGGGCTGTGCTGGGTGCGCTGCTGATTCGAAAGTGATGGCACAAGTGTGGTGACAAAGGTGATGGACGAAGTGCCGAATGTTGTCGTATACCTCCACCTCCTTGGGCCGGGTAGTCCGCGGCTGTTCAGGGAGTACGGTCTCGCTCAGCGGCCGGAACGGTAAGCAAGAAGCCTTAAAAATATAAGTTTCTTTATTGACTTGGCTTCCACTTGTGTAGAAGGTGGGAAATATAAGACTGAGAGCTAAATGGAAGAGAGATCTAACACCTTCCCTTCCTCACATACAAAACACCGCTACTTTTACACTCAAAGGACGAGTTCGCTTCTCCTGACATCCGCCCTCGTAGGACTACATGGAGCTCTAGAAAGAGAACCCGATTGCGTGAGGCACCTTAGCCCCACGTCGAACAGGTACCAGCGTTCTGAGACCACTTTAGAGGGCAACTCTAACGACCACAGCAGGGGGTACGCGAGCTGCCGAATCTAGAGGGTTTCTGCTTTAACCCCCAGCTAGAGACGCTGTATTAGTTACGTTTCTGCAAAATGCTTAGGCTGTATTAGACACATTAAGGGAAAGTGACTTGAAGTTTGTCAGCAACGAGAATAAAGCTCTACCACGGAGAATCACTCAAGCGAGAGGCACGACATCAGCCTGATATTCAAGTTGACCGTAGGCGAGAAACACTGGACGTAGCGCCTAGAGAAATGTTTGACGCCGTAGTCGAAGAGATGAAGAAGGCCGACGGTGAACCGCCACGAACGGCATGGATTATGACGATCTACGAGTTGTATAACATCGTTCATTGGAAAGCAAAACTGGACGAGGACTTAATCCCAACCGGAAAACAGAGATACCCCCAAGTTGAAAGGTGAAGAGAAGACCTTACTGTTAAGGATGTTTAGTGTAATATGTGTATTCACGACGGGGTAGTATGAGGACTGGGAGCGCTACGCACTAGCAGCTACACAATAACTGTACAACACGAAAAAACTTTCAAGACAATCATATGCGGTACGATCAGCAAGGTAAAGTGGGCTAACACCAAACCACTCAATCAATGGGCAGCAAAGGTTAAAGCGACAGAACAGTCCAAAGTGCGGGATACAGAAACGACGTCAAACGTAGCAACATACCAGGACTTCATGTTTAACCCGGAAATCGCGAATAGGCAAGACATCGAGAGACTTCGATAACTTTGTGAGCTGCCAGCGGCAGCTACCACATGCAGTCAACTCAGGTCTGGAACTCCAGATGAGTGGCGAATTATGGGGGGATGGCGGACGGAACGATCGTTTGTCGAAGAAAGCCAGACTTCTTAAAACGTATTCTCGACTCTAAAGAACGGCTGCGTCTGCACCGCACTATTCAGAGTCAGGTCGAAGGAGAGCTCATGTTGCAGCTACAAGGTAGAACTATTATTCGTGATCACCGTCAACATACCCAAGCTATTCAAGAAGTCATACGTGTGGCAGCAGAAGCGATGCACAATAATACGCCGGGCCTACGCAAAATGCTCAATCTAGCAAAAGCGATCCGCTGCAATCATGTTCAACGGAGTTTACATTTCTTATCTTTGACCGAGCCACGGCTCGTCAATGTCAGAACGTACAAATTCCATTCAACAGAAGTATCTACCGTCTCGCAAACGTCCGTGGGCCAGATATGGGTTCCGTATGGACGAGACAATTGGCGCAGGACGGAGCGCGTAAATCACCTCGGCGGCAATATCAAGTAGACGTCTACAATATCACGAGGTTCATTGACATAGGGCGGATTGAGACTTACCTGCAGCAAAACATATCGGCGAAGTTCGAGCTGGACGACTTAGACATCGGCCGGCCGAAATCAAGGCCTTCGGTAGTCTGGCGTCTCACCGTACACACAGCAGAGTGTCCTGACTTTTTAAGGAGTAGCGTAAGGGCCATATGGTTCGGAAGACCATTGCTGTTGAATCACTCCAGTGTGCGAGGTCGATTACATTGCTTACGATGTGGCAACATCGGGCATACAATGGAATGATGCAGATACATGGACGTCCAATTGAAAGGACCCGGTAGGGATGTTTATCGCCAGGGACCACAATATGAGAGAGGTTTATCAGCAAGGACCACAAACGAAGCGATTGGCAGATAATATAGTATCTATAACAGTCTTAATATAGCGAGACCGTCTTCATGCTCTTGGCGTAGGTACCATATTATAGATATATACGCACGGTGGAGGCCTCTCAATTCTGATACCCACCTCCTCATCCCTAGTAATGACCAAGCTCGACTTGATACGCCAACGACAAGGATGTTGAGCAGCTGGAAGATCGGACTAAACCGTTCACCGCAGTGGAGGAGGTCAAATCAGCAGCAGCGAAGAGATTGGAGATTCAACAGGCGAAATTTCGTGCAGCCCAAGCAGCGTTATCACCAGACAGTGCAGATAACAATAAAGGGAGGCAGCGTAACTTACTACAAGTGAAGAAATCATCTGCATGAGTGAACAGCCATGATAAGAAAGACAGAAAGAAGGAGGTTCAGCCTGAACCGAAGTCAAATGGGTCACCAAGCCACTCAGAAACGGGAGGACTCTGTATGCGCATGCGGCATCCCTACAGCAAAAGCTCAGCATTGACCAGTCAAAGTACGCCATACTCGATAAAGATGACACTGAGGATCTAGATGAAGGAACTGGAGAACTGATCACGAATGAGACGAAAGACAAGCCAATTGAAATTAACACAGACGATGAACTCGAAGAAAAGGCTCCGATCCCCATAACCACAGACGCTAAGCCTAAGCTTCATATGGTAGGAGCTAAGGCGCCTAAACGCCGCACACCACCGCAACTAGTGGGACTTAAACAGCAGGAGCGCAAGCCCTCTTGTCGGAAGGTCGAAAGGTTCATGGACAGATCGGACAAATCCTGCAACCAGCAGTCTATGTAGGTCAAGCCCTCACTAGTGCTCAGGACATTGAGCACAGCCTAGAACTGCAAGAGGAAAATACTCCGGCAACTGGCAACTACATGGCAATGGCTCTAGCACAAGCACTTACGGATTGTGATTTGGCAGTGCATCAGGACAGACTGAAGGCCATAGCTAGCCGTCTCAAGCAAGGTATTAAGTGGACAGGTCAGCTGCACATGCGTGAGCAGTTCGACCACTACACCAGAAAGGCGACACTGGTTAATGCTGACCGGGGCTGGGATGCAATGGAACCGCATAAATCACTAAAGCAATTTTAGTGGTATCTAGAAGGGTACGCTGACTCTCTCTCTCAGCGAGAGGCGATAGTGCCGCGCTATAATTGGGGCTGCAGTGAAGCACGAGCTATGGCAGCAAATTATCTTCAAACATAATTTTTTGTCCTAGCCTACGATAGGGATAAAAAAGCAATGGTACTGCACAATGTACCGTCCGAATAAAGTACTATGAGAAAAGCAGAACGTATGAAATTGGACAACAAATACCTCTTCAGCTTGGGAGATGCACCTCCTTACCCAGGTCTTCCAGGCTTCAGGAAAACGCTTAACCCCTTATACGTCGCTTCTGAGGGAAGCACTACTCCGCATTTATCCACAATAGGGGTAGTTAGGGAAAGAACCGAGTAAGAATGCCCACCCAGACAGAGCACCCGCCAGAACCACTGACACAGACGGTAAACAAAAAGTCGAAAGTATCTGGAGATCCATGGGTTCAAGCAGCCTGGAATGGAGATGTGGGAGAACTTAGGCAGTGCCTGACGGGTTTACAATACCTCACAAGCTCAAGTGTGCAATATATCTCATCCTCGAACAAGCTGAACCATCACGGTATGCCGAATTGTTAGCGTTCCTAGTCAATACAGCATCACGATTGACGGAATCGGAGAGGCAATTTCGGGGGATGGACCTAACACGTGAAACCACTAGTGAAGTAACCGCAATGCTTCAAAAATGCCTCGTTGAGCTGCAAAGAGCGGTGCTAAGACACGCTCCAAGGCTGCTGTCGGTAAGGTGCAAGCCAAGAGCACTAAGCCTCACGGCAAAGGCTCGGCACTTAAAGAGGCTACTCAGGTGGCCTCCGAGTCGATCGACTTCTCGGGTGACGCGGCTGTGGGCAAGCGAGCAAGTAAGCGTCGCAGCTCGTCGCCCTCTGCCTCAGACAATCGTCCGAACCCTCGGTTCGTGAAACATGAGTTCGACTATGGCAGTGTGGGACGAAGCCGAGTCCGAGAGCACGCACGATGCTCCTGTGAGATCTACGGGAGGGCACAGCCCAGTGCTCAGCGAGCACAAGGAGGACAGCGTGCAGTCACTCGCTAGTGATCATGGTGATCACAGTCCCAGGACGTCTGTGCACTCTGAGAGTCCGGCCGTCAAGGCTAAGGGCTCTCCCAGGGTCTCGCGCGTGCTAAGGCCGCGAAAGCCGAAGGCGCCAAGTCCTCTAAGAAGCGTACGGCTTCGAAGGCTCCTCTTTGCGAGGAGAAGGAGACTGGGTACTCCCATCGGAGTCTCTTCGGTTCCTCGGATGAAGGGGACGCCGACCGGGAGGAAGAGGGCGCTATTCCTGAGCCCTGGGAGATCACTAACGACCTCGACCAGCAGCAGGAGGACTTCCAAGCTGCCTAGCCTGTACGTGGGGGTCCGGTGGTGACACCCGTCAGCCAGGGAGCTGCCATCAACTCAACAGGGTATTGGGCTCCCGAGGAGAGCTCTGGGGGTGACCTCTTCCTGGAGCTTCTCGTCGCTGATCGTGGCCTTGTTGGTGGCCACACCTCTAGGGGCGTTTACGAACGTACCCTGGTCAAGAAGGAGCTGTTGTTTGTCGATAACTTGGAGGCGGCTCGGTGTGTGCTTATCTCGCCACATCGTGTACCTCTTAAGGACTTTACGACTTGTCGCAAGAAGCCCGAGAACCGGGGTGGTCTCTACCCTCTCTGGGGCTACCCCTGGGTCCTTCCTGAGAACTGTTCCAACTGAAGTTCTTATGTGGACATGTTCTGGGCTTGGGTGGAGTCTTTCAAGTACTCACCCGCGGCGTTTCGGGAACTCGATGAAGATCAGCTGCTCTCCTGCATCCTGGACCAGCGTGATCTTCGTGTCCGGTTTGCCCACATGGTCAGCCAGGGCATGTTGCCAAGGAACATTCTGAAGCATGCGGCTTCCAGCGCTCACGATGGGCGCGGGTACGGAGTGTCGTCAACATCCGTACCCCGTTCGGGCAAGAAGCCTCGGACTACTTATGAAGCTGCCGTATCTTCTGTTCCCAGTTTGCGACAGCCTTCGGGCAGTCAATCAGAAGCCGTTCAATCGGCTCCCACGTGTTCTTGAAAGGGCAGAATCCCTCCACTTCACGAGGAGCTGTCGCTTACCGTGACGCCTTTGCTCCTCTCCACGTGGAAGTGGACTTTTCTATTCCGATCAAGGAGGAGCAGAGGCGCCCTCGTACTAGTACGAGTACTCGGCGCCTCCCGAACGCCACTCTCGTCCGAGTGCTCCGGCTGCGGGTCCGACACAGGGCCCTGAGGCTGGCCGCCTCCGTCAACGTGTCCTCGTGCTTGAGATTGCACTTGGCCTTGGGACTGGCGGTGATGCTGCCGCCCAGGCCGGGAATCAGGGCGAGCTCGCTCGTCTTGCGGGCCGCCTGGACCTGTTGGAGCGAGAGGTCGCGAGCTTGCATCTGCGGGTGGATCGCCGGGCCTCTTCGTTCGATCTGGACGAGGCCTTTCGCATGATTCGACGGATCGAGGCTCTGTTGCCACGTCCGGAGCCGCCTTCGACGCACTCCCAGACGTACGCGTATGGTGCGTACCCGGCGTACTCAGCGTACTCGGCGTATGTCTCCGGGGTCCGTTCGTACGGAGCCCCTCCGGTGTACAGTCTTGACTGCAGCCTTGCCGTTCCGACCGAGGCTTGGGTGCCTGCTCCGACGCCCTCGTCGACGTCTGTGACCGACCCTCGCTTCGAGGAGCTGGGTCAAGGTGGGTCTGCGAGTTAGCAACCCTTGCGGGTCAAAGAACCGCTTAAGACGTCCAACATAGAACGTCGGGTGCGCCGTCATTGTCTTAGGCAGGTCGATCGTGTACGACGCACCATGTCTGGTCAGGACTGCAAATGGTCCGATAATGCGGTGCTTCGGCTTGTTGCTGCCGACAGCGCTGACAGTGTCAAGAGGTAGGATCCTCGTGTCTAGTAGCACTAAGCTCCCCACTTTAAATACACTTAAGTTTCCTCTTCCATGTTTGTCTGAGTAATCCTTTTTGTCTGTCCTGGGCCGCTGGCATGGCATGGCGGACCCTGCTGATAATGATCAGCTTGGTATCCACAAATAATTCCACTTGTTTCCGCAGCGAAACTGGTCTCCCATCTGAGACTTGGGAGGAAAGAGTTTCCGAGCCTCTCCCCTGCTTAGCATAGAGGAGTCAGTGTCTCCTCGAAGAGTGAGAGGCACTCTGGGGTGACGGAAGCCGTTCAAGTAGAACGGCGTGAACCCCTTCGACGAGTGCAGCGCGTTGTTGAGCGCAAACTCAACAACTGGAAGCTGCGTCGACCATGTACGTGGGGCCTCCGCGCACACACTGCGCAGAGTGTCCTCGAGCACTCGATTGACGCGCTCAGTCTGGCCGTGTGTCTGGGGAAGGTCCGCAGTGGACATCTGCAGACGAGTTCCCAGTAAAGGAAACAGCATTTCCCAAAACGCGGCCGTCGAACGTGGGTCTCTGTCCGAGACAATCGTCTCCGAGAGACCGTGATAGCGGAACACGCCATCGACGAACAACCCTGCGGATTGTTCGCCCGTAACAGTGACGGAAACCGGAGCAAGATGTACCATCTTGCTCAGCCAACACACGAACTCCAAATGCGGTGTTGCCGTGTCCGTCGGCGGGAAGCCCAAAGATGAAGTCCAGACTCATCGACTTCCAACGGTCAGCCGGTACGGGCAGGCTCTGTAGCGGAGGTGAAGCGTGCCGTGCGGGTTTGACCCGCTGACATGTTTCACATGTCTTAACGTATCGGGCGACCCACTTGTACATGTCGGCGCGTTAGACAAGCCCTGCCGCCACTCCCAATGCATACCGCTTGGAGTGCCCACCGCGGTGAGCGGGATGTCTCTCTCTCATCAGGATCCGGTAGTATCCGTCTACCAAATCCAGCGCACTGTACAGTACGCTCCCGGCCATGTTGTTTAGCAACACATTCTTTCGTGGGATTGGTGTCTGGGCCGGCACCGTTGCGTTGTTCAGCTTGTTATAAGCGTGAACCAGACGCCACATCCCGTTCGGATGTCGAACGCAGAAAGTCGGCGTCGAGTGCGGGGATTCCGACTTCCGCACCATGCCTGCCTTCGCTTTCGCGGCGAAGAAGGCATCAATGACCTCGCACTGTTCGCGTGGGAGAGGCCATTGTCTTGTGACACAGTACTTTGTGCCAGGCACGAGATCGATCTCATGCCGTACGTCTCGATCCGGTGGGAGTTGGGTCGGTGGGTGTTTGCTCACCACGTCTGCATACTCCGTCACCAAAGGATACACCGGATCCTTGGGGTTCTTAAGGATCTCGGAACCCAAGCGCGTCTGGCGCTGCTTGCTCAGCTCTTCCAGGACGACCTCGTCCAGGATAGAGCAGGAGTTCAACTCGTCCCGAGTGGCCTCTGGTCTTATGAGCACCATCTCGTCAATCTCCCCAGCCTTGGGGTTGGCCAGGAACGACTCGATCGTCATTTGCTCAAGATTCAGTGTCTTTGCAGCCTTTGGCAACGGTTTCAAGTGGATGCCAGATGCCTTGACGGGTAAACCGGTCTCGCCATCGAAGATGTGATAGCACTCTTCCACCGGCCTTATCAGAGTAGTCCGGTCCTGGACTCCGAGTCGCTTGATGCGACGTCGTTGACGATGGCGACCGTGACGTGGAGCTCCGACATCCGAGGCACCCGTGGCCTCGTGCGGTACTGTGGTATCCACACAGGAAGCGTGCTCGACGCCTTCCTCTTCAGTTAAGGTCTGGGCGACCGCGTGTGGCTCTATGTTACCCACACAGGAAACGTACCCGACGTCTTCCTTTTCCGTTAAGGTCTGGGTGAGCGTGTGTGGAACTCTGTTACCCACCCTGAACACACTATTACCAGTGCTCGTGACAGCTGCCGCTGTCTGCGGAACTAAGTTTCGCGCTTGTGGACCTAAGTTACCAACTTGGCCAGCGCCTCCTCTGGGCGCTGCCACCATCAAAACATTCTCAGAGTCGTCATATACGTCGACGACTCCCAAGCATCTGCCGAATGCTTTGGTACCCTGGCAGCCCTTGCGGGCGCCCCGGGCCCAGACAGAGGTGGGAACATGACTCACGAATGCCCTGTCGGACTGTGCAGGGCGGCTGGCACCGATTGTCTTACCTCGCCAGTCGATCCAGTGCTCGTGCTTCTCAAGCCAGGGCATGCCCAGGATCATATCGTAGGGATCCATGTCGAAAACAGTGAACTGTTCGAGGCTGTCAAAGTCTTCAAAATTGACGGCCAGATCCACTTGGACGTTGAGGACAGTGACGACCTTCCCGTCGGCCAGTCGCACTAACGCCATCCCGTTGCTATTGCTTTCTTTCAAAGCATCGGATAACTTGTTGGTATTACGAGCAACCGTCCGGCGTGTGAAACGCTTCGACGCCCCAGAATTGATCAAGATTCTAAAGGGGTGATCGTATCCCCGTACACATCCGTGTACTACGAGCAACCCGCCACTGCTCTTCGCCGATTCGAGGGTTCGAAGACTCTCAGGGGCTAAGTCCCCGTGGTATGCGCCACCCGCGCACCCTTCACGAAGCCTTAGTTATTCCCCAGTAGGGAGCCCCGCCCTTACTAATTTCCGGCGTTCCCCTGTCCCCGGGATCCTGACTCCTTCCAGCGACCCATGAGGACGGGCTTGGGAAAAGTCCGCCTGCGGAGGCTTTCCGCAAGCAGTCGCGTTGGAAGTGACCCATCTTCCCGCAGCCGAAGCCGCAAATGTCGCGCTGCTCGGCGGACCCGAGTTCCATGGGAACTGGTCCGTTGGGGCTCGCTGTACCAGGAGTCGACAAAGAACGCCCAGGCCATGCTGAGGCCGGCGTACGCGCCTGGTGATGTCTGTATTCTTCCTGAAGAGCCACTTGAATCGCTTCTTCAAGGGAGTTTGACTGCACCCGGAAAAGCTGAGTGCTCGCTGGGCCCACTCGAAGGCCGTCCATAAACACAGTCATATTGATGTGTTCGCTAAGTGGATTTCCCACTAGGGACACCGTTAGCTCTCGTATCGCTTGGACGTACTCGTGCAGCTCACGCCCCCCTGGTTTGCACGACGGGAAGCGCGAGCGCTGGTGGTACTCGTAGCACGCCGGGGGGGGGGCGCAGCTCGGAGCCATTCGCACAGCTGAGCCCAGGATGTGAAACATCCAGGTGATGTTGCCTCCCGCGTGTACATCTGTGGTGTTGGAATTCCCACATGACCTCTAGCTACAAATGTAGTTAGGACGTTCCCACAACAATACGTCTACTAGGACAGTAAACAATCGTTCGGGCGGACCTGAAAATCCCAGTTCTGCCCTTGCACCGGGACAAACTGGACCTTGTAAACTACTTATGTAGGCCAACCAGTAAAAAAAAAATAAGAACACGCTACTAGCACAAGCAAAGCTAGTAGGTGTTACGAATCCTCGTGGTCCCAACAGCGGAAGGGTACCAGGCACGGGTAAGCCTTTTACGAGGTCACCGAGGGTTCAACACTCGATTGGAAGAATAAAAGGGATGCAATACAAGCACTTCCAGTCGTGCAAATAGGCAACAATAAGCCGTCACTTAAAACCTCCCGATAGTAATCGGCCAAAATACACAGTCTCTTGGCCCTGCCGGATGAACCCTCCTACAGAGCTCCGAGTTCACCGACAGGCATATACACTCAATCAAGCTTGACCAGACGCTTACCTTGAAGCCGGACGTCGCTTTCTGTGCTTGAGTGGAAATTCTGTTCTGTATTTAAGCTTACCCTTTCGGGTCTATTCCTAATAAGAAGTCCTAATCAAGTATACAAATATCAAGTGAACAAGGATCCGTTATGGATCTTCTTGCATGCCAAGCGTCGTCTGCACCGTCGCATGGGCATCTTTAACGGTCCGCACCCTGTCCCAGACGGTGTACGTGCCTTCCAAGGGTCGCTGAGGCTTCCACGAACTCATCCCAACCGCCACCGAGGGTTCGTACCGTAGATCGTCCGCTGAATGCGAATCCGGCCAGTCCATTATCAATAATAAGGACAGCCTGGACTCAGTGACATATGGCCGTATCCAATACTCGTTGAAAGTTCGGAAGTGACGCCGTCGAGTCCCTTGCACCTTGGCGTCTCCGTACATCACATGACCGAGGGTTCGTCGCTTATACATCTTGGGCGGTGTTACGTCTTTGTCGACGTGTGATAATCCGCAACTACGGAGAAATCACTACACCACAACAACCCCTGTCGCAATGAAAGCCACGGTACTGGTGCCCGTTGTGATATTTCTTCCTTCTCCAATTCACCATCCCGTCACCGTATGTCCAAGCGTTTGAATCGAGCCGTGTCCGACGCGTTTCAGCGTCTCAATCCTCGCCGACGTCGCGAACGTAAACAGCTGGAGGTACGTCAGCTCATCCTTCTCTTGAACCATCGGCGCCTTGCTCATCATCATGCACTACTCGTCTTGTTTCTCAGGAGGGCAACACCGCGGTTGCGAACGCCCCTCCGCCTGCTACACTTCCTCCGACAGCAGCGTCATCAGTCGGACCTCCGGCGCTTCCTGCCCCGGACTCTTTACCCCCTGCGGTAGCTCAAGCGGCACTTCCTGTCGTCGCTGAATCCACGAAGATGACTCCTGCTGGTCCTCCTGCGCCTGCTGGTGGCGATGATTTGCAGGGTACGGCTGCGGTTCCAGCTGCCGAGGTTCAGGTCTTCGATGAAGAGGAGAAGGAGAGTGAGGACTCAACTTCGTTGGCGTTCTTGGTTACCGCAGCCAGGCAATCGGAGTCACTTTGAATCCTCGCTGCATGTTCCACGACGTTATCCAGCATCTCAGCTAACTGTTGAGGGGTCCCGCGAGATGTTAAGTTTTCAGTGGTCGCTCCTCGGTCGGCATTCATGTTTTATTATTCTTAATCCACTTCCACAGCGTAATCATGTTCATGTTGTTCTTCAAATGCATATACAATTTGTTGTTGCAGTAACGTTCTTCGTCTGTTACCACAGGCTGCATCGCCCTGTGGACAGTTCATACGTGATCCAGTCACGCTAGTCTTCGTCCGCCACTTGCGCCATCTGCAGCCGATTCTCGCTCTTCTTAACTCGCAAATAGTCGTACAGCAGACCTCCACATGACAAGTTTGATGATGGTTCCCAAGTTGTATCTTCATAGCCAACCCACTTGACCTTGAACTCGCGTACAGCACGCTCCGTGCTCGTCGTTAGTGGTGTTTTGTCGTCGAGGATGGCCTCGACTTCATATTCACCGGCAACTTGGTCTGGTTCCCAGCTGTCCTCAGGCAGTAGTTCCTCATCGAAGTCGAGCCTTGCTTCATTAGTCGCGTCTAATACCAACCGAGTGTTCGGTCGACTGTTGAATTCGTTGACAGCCTTGAGTCTCGACACATGCACTAGTGGGTAGAATCGATACCCACTTCAGTATGATAGTTCCAGCTCGTACGCAAACTCTTCCACCTTGCGCTTGATCCGAAAAAGGTCCATGCCACCGATGAGCTAACTTCTTCGTCAAGACCGGTTTGACGCATTCCATGTACAGCCACGCCCGGCTCCCAATCTCAAAAAGAGATCTCGGTGGGGCTCTTGCAGGATCTTCTATCTCTTCAGAAGCTTCTGGAGGGTCCGCCGAGTGTTCGTTTCTACTCGGTTGAGGTACAGTGGCTTTTTTCAGTCGACCCAGAGCATGATTATGCTTTTTAGCCCGTCGTTCCTTTTCTACAGCCTGCTAGTGCGTCAGACTACTTGCCGAGTCCTCGCTTGAGTGATGACGACATCGCCCGCAACGTCGACTGCGCATCCCAACCATGAACGAGGTAGAACGGTGTTTCCTTCCTTGTAGTGCCCTGAGAAGTATTAATAGCGAGCACCAGCTTCTCTGCGATTTCGTCCCAATCTTGCTGTAGAGGGTCTTCCGCGTACACCCGTACGAAACCCATCACCGACTTCACCGAGCGTTCCTGCTGTCCATTAGCCTGTGGCGGATAGCTCAAAGTCGCTCGTGATCTTGACTGCATCATCTCTGCGAACGCTTGGAAAACTTCGCTCATGACGCGTGGGTCGCGGTCGTGCCTTATTAGTGATGGGGCTCCAAACCGTCGGTACACACATTCTTCGGACACTTGGGCAACACTCAGTGCAGTCGTATCCGACATAGCCTTGGCAATAACGAATCCCGTGAACGAGCACTGAAATAGGAGCAACGCCAGGTCGTTCGGCTAGTACGTTGCCAGGTGAGTATCCACGAAGCTGCGGACGGCTTTTACTCGAGCTGCAATCTGGACATGACTTCACATGCTTCTCCACGTAAGCGTACAAGCCGATCCAATAATTATCGGACTTAACGCGATGGAACGATCTCACCACACCTTGATGTCCTCCTTCCAGCGAGTAGTAAAAGCTCTGCAATACCTCTTGATACATCGTTGTCGGTACCACAAGCCGCAGCTTGGTCTCTTCTTGCCAACCGTGGTCGTACCGACGATTCAATCCAAGATAGTGAAGCACGCCGTCTCCTGATAACACGAACCGATCAGCGTACTTCCCGGCATATCGAGCTTCATTGTAACTCAGCTTTTTTGCTTGGCCCTGAAGCACCTTCTTGATGTCTGCTCCTTGTCTTGTGCCACCATTATCCGTCTACGTCGTTCCCGCTGTATCGCTACCGGGTCAGCATCTTCCGCATCGTGAAATGCCGCTGGTACAGTCTTGTGAGGATGGTCTGGCAAATCTTCGCCGATTGAATCTTCGGTGGACGTCTCTCGTCGTTCTTCATGCTGTTCTTGAGCTTTTGAGACATCCTCCGAGTGTTCGTCTGCAAACCGGACGCGTTTCTTGGCTCTCGTGTGTCCCCTGGTCATCACTGCAATATTACCATAATCGCACTCTGGTGAGCTGTAATCAACCACGAAATTTTAGAACGTTTTCCACTTTGAAGACTCGCTGCCTGACAGTACATGTACTTGACGCTCTGCTCCACGTGACGAAACATCACCGAGTCTTCGTCCGGCTCATAGATCATTTCCCGGATACGATTCAGCGACGCCAGCTCCGACTTGCGAGTTTCGGCCAAGATCACACGACAGACCTTCGATTCCAGCGCTTCAGTGGCAAATGAATCCGCGGCAGCGTTGTATTCTCGCACAACATGAAGATATTTCATTGATCGAAGCTTGGCCGCGAGTTCCTTGTGAGTATTCAGCAGCGCTAGCAGAGTTTCCTTCCTGCATGCGATCACCCCTAGCGATTGTTGAATCGCGAGCCTTGAGTCACCAACGATGACTAAATCCTCGGCACCGTGCGCAATAGCAGCCTTGACACCGTTTAGTATACTTGTATACTCTGCCTCATTCACCGTGGTGGCCGAGAGGTAAGCGTTTGCAGCAATCACTATCTTCCACTCAGGAAGACTCCACAGCACCCATGAACAACTCCCGTAGCCACCGTACTGCTCTGTCTTCGCTGATCCGTCAAAAGACATGACGAATCCGTGGTAACTACGAGGAAGCCTGGCGTACAGCAACGCGGGGTCCATTCGAACAGTCGGGGAACCCTTGTTTGGAGGTGCCACCGGCGCGAGCGAGTCTTCCAGGTCGACGAAGCCCGTGATGCTTGACTGCAGTAGCTGCGCGAAAGCGACATCCTTCTCCTTCACGCGCTGCGCCTTCAAGTGTCACTGCGATAGCAGCACTGCGAACTGGACTGCGCGTCCGAAGAGAGACTTCGACTTATGTACCCACTCTAACGTCGAGAATCGTGTATAGACATGTAGCGTCTTTCTTGCCAGTTGGACGTAACAGCTCTTCAGCAGCAGAAGTAACGCCAAAACTTCCTTCTCGGCAGGATGGTAGTTCATCTCGGACTCCTTGAGCACACGACCGAGGAACCATACGGGGAGTAACTTGCCTTCAAGTTCTTGCATTAGCGTAGTGCTCAACGCCCATTCATTCGCAAAGAGCATGACATGAACTTCCTTTGACCGGTCGAAGTGCCTTAGGATGGGTGAATGTGAAACACTCGTCTTCAATTTTTCGAAGGAACGACGTGCCACAGAAAGGCCGCCTTCAACGGCAAAATCCTCTTCCTTGAGCTGGTACAGTGCCGCACCGTAGACCGCGAAGTCTTGAATGAAGCGGCTGTAGTAATTAACCGCTCCAAGAAACGACTGCATTTTCTTCTTACTCGTTGGAAATGAAAGCTCGATGATGGCCGCGAGCTTCTTGGGGTCAGCCCTGATACCTTCTGGCGAAATTTTATGCGACAGAAAGTCCACCTTGGGTTGGCAGAAGATGCTCTTGGTGAAGCTAACGCTTATCCGACACTGCGCAAATTTTCGCAGCAATCGGTCCAGCGTCACCAGGCAGCTGTCGAAATCCTCGCCACCGAAGCAAATATCATCCACAAACGACCGTCGACCAAACACAGGTACCAGCGATGATTCGTCTGATTCCCCGTTCGTAAACATGTCAGCGACGGGGCTGTTGACGAGTTGTAGTACAGGGTCGGTCTCTACCGGTGCTTCGCGGTCTCTCGCGAACTTCGTTTGAAACGAACCCTCGGCGCTTGGCCCACGACGTTCCTTGGCCTGTTCTTCAGCTAAACGCATCCTCTCCGAGTATTCAAACCAACCTCCTTTAGGTTGAACGAACCCCCAGAGTGCGTTGTCAATCATACGCTGGTAGATCATCGGCGCGTTCTTTTACCCAAAGGGCATGCGTAACCACTCAAAATGTCCTAGTGCACAGACGAACGCTGACACTTTACGCGCTCGCAAGGTCATCATGACCGCCCAGAAGCCGCTTGCTGCATCCAGCGAGCAGACCCATAGGTAGCACTCGAGATCTGTTAACAGATCGTCGACTAGCGGCATTGCATACTCCATGATCGCGGTGATAGAATTCACCATCTCGTAATCAATGCAGAGCCGAATGTCCAGCCCGTTCTTTTTCATCACAATCACGATTGGCGATGCCCATGGACTGTCTGAAAAGACGATCAGTCCTGCTCGCAGCAAAGCGCGCAGCAGCTCGTACAGTTTCCGAGAAATCGTAGTGGCACACGCCGGGCACGCTGTTTAATTGGAGCGTGCCCCTGTTTGTCGATATCGCATACCGCGCCGTAGGCTGGCGGCAGCAGTGCGTTACCACTAGCAATCAGGATGTGCTCGTGGTTCTTCAGCGTCGCGACCAGACGTTTCCTGCGATCGGTCAACAGCTGAGGATCAGCACACATTGGACACATTGTAGTCTATTGTCGTGTTGATCTCTTCGGTCAGGTCCGGCAGGAATGCGAGCTCCTTCGCGTAGTCTTCCATGCCAATGTTGTTAACCGGGTGTTCGTAGAAGTCATTTATCGTATCCTCCTTGCTTCATTTCCTTCGGTCGTTACTACCCGAGCAACCGAGATGTACGTTTCGTCCAAAGTCGCTACGGATTCTTCCCTTGACTCAACATCGGTATCCGCTTTTATTTCAACAGTCGGTACTGGGTCCATCTCCTTCCCATCCTGGTTTCCCATCTCTGGGCCACCTGCCGAGTCTTTGTTCGCAATTTTGAATGCGCGGGCAACCGACAGGTTGGGCTGTTGACCTTTGTTCGGCACTTTGGACGGCCGTTGTCTTGACAGCTCGGCATTCGCACCAATCTTGCAATGAACACTCGGTGCCGCACTCAACACCTTCAGCGCGATGCCTGTATCCTCTGGACCAACCACCGATGACTCGTTCGCAAATTTGGCTGCGCACAAGGCCAGGACAACTTCGTCAAAACTGGTGACTCCATCTAACCCAGTGCTGTTACTTGTCGCTTCCATTGTCACCCCAGACTTGAAACGAACACTCTCGGGCGTATGTACAACGTTTACTGAGCTCAGTAGTTCGTGTGTACGCGCTACCGAGGCTCCGTTTGCAATATTGTCCCCACCGTGAGCTGTCGTGTAAGTGTCCCAAGGTTCTTCGAAAGACTGACCCTCGGCTGAGTCCCCGGCTGTCACCCCAGACGACAGACAGGCCTCCACTCGTTCACGTTCCTCCATGATCATTGCCCAGCGCTCTGCACAGGTCAGACGATCACTAGAGTCCATTAGCGAGTCTTCAAGAGGCCGTGCTAGCACCTCACTGGGTTCTGGATAGTCCGGTCGTTCAACCGCCGAAGGCTGGGTTGCAAGCCATTGCTCGTAGATTTCACATTCACGCTGAAATATCTCGCGGTCTCTGCAACCTTCGTAGGCCAGCACTTGCCAGGCTTGGTACTTCTTAGAATCCAGTCGCACATAGCCGTCACCTCGCGGCAAATCCCCATCTGATATCCAAATCGCGATCAAGTCGTGTGCTGGTAGATACACAGCTCGATCAGACACGTTGGTCAACCGAATGCTCTGAGGCCGTCCACGCCGAAACCTCGCCACTGACGGGATTAGCTTGTTCGCTCGACGAATCCACAATACGTGTTCCTCCAGCCCGACTTGGCGCTACGCTAGTCGATATTCTTGCCACTCGTGCGCTTGAATGTCCAAACGCTCGGGTGGCCCGGCGTTAACATGGGAGCCGTACTATTCGCTGTCGATCGTGTTCTTGGTCTTGATCATTGGGATATGAGCTTCGTGCGGTAATTGCGCTGCGCCGTGAAAAAGGTCCAACCGGATCCCAGCTGGGATCATAAACTCAGTCCCGAGTACCACGTCGACGCCTGCGCTATGAGCCATTACCCACATCTCGAATTCGTACACCATCTCCCATCCGAGCGTAATCTTGACGCGCGCTCGTCACGTCGTAGACACCTTGCCTTCGTTAATTTCTTGAATGTCAATGCGGCGTCCGTGATCGGGTATATCTCGGAGTCGTAACTTCTTGGCAAAGGCGTCAGTGATTACACTAACGTTCGCTCCTGTGTCGAGGAGGATCCTCGTTCGCTGGTCGTTCACAGTGCCTTGCGCCAGAGCTCTTATTCTGATCCGTCGGTCGAATTTCTTGGCCGACCACCGCCCCTGTCTCTCACCAGGGTTCAACTTCATCATCTTGGAGTGACCCTTGGCCTCGTCTCGCGTTGCACTCGAAACCACGCCGAAGGAACCCTCGCTGGTGCCCTCATCAGCATCAGCACACTCCACTCTCTCTTCAACACCCCCACCGAGGATTCTTCTCCTCTCCTTTTCATTTTCCGTCGCGTTCACACTTGCTACGTAGTTATCAGGCCATTCACTCTGCCCCATGAAAGCAAAAATACACTCTGCTTCCATTGAAGGCTTAGTTAACTGTGGCAGCCCGATAGGGACCAACCCAATTGTAGTTGGCGGGCTGCCTAGTTTAAATGACGTTCTTGAACGCCGGCCTTGAGCTCTGGCGGGAGTTCCTCCTTCGTGCCTTTAGTGCGCACGAATTTGGCAAGGTCTTGGAGGTTGCGGAAAAGTTCGCATTGTCCAGCATCGTGGAGTTGTTTACAGAACTTACATCGCTTGTTACAGTAGTGGGCGGAGTGACTCATGCCACCGCACACCACGCATGGTCCGTACTGTGGGCGTCAGCTGTCGCGGTTGAGCGTTGGTCCTGATTGAACCCACGGTCACCACCTCGGCGATCTTGATTGAAGCCATTCTCGCGATCAGGCGTGTTTCCACGCGGTTGACGGTTGTCTGAACGTGCGTAGGTGCCTTTAGCAGCTGCACGGCGTTCATTTTTGTTAGCCGCGGTGCGGTATCGGACAATTTCATCCAATGCGAAATCACCATCCGTATTATCGGGCTGAAAGTTGTTGTACTCGTCTTGGACATCGTTCTAAGCGTTCGGGTCTTCGTTTGAATACTCGGTGCCCCCTGAGCAGCTTCGCAACCCTCTCATTCAGCTTGTAGGCCATCCACCGTGGCTTCAATGAGCGTCACTCTTGGTTTGTTGCGGTTGTCATCGCGGCGACGGTCATCACGCCGGTTGTTGCGGGCGTTCCCATCGTCGCGTCGCACGTCACGACTCTTGGAGTATCGATACTCACTGTCACGCTTGGCCATTGTCTCCTTGCCCTTGAGAACATCTTCGATGATCTCTTCGAGCTCGTGAATGTCGGCGACTCGAGCGTGGTAGAGACTCTCCGCTAGTTTGTCATCATCGCATGTTGCCAGGAACTGCTGTACGTGTTCTTTCGCGTCGCGACCACTCTTCTCGAAGTGTAGACGGGCGGTCCGAGCGTAGCCATTCAGCCTGTTTATGTAGTCGCACATATGTTCGTTACGTTCCCGCTTTGCAGAGTAGTAGCGTGACAGTGCCGTCTGAGTGAACTGCGAGCAGTAGTAGCGGTGAACGCATCGCTCAGCAGCTTCCACTTGCGCTTCGTCTTCTTCGGAAGTTGACGAAACCAATGAATGGCTCCGTCCCGGATCCTAAGCTCAAATGGAATGCACCATTTGTCGGCATCTGTGTAGGTTCCAGTCATTACATAGACGAACCCACGGAGCCACTGCATACAGCTCTCGCTCTCGTTGCGAGAGCCTGAGAACGGCGTGATGCGATCCAATGGTCGGTGCGAAGCCATTTCAATCCTCTGTGCCGGGTCCACGTCGTTCAGCGTCGCCAATGCATTTATCTGACGCATCAACTCGACTTGAGGATCTTCCTCGTCGAATGTACGCACCAAAATGTCATCGTCTCTTGACGAACCGTCGCTGTCGACTTGACGACGTCCAGAACCACCTTTGGGAGCTCGCGCACCGCCCCGGCGACCGAACGAACCCTCGTTACCAGCGTAAACACGTTGCATACGGCTCTCCGAACGTGGCGTAACCATGTGCGAGTCTTGAAAGTACGGTGGAGCTTCGGTAGTGCCAAAGGCACCACGCTCAGCTCCACGCTTGGTCGAAGGAGTACGAACGAGTCGTTGGGGTGTCGGCGGCAGTGGCATCGTGGACGGATTTGCATCTTGAATCATCGGTCGACTCACCGGCTGCTTTCCGGCGTTGATGCCAGCAGCACCAAACGCCTTCCGAAGCTTCTTCTTCCATTTCTGGAGAGCAGCTCCGGCTTCATGTGGACTCCAATCTCCAATCTGGAGCGACATCGTCGATGGGTACGTCTCGTTCTCGAAGCCCAGCGACAACAGTAGCGAAACTGAATCCTCGGCAACTTGGCTAGTCGAAACCGAGTTGAATGGGTATTGAAGTTCCTGCGCAAGCGCAGGCCAGTCGGCTTATTCTTGG
>NW_003303727.1:1703982-1778236 GCF_000142945.1 Phytophthora infestans T30-4
TTCAAAACCTTCGTGGCTTGCTTGTCCACTTCAACTTGCCTTTTGCAGTATGAGCTCACCGCCAACACTGTATCGTCGGTTGTCCTTTCGCCATTTTTCTTGTTTTCTTTTTCTTGCTCTTCTTCGCTTGATAGCTCGTAAACTGGAAGGCCATACAAACAGTTCACAATGGTCCCAATCTGCTCCCGGGTCGCGGCACCAGTTGTGGTGTTGGAAATCCCACGTGAACTCTAGCTACAAATGTAGTTAGGACGTTCCCACAACAATACGTCTACTAGGACAGTAAACAATCGTTCGGGCGGACCTGAAGACCCCAGTTCTGCTCTTGCACCGGGACAAACTGGACCTTGTAAACTACTTATATAGGCCAACCAGTAAAAAAATAAGAACACGCTACTAGCACGAGCAAAGCTAGTAGGTGTTACGAATCCTCGTGGTCCCAACAGCGGAAGGGTACCAGGCACGGGTAAGCCTTTTACGAGGTCACCGAGGGTTCAACACTCGATTGGAAGAATAAAAGGTATGCAATACAAGCACTTCCAGTCGTGCAAATAGGCAACAATAAGCCGTCACTTAAAACCCCCCGCTAGTAATCGGCCAAAATACACAGTCTCTTGGCCTTGCCGGATGAACCCTCGCTACAGAGCTCCGCGTTCACCGACAGGCATAATACACTCAATCAAGCTTGACCTGACGCTTACCTTGAAGCCGGACGTCGCTTTCTGTGCTTGAGTGGAAATTCTGTTCTGTATTTAAGCTTACCCTTTCGGGTCTATTCCTAATAAGAAGTCCTAATCAAGTATACAAATATCAAGTGAACAAGGATCCGTTATGGATCTTCTTGCATGCCAAGCGTCGTCTGCACCGTCGCATGAGCATCTTTAGCAGCTCGCACCCTTTCACAGACCGTGAACGTGCCTTCACAGAGCCGTGGAGTCTTCCGCGAACGCATCCCAACCGCCACCGAGGGTTCGTACCGTAGATCGTCCGCTGAATGCGAATCCGGCCAGTCCATTATCAATAATAAGGACAGCCTGGATTCAGTGACATATGGCCGTATCCAATACTCGTTGAAAGCTCGGAAGTGACGCCGTCGAGTCCCTTGCACCTTGGCGTCTCCGTACATCACATGACCGAGGGTTCGTCGCTTATACATCTTGGGCGGTGTCACGTCTTTGTCGACGTGTGATAATCCGCAACTACGGAGAAATCACTACACCACAGCTGCCCCTGTCGCAATGAAAGCCACGGTACTGGTGAAGTCCGCCTGCGGAGGCTTTCCGCAGGCAGTCGCGTTGGAAGTGACCCATCTTCCCGCAGCCGAAGCCGCAAATGTCGCGCTGCTCGGCGGACCCGAGTTCCATGGGAACTGGTCCGTTGGGGCTCGCTGTACCAGGAGTCGACAAAGAACGCCCAGGCCATGCTGAGGCCGGCGTACGCGCCTGGTGATGTCTGTATTCTTCCTGAAGAGCCACTTGAATCGCTTCTTCAAGGGAGTTTGACTGCACCCGGAAAAGCTGAGTGCTCGCTGGGCCCACTCGAAGGCCGTCCATAAACACAGTCATATTGATGTGTTCGCTAAGTGGATTTCCCACTAGGGACACCGTTAGCTCTCGTATCACTTGGACGTACTCGTGCAGCTCACGCCCCCCTGGTTTGCACGACGGGAAGCGCGAGCGCTGGTGGTACTCGTAGCACGCCGGGGGGGGGGGGACGCAGCTCGGAGCCATTCGCACAGCTGAGCCCAGGATGTGAAACATCCAGGTGATGTTGCCTCCCGCGTGTACATCTGTGGTGTTGGAATTCCCACATGACCTCTAGCTACAAATGTAGTTAGAACGTTCCCACAACAATACGTCTACTAGGACAGTAAACAATCGTTCGGGCGGACCTGAAAATCCCAGTTCTGCCCTTGCACCGGGACAAACTGGACCTTGTAAACTACTTATGTAGGCCAACCAGTAAAAAAATAAGAACACGCTACTAGCACGAGCAAAGCTAGTAGGTGTTACGAATCCTCGTGGTCCCAACAGCGGAAGGGTACCAGGCACGGGTAAGCCTTTTACGAGGTCACCGAGGGTTCAACACTCGATTGGAAGAATAAAAGGTATGCAATACAAGCACTTCCAGTCGTGCAAATAGGCAACAATAAGCCGTCACTTAAAACCTCCCGATAGTAATCGGCCAAAATACACAGTCTCTTGGCCTTGCCGGATGAACCCTCGCTACAGAGCTCCGCGTTCACCGACAGGCATAACACACTCAATCAAGCTTGACCTGACGCTTACCTTGAAGCCGGACGTCGCTCTGTGTGCTTGAGTGGAAATTCTGTTCTGTATTTATGTTTGCCATTTCAGGTCTATTCCTATAAAACGTTCTAATCATGACATACAAATATCAAGTGACCTGTGATCCGTTATGGATCTTCTTGCACGCCAAGCATCGTCTGTAGCATCGCATGGGCATCTTTAGCAGCTCGCACCCTTTCACAGACCGTGAACGTGCCTTCACAGAGCCGTGGAGTCTTTCGCGAGCGCATCCCAACCGCCACCGAGGGTTCGTACCGTAGATGGCCAGTTCTTGACCGCTGAATGCGAATACGGCCAGTCCATCCTACCTCTCTAGTGGAGTCTGGTGTCTGTCCGAAAGTCCGTCCGAGGGTAGGGCTAATAAAACTCACGCTAATGCGGGCGTTCTACTGGCTGCCGAGCGCAGCGAAGGCGGCCTCCATTGGCTAGAACATAAT
This sequence comes from Phytophthora infestans T30-4, assembly GCF_000142945.1. Lineage (NCBI taxonomy): Eukaryota > Oomycota > Peronosporomycetes > Peronosporales > Peronosporaceae > Phytophthora > Phytophthora infestans. Next base: position 1,706,729 of record NW_003303727.1, read on the forward strand.
TTGGTTTTTGACACATTGTATGTGGACTACACATCGTACTGAAAAGCACCGCTCAAATTTCATTTTGCCCCCATTTTCAAAACAGAAGCCGCGGAACGCCACGTTACTCAAGGTACGCTGCGTGTATGCATGTTAGCTAACATTAGTAGCTAGCAAGACACACATACACAGATAGTCCGAGGTTCCTGGGGCTGCTTAGGGGGTAGATTATAACTTGCGGGATTTTATCCTGCAAGTAGGTAGCCGTACTATGGGGATTTAGTTCCAGGGACCTCTGGGTTCTTGGGGCTTTATCCCACCGTTCACTCTGCGCGAGAGCACATTTGGCACCTGGTCCATTGACCGCAAACCCGACAGCGAACCAGTTGAGCCGGTCGTTAATGGTTATTATTGGGCACGCACATTGCGTGCGTGCAGTTGGTCAGGAGGGGTACCGTAACTGGCCTCTTTTAACCGACAGATGGGATGGGGGCTATTATAGCCTATCAATAACCAGACTTTGCAATTAACGGCCGCCTTTTGGCAAAAGGATATCGCACCTCAAGCTACAGTACTATCTAAGGGCCCAACCCTGAAGATTCGACTGCACAATTTGCAAACTAAAAACGCTCCGGGCCTCACGGCCCGTGACTGTGGGATAAGTGATCGGAACTACCCTTGATGGGGACAAGCAATCCCGGGTAGTACGCAGATGTCCCCACACCCTACTTTATGAAAACCTACTGCTACATGTAGTGTACTTAGACTATGTCCAACGCGTCACGTTTTCGTGTTCGCAGAACTATGGGTCGGAGTAAGCGAAAGAAGACGCGCGAGGAGCTCGAGGAGGCTCTGCGCGAGAATGAACTTAATAACGCGACACCCACGCAAGAGGAGAAGGAAGCACGGAAGCGACGCATGAACAAGCGCAGGAGGAAGCGATGTGACTTGAACAAAGCGCTTCAAGCCCTCAGTGTGCACGAAGAAGCTACGGCGGTTACGGAAACTACGGAAGGTCTAGCTGATCGTATTGAAGATCGGGAGGAAGACAGAAGAGTCCGATCCTGTGGTACTTCAACGCCGGTTTGCAGCTGAGATGGAGGCGGCGTACCAAGCTGAAACTGAAAATTTGGCTTTGTTTACAGTACCTGCCGTATATGAAGCAGCGGTTCGAGAAGACGTCTCGGTATCGGCTGCGCAGCGGGCTCGCGACAAAAGGGCTAATAGGACACTGTCTCATGCAGATCACGACCGAGCCCGCGACGCACAGCGAGCTCGAACGAGACGAAGTAATATGACACTGTCTCAGCGTGACCGTGCGAGGAAGAAAGACGCTGAGCGCAAGCGTATCCAAAGGGCTAGGCTGCGCGGGGAGGAGCTTCAGGAACGACGTGAGCAGGACAGACATCATGTGGCGTCACACAGAGAAGGGCTGACGCAAGAGCAATGTCAACACGAACGCGACCTAAACCGTGAGCAACACGCACTTCGGCGTGGGCAGCTGGAGGGGCATCAAAGGGAAACGGAGCGTGAGCTAGACCGACAGCGGTAGGCCATTCGAAGAGCAGGGGTGACGGAAGAAGAACGCCACCAGGAACTCGAGCGTGTGCGCACTAGACGCCAATACACCCGTCATGGTCATGCTCTTATTTCCCATGAAGACTTGACGTGTCCATGATAACGGGTGACGACGTGGTGAACGGCCGGCACAAGCTCCCGGCTACAGCCGTTTGCCCGATCTACAATGCTTGGAAGTGGCCTGGCGAATCTGCGATATCATGCTGTCTGGCAGGCAGGGTAAGGCTGCCTCCACTACACCCCGTGCCGCGGAAGCTGCTTCAGCTGTACGGAGATCCCGCGTTTCGCCGTCAAATCGGTGCCTACAATCAAGCTTTTGCATTTGCGTCGATTGGTGCTTCGTGCTCAAACCGATAGTTTCAAAATGTACATCAAGACGAGAGCGTTGCGGGTACACACGGGGTGTACACATATCGCATTCAAGGGGCTATGGGGCACTACCTAGGGTCCCTCCTTCCCCACATAGACCGTCGGACAGGCGCGCGGGTAGCACCCAAGTTTGCGCTGATCTACATTGTGGATCCAGACATGCAACGCCGCGCGGAGCGACGTCTTGGTATATTCGCGGATCTGAATCGTGTTGCACTACTAGACATCGAGAAAATGATGGCAGAGCACAACCCATTCGCGCAACGGTTCCTCCACTTTGGGCAGCAAGTGCGCCAACACAACACGGAGGCTCCAGTAGACTTGGTGTTCCGTCTGCATGACAACTCCTCGCGACCGAGGACACATAACCGCCCCACTGTGTCTAAAGTGGCTGCGACTCTCATTGAGGATGGCAACCTGGCTCAGCCTCGGGATCTACTACTCTTTACACGCGATCAAAGACTGATACGTTTGTACGAGACTCACGCCGATTACGATCCACTCCAATACCCGCTTCTCCTTCCATATGGAGAGGAGGGATGGACCTACACAGACGAGTTCGCGGATGGTGCTGCATATCGAAACAAGAAGGCGATGTCGCTTCGTGAACACGTCGCGTTCCGCCTCCACCAGAAAGTGGATGATCAGTCCGCTCTCCACCAAGGTGGGCGTCAATTTCAGCAGTGGTGTGTAGATCAGCGTGCAAAATGTGAGCAAGAACAGCTTCGCTTGGTGGCCGATAATCAGAAAACACTACGCACCGATCAATACAGGGGTGTTCAAGACGCTTTGCGCAGCGAAGTTATTTTGGCTCTGGCGGAAGGAGAAGTACTGCTGTCGGAATACGACCGAGACCAGAACAGATTGGTGCACCCGGACCGGGACGGAGGCTGCAGAGGACGACCAACCCACTTTCTTAATCAGGTTGGCAAGCGTATCATACTACCGGCTTCGCACCTGGGTAGCCCGCGGTCCATGTACAAGTCGTATCCAGATTCAATGGCAATTGTTCGGGAGTATGGATGGCCCGACGTCTTCCTGACGGAAACGTGTAACCCCAAATGGGACGAGATTCTGGAAGCGATACCTTCCGAGACCCAGACAGCTCAAGATCGACCAGATATCGTGGCTCGCGTGTGGCAGCAGAAACTGCAAGCGACGCTTGACGATTTAAACCAAGGCGTTCTGGGGCGAGTGCGCGCTCGGATTTACGTTGTCAAAATTCAAAATCGAGGGCTCCCCCACGCTCACGTATTGATTGTTTTGGCTGACGAAGACAAACCTCGAACCCGCGAGATCGTAGACAAGATGGTATGCGCTGAGATCCCAGATAAGGATACAAACCCTCCGCTGTATGAGACGGTTGTCATGCATGCTCCATGGTCCATGCGAGCCTCCAAACCCTTCCTGCGCGTGTATGAAGGACGGCAAGTGCACCAAAGGATATCCGAAGCCCTTAGCAGAAGTTACACAAGCCAATGCCAACGGATATCCAGTGTACAGACGACGTCGACGGCAAGAAGGTGTTCTAAAGTTCAAAGGCAGAGAATACGACAATGCGACGATCAACCAGTGGGTTGTACCGTACAACCCGTGTTTATCCCAGAAGTACAACTGCCACATCAATGTCGAAGTGTGCACGGATATTACTGCGGTTAAATACCTGTACAAGTATGTGTACAAAGGACCCGACATGGCTATACTCACTGTCGAAGAAGTCCGAGGAGGGCAGCAGAGTGCGCATCGAGAACCAAATGAGATTCTACGCTTCTAGAGCGCCCGGTACATTTCTCCGGTGGAAGCTTGCATGCGCCTGCTTGATTCACGATTCAGAGGAAAACCCTTGCGGTGACACAGCTAACGGTTCATCTCGAGTCAGGCCAGACAATTTGCTTTCGCGAGACGGAAAACCCGGAGGCAGTTTTGGAACGTGGTAGTCACACGATGCTGACCAGATTCTTTGAGTTGTGTGCGAGTGAAGTGCACGAGAATTGTTCGGACGATGTTGTATCAGGATATGTACAAAGAGTTCTGCTGGAAAGCGCCGGAGAAAGGGCAACCGAAAAGGTGGGTTCGCCGTAAACAGTATCAAGCTGCCGTTGGTCGCATGATTCACGTGTCTCCTCGAGATATTGAGCGGTTCTATCTTCGGCTACTGCTCTGTCAGCGTAGAGGTCCAACGTCGTTTGAAGGCTTGAGAACGGTTAACGGGATTGTCTGCCCGACATTCCAAATTGCGGCTCGGGAGGCTGGCTACTTGGAGAATGACAACGAGTGGGTTTCGTGTTTGAGGGAAGCGGCTGAGTTCCAAATGCCGTATCAACTACGCCAGCTCTTCGCCACCATTCTGGTTTATTCAGCTCCAGCAAATGTTGATGTTCTATGGGATCGGTTCTTCGCGGTTCTTTCCCAAGCCTTCGCACGCAGACATCAGGCTTTGATGGACCCCTTCAAGTCGGCGTTGGTCGAATTTGAAACGCTGATGGGCATTCAAGAACTGCTTCAATCGAGTGGGTATGCGGTAGCTGACTTCGACGAACTTCCTCAGTTGGGGTCGTTCCCAACATTGATTCGTGAAGCGCTTCGCCAAAACGGATTACTACGACGTGAGCTCACTGGATACGATGCGTCAGCTTTGGAGACGATTGTAAACACAGAAGATCAGCTAAATGAAAGTCAGCGGGTGGTTTACGACCAGATTATTGAAGCGGTTGAATGCCCGGAGGAAGGCAAGAAACTATTTTTTGTCGATGGACCGGGTGGTACTGGAAAATCTACACTGCTTCGAAATATACTGGCCAAAGTCAGACTCTCGGGGAAAATCGCCATCGCTGTGGCGTCTAGCGGTATTGCCTCGCTCTTACTTATGGGTGGTAGGACAGCGCATTCTACATTCAAGATCCCTTTGAAATTGAACGAGAGCTCGACGTGCGGTATCAGGAAGAACTCCCATATTCAGGAGTTGATCAAGCATGCAAGTTTGATTATTTGGGACGAAGCACCTATGGCTCATCGCCACGCATTCGAGGCAGTAGACAGAACACTGCGGGACATACGATACCGAGCCTTTTGGGGGGAAAGTGTTTGTACTTTCGGGAGATTTCCGCCAGAATCTCCCCGTCGTTAAGAATGGAACACCCGTCGAGACAATTGACGCTTGCCTCAAGTCATCTAGGCTGTGGCCACAATTCCAGACGTTCCGTCTTACGGAAAACATGCGAGTGCACACAGCTGATACTGCAGACACTGCTGAGGAAATGGCTGCGTTCTCCGAGTTCCTGCTGCAAGTCGGGGAGGGAAGGCATGATGTAAACCCTTCCCTAGGAAGAGATTACATGAAAATCCCGCGCGATATGCTGATAGAGAATCCACCTGTGCCTGAGGATGAGGACCAGGAAATTCGTCCTGGCATTATTCCAAGAGGCATGGATCGGATCATCGACGAGATCATCATGATGATGCGGAACTTAAATCCAGATCTAGGGCTGTGCAACGGAACACGGCTTCGAATTGTGGCCCTCAAGCCACATGTCATCCACGCCACAATCATGACCGGTGAGCGACAAGGGCAACATGTGTTGATTCCCCGCATTGTTTTTATCAGTGACGGAGACATTCGGAGCTTTCCGTTTCATTTGAGACGCAAGCAGTTTCCTGTTCAACCGGCCTTTGCTATGACGATTAACAAGGCGCAAGGACAAACGGTGCAGTACTTGGGGCTGTATCTTGCTACGCCTTGCTTCTCCCACGGGCAGCTGTACGCTGCGATGTCGCGAGTTACTTCAAGATCAAGATTCAAGGCGCTGGTCGAGTACCCAAAGCTGGAGGAGGAGGATGAGGTCTACGCCCAGAACATTGCTTACAGGCAGATCTTTGGTTCGGAGTAGGAATGTTCCATTTCATATGTATTTAATACATCACGTTTACATAATCATGTTTACGCCGGAGCGCAGCGAAGGCGGGAGCCCATTTCCCCTTGGACTAAAACCTGCCACCTCCGCCGCGTAGCGGCGGCGAACGGCTAGTCTTAAACATCTATTGCAGCAACCTGTCTGTCCGTCACACTAAATTGTCGTGCCTGTCACGCTTTTCCGGACAAATCATTAGATAAAATAATTTAAATATTTCTACTGGCTGCCGAGCGCAGCGAAGGTGGCTCAATTGGTTAAAACTGGATTGTGTAGTTGACATCAATAAATGCATGTGTTTCCCAGTTTGTATATGGGGATTTGCACAAAGCTATACATTATCCGAAGGCGGCATCGTTTAAATATTATATACTTTTTTCAAAATGCATGTTGTTATTGATATTTGAGTACTAAACGGAGGGCAGGGTGCTTAGCGTACACGTAAGCATGCGTGTTTCCGAGGACATGGTTTAAGTATACTAAATACTCTGTACTCAGTAGGATCTGCGTGTTACACTGACTAAAATGATAATTTCAATTTGTTATTGTAAAAATATTAGCATTAATAAGTTATATGAGTGGGTTTCTGGTATTGCTAAATCGTACATGTTACATGTACAGCAGTAGCCGGTCGTGTGGACTGGCCGTAAGAACAAAGCTGTGCTTATAAACGTTGTCACCTGATCCACAAAAATAGATAATTTTAGATTGACGTGTGAACAGAAAGAAGTTATATGTGCTGATGACAATTACTACTGTAAGCGAATTGAAATTTACCTTTGTTTCCTTAGCGGTTTTTTGGACAACAAAATTCTGATACTTCTAAATAAGTAGACGCGTTGCCGACAAGGGCGTAGGATGAGGTTTTACATGCAGCGATAAGCTAACAGCACAACATGAGAGGTGTCAATTATGGTTATTATAAGTAGGCCCGTAAAGAAACGTTAATCAACTTAGAGCCTAATCTACGTTTAACCATCCTGGAATCATCGTTTAAGCATCAAATAAAAATACAGCTGTCAACAACAGCAACAGCAAGGCGTCTTGCGGCGCATTGTTATATCCAAAGGCTATAACCAGAACGGTCACAGATTGGAGTGTCTGATGACTTATTCTGAATCAGCACAAAATGAATACACCTCAATGCATAAAAAATGCTACAGCTTGAATATTTTTATTAAATATTCAAACTGTAACACTTTTAATTTTCTTTCAAAGTAGCGAGTTTGGTATGCGATAGTCAGTTTATTACAAGCTTAAACAGGCAGTACAAGCGGGTATTTGATGCAAGCTGGATAGATATTCTTTGCATTGATGCAATCTAGGTTTCAGAAACGGCCCGTGAAATCGAGCACGACGCTAAACTAAATTTATTATTTAGCGTTTTTAGACTGAAGTACAGGTGCTTCTGAGTAGAAGATTAAGGTACAGTGATAGCCAACACCAATAAAGAGACTTTGTCAAGATCACTAGCGTAATCGTTTATGAGCATGGTAAGTATGATGCTAGGGGCTCAGTCTTTTGAAATATTTACACGGCTTACTGGGAACTCAGCATTTTGTAGCAAATGAAACGCAGATTTATGAAAATAAAGAAGTCGATTTAGGCACATGGGGGACTCAGAGGATTTGGACTAATTATCCCGCCGAAGCGAGGGCGGGAAGGTAAAAAATCTAGAGTAAAACCGAAAATACTGCCGCGTAGCGGCGGCGCTCGGCTAGTAATTAATAATAAGGATAGCCTAGATTGAGTGAAATCTGGACCGTATCCGATATCCGTTGCGTGCTCGGTAGTGACACCGTCAAGGCTCGTGCGCCTTGGAGTCACCGTACATCACGTGACCGAGGGTTCGTCGCTTAAACATCTTCGACGGTGCCGCATCTTTGTTGATGGACGATTATCCGCAACTCTGGAGAGATCACTACACCACAACTACCCATGTCGCAATGGAAGCCACGGTACTGGTGCCCGTTGTGATATTTCCTCATTCTCCAATTCACCATCCAGTCGCAGGATGTCCAAGCGTCTCAATTGAGCCGTGAGTCAAGCGCTTTAGCGTCGCCAACCTCGCCGACGACGTGAGCGTGAACAGCTGAAGGTAAGTCAGCCCATCAGCCTGGTGAATCATCCGTACCTTGCTCATCACCCTCGTCTTGTTTCACAGGAGGGTGGCACCGAGGCTTCGAACAACCCTCAATATGTTCCACTTGCGTCGATGGTAGCTTCATCAACTGGAACTCCGGCAGATCGTGCTCTGGGCCCTTCAATTCCTGTCGCAGCTCCCGCAACACTTCCTGAATCCACCGAATGCACTGGGATGGCTCCCACGGATCCGCCTGCGCCTGTTGGTGGCTCTCCCCCACTCACCGAGAATTCGTTGCGCGTCATGCTGGCTGAGAGTACGGAGGCGTCGGCTGATCACATGATGACATCGAATATTCCGTATTTGACCGCGATGGCTCGTTATCATTTGCAGTTCAACGTTGCCCCCCCATCTCTTCACGGCGATGCTCGCACTCAACGTCGTCACGAGACTGTGATGGGATTCGATGAGGTTCTCGCTTCCGTACAGTCTCTGCCAGACGCGTTAACGGACCTGCCTGATCGAGTCGCTAGTCTGGAGCGTCAGTTATGGGCCGCCCAGACTGAACCTGCTGTCGCCGTACGCTCGGTGGCACCTGAAACTATGGCTTGGGAGAACGCGGAAGCGTTCCTGAAGGCTGCTAACGCTGAAGTCGAAGCTCTTCGTATGGACAACAAGATTTTCCGCGAGTCCAATACCTAGAACGATGCCATGCTCTCGAGTGTACAGTCTTCCTTGGAACAGCACTAAGAAGAGCTGAAGCGTCTGCACTGCGAGACCCAAGCGCAGAACGCTTTTTATTAACACCTTGAACAAGAAGCTGGCCAGTGAGCGCGATGTGTACAAGTCTTCAATCGGTGCGAACACTGAGCAGACTCGTTTACTTCATCTCCTCTTGGTCAAACTCTCCAAAGGAAAATACATTGACAACGACACGCTCAAGGTCCTCAAGAACCGCAGACTCACAACACCCACCTTCTTTAAGTCAACCGTACCCTCGCCCCACACGTGAGTTTGGCCGAGATGGGTCCAGAGGTCCTGCGTCTGGATTTTGCTGGTACGCTCCACATGTTTTTTTTTTCACCGTGGGATCAATAAGTAACGTTTATTCACAATCTCTTGTGACAGGTCTCACCGCGGGTGAGCTGGATCTGGATGCCCTGGACTTGGACCAGGCGACGTTGGTTGCTTTGCAACGCATAAAGTCTGCTAACGCGCCTTCGCCTGATACCCAGTCTCTTCGTGTAGCTTTGGCTCAAGCTGCTCACCAAGTAGCTCATGGAAAGCTTCACAAGCGATTCGACCAGGTGTTAAAAAGCGGGACTACGGGTCGGACGACCTTGATGAAGATAAGGCCCCCATCCAGACTGACAAGGCCAGTACTTCTATGGCAGCTGTTGGTTTTGGTGATGCACCATCTGCCGAGTCTTCGGCTCCCCAGACTTTACGTCGTTCGCTTTTTAGTCCGAAGGCGTGAAAGCAGGCTGCTCGGAAGAAACGCCAGATGTCTCGCCCTCACTATCCCGGCAAGTCGCCCCAACGTCACTCGAAAGCTCGGTCGCAGTCTGTGCCGTCTTCTCCCCGCTCATGGTCGCCGCCTCGCAAGCCAGCGCCGTCATCATTGCACCGCACTTTCCATCTTCGCGTCTGCCAGCTCCCGCCGTTGTAGACCCCAGCGGTGACCAGAGTGACGTGGGAATAGCTGACATTGGTTCGAGTGAGGTCCCGTCGGCTCAAGGTACCGCTTCCGAGTCTTCGGGTAAAGCTGTAATCTCTGGCGCTCACGACGATGTCTCCGATCCTTCTGACGTGCCGTCGTTCCCACCTCAGGGTGCCCAGTCGTGACCAAGCCATCGGCGTCGACGATCTCTTCTTCTCCAGCGGGTATACGCGCTGTTGACGAGGCCTTGCGTGAGGCAGAGAATTTTCGGGCTGTGTTCGGCTCGGATGCCGAAGATGATGAATTGGATAGCCCCGTCCCATCGGGCAAGGCTGCTTCGTCGTCTGCCGCGACTTCCAAGATGGTTGAAGTCTCGGGAGTGGTTTCTACAGCAGGGCTTCTCTCTGCTGAAGCTGCTCCACAAGCCTCCGAGTCTTCAAACTCGGCTCCGACTATTCCAACGGCCGCCGTAGCAAGTGTTTCCTCGACTGATTTTCCGATGAAGATTGATGACGATGGCAATGATGATGGTGATCATGAAGATGACTTGGATGATGATGTAAACTCTGTGGATACTTCTTTGGTGATACAAGAGGTGGCGGTGATGTTTCACCGCCTACCGAGCATTCAAGTCCAGCTGATGGCGACGACGTTGAAGATTCCGATGACTACTGGAGCAGTATTGGCCCTGCTCGACCTCCGACCCCTCCTCGGCCCAATCCTTCGCCAATGGTGACCTCTCCGATCATAATTCGCGGTCCATCGCCTCCGTCATGTTCAGGCTCACAAGCGTAGCCGTCATCTCCTTCAGCTCAGGCGTCTCCTCGTTTGTTTTCTTGAACGATCGATGCTAGGCCCGGGCGCAAGATTACGGCCACCTACACGTCGGCATCTCGTCGTGGCGGCGCACCGTCGGCTGAGCCGTTGCTTGGAGCTCGCACTACCGTGCTGGATTCGTCAACCTTGCCACCGTGGGTTCTTCCGTATCTGGACATTAAGTTCACCGATGCGGGTGCAAAGAATTGTTTCGAGCGTCTTCGGAGCATGACGCTTCCGGAACCAGCCGGTCATCATCCGTACGACGTTCGAAGGCCTCCAAGCGTTCTTCGACTACACAAATATGGATCACCCATATCAGCAACTCTAGCGGCTCTATCTTATTCAGCCGTGTCTCTTCCACACCATCGGTTTTGATCCAAGCGTCCCCATCTCCAAGCGTGCCACAATCGAGACCCGTCTCAAGATGATCTGGGCAAATCTTCGAAATGATGGCGGTAAGCAGGGTGACCTCGGGTTCGCGTTATAGGGAGCGTCTCCATTGGTTTCCTTTAACAGGTATTGAGCGAGGTCTCGTCGAGGAATTCTAGAAGGTCAACCTCGACAAGGAGCTCTTGAAGTTACTTAGAGCTCTCTTGAAGAAGATGTTCAGTGAGCGCGACGGACGTGCCGATCGGCTTCGCAAAACGTACCGCGAGCAGTACATGGCATGGCGTCGTGACTCGGTTTCCTCCTCGTTCCTCTGATCCGCCGTTCATTCGTCCCAAGCTGCCCTTGGAGCCATCGAAGCCATGGTACCCCATCGAGAACTTATCGTTCGCTCCTCGGACGTCTGGCTGGCTGTCCGAAGCTCCGCTTCTTGACGCTAGTCAGCCTTGGCGTACTGAGCGGATGAAGGCGACGCACCATCATCCGTACAACACAGCGTACTTCCCGTGCCAGTGCAATCCGGGGGGTTTCAATCCTCGCGACACGCGCTTCGTGGATGTATACCGTAGCGTGGTCGTTGATCCGGCTCTGGCTCCACCTGAGCTTATTTCTACTTCGCGCGACCTGTTCGACTCACCACCGGTTACGCCGCGTCCTGCACTGACCGCCGCTACTGCTGAAGCGCCTGACGAGGGTTAGTAGGCTCCAGATGCGGCTCCAGCCGCCACATCTCAGCTTCCCGACGAAGAGGAGAAGGAGAGTGTAGGCTCTTTTTCATTGACCCTCTTGGCCGCTGCTGCCTGGCAATTGCCGCTTTGAATCCTCGCTGCATGCTCCACCACGTTATTCGACGTTCCAGCTAACTGTTGAGGGGTCCAGCGAGGTTTCGTTTTCAGTGGTCGCACTTTTGTTGGTATTCATGTATTCTTACTTTCTAACTCACCTCCAAAGACTCTGCTGCATGTACTGTATTATGATCTGATCTAAACGAAGCTGTCCACTGGTTTGAGCCTTCTATATCCCGGCTCCTTGTCGTACCCAAAGCGGCAAGAATAGAGCGATATCTCGCGAATGCCATGCAGCAATTGGCTGGTGGGTATTGATTTCGATTCTCCTTATCGAAAAAGAAAATGCTCAACCAGAGCTTAACTTCAACAAATGCGAAGAGCTCGCCAACCGTGCCGGACGCAGCTTCATCTAAGTTCACGTTTACAAAGTGCTGCAGCTCTATAAGAATTGAGGAATTCAGCCACGTGAACAAAATCCTTGATATGCTAATGCTGGCTGTGTTGTGCTGTGTGGTGCCAAACATCCGCTGCAATAGCCGCTTGACAACGTGGTCTTCTTCATCTCGCGCCTTCTCTAGCAGAAGCTTATCCACGTCGTCCACCTGTACGCGCACTTGGTTACAGTTGATGTTCTTCCAGGTCCCTGCAGCTGTTTACTCGTCGTCGGAGTCGGTATCAGACCAATACACGTCGTCATCGGATGGTTAGCTCGCAGACATGGGCTTTGGCGCCACGTGAACGTCCGCAGTGAGCGCTATACGCAAGAGCACAGTGCTCGACTGGCCAACACTCCTTTATCCTAATAATAATGGTTAAGGATAAAAATAACCCCGATATCGAAATCATAAAACTCAATTGATCCTCATTTTAAGGATAAATTTTGTTGGGGTTAAGCTATCAGCTCTGGATACAGACACCGGAATGTGCTCGTTCGTGAAGACGGTATTCTCCCCGTGCTGAGTCGCGGTAGGCTCAAGGATTGTCTCAAAGTTATAAGCGATGAAGTGATCGATGTACTGGTTAGCATCCTTAATGGAATACTTTGTAAGCAGTGATCGAATGACTTTAGGAGCTGGCTTGTAGATAGTTGGCTCAGCGGGGAAGCTCTCAATATTCACAAGCTCGCACTGATTTTACTTGTGATTTTTAAGTCTTTCAACGCCTACAAAAACCATTTCACACTTACGACACTGATACTTTGACTGAAGCATATCGATGCTCTTGATGTAGAGAGCGTGATTTGCGTGTGATAGAATATCCATAGCTTCATGTCTATTGTCCGATCAACGAATGCATCTACATTTCCGAAAGCCACATCCATGATATATACGTTAATACCAACCTGGAAGCAGTCCTTAACCTCATCGAGCTGTAGTAGGTCAATAGTCCTGAAGCTTCTACGCAGACACAACGTATATTTAATCCCCATGAAAGAGCAGTAGCGCTTGAATGCCTCCTTCACCTGAGCCTGGCTTCTGCGAGGATCCTTCTTAGCGCTCTGGAATGTGTGCCAGGCGATGCAGTGGAAGACGCATTTGCTGTTGGCCTTCGGGAAGTTGATAACATGCTTGTTTTTGCAGATAGTCTTAAGAATAACAGCTTCGCTATCCCCAAGAGCATGGTCGTGGTGATAGATGAAAATCTTGAATGCAGTGACCGCCTTGAGCCTATATCCGGAGCTGGGGTATTTCAGTTTGTCAGCCAACGCCACAGACCGGATTTCCGAAATTACTTTCTTTCGAATATCCGCCTTGCTGTTGATTGCGACAGGCTTATTGAATACATAAGCGCTTGCGAGATTCGGGTAGAATTAGCGAGTGTCATCAGAATCCGTCTTGCTCACCCTAGAGCAAAATATACTTTGAACGCACTTACCTGAGTCGAAATGACGTTCTCGAGCTTATCGTAGAAATCAGTAGCCTCAACACCCTCATATAGGTGATAATTCATGTCTTTACCATTGTAAAAAGAGTACCTAGGATCAGCCTTGTAGTCAGCCGACAAGTGTTTTTCAAGGGTTTCAGTCGAAACATGGTACTGCTTAGTATATCAATCTATGGTTGATTGGGCGCAAAACGTTGCTTACATAAGCCATCTCACCTGTTCTACCACGCACCTTAACACGGAAGCTACCACGCATCTTAATGTGGTACCTACTACCCCATTTGATAGCCTGGATATTATTCTCATTAATCCTTCGAGCTCGTATGCAAACATGTTGCCTATATATGCTTGGCTATATTCTTCTTCGTAGATATGGCTTTATAATATTTGGATCCTTTATCAGGATCGACTTTATATCATACAGATTAACAAAAAATCTGAAATTATTAATTCAGATAAATGGAGTATGACTTGCTGGAGGTTTTTAACCAATTTTATTCGCGAAGTGAACCCGTATTTCATACAACATGTGACGGGGTCACACAGCACCTTGCGCTAGAGGAAGTTGGCTTCCGAGAGTATACAAACTCTTAGTGAACGGCAGTTCACATGTCCCCTTTTTATCAAAAGAGAGCGAAGTGACCTATTTAAGGCAGAATGTAAGCTAAGTATAGTTATAGGTAGATAAAGTTTGGGTCTAATACAAACTATAAGTCACCTATAGAAATGCAATGTACCACTGGTTGGCTTTGAACGACCTTGGTACTTTGTACCAAATATCCCGAAGTATGACGTGCCATACTCCTGAAGTGTGAAGTGTCACACTTCATGTAACCAGGGTAAACTTAGGGCTACGTACCCCGTTACATCCTCCCCCACTAAGGTTCGGTTTACCGACCAATCAGAATGAAGAGATGTTCGTCACAAACTCTCATTCTCAAAGTCGAAAACCATCGACTTGGCCGCGCGAGCGCGGCGGAGACTCACTTCACAGTTAGAGCCTCGAGCAGCAGTCTGTGCGCTCCTCTTCTTGGTCTCCACTTCGACCGTTTGTCATGCCTCGTGTCACTGCGAAGAACGAGCGAAGACATGCTTCAGGGCTGCTGCCGGAAAGGCGCAAGCCAAGAGCACTAAGCCTCATGGCAAAGGCTCGGCACTTCAGGAGGCTACTCAGGTGGCCTCCGAGACGATCAACTCATCGGGTGACGCGGCTGTGGGCAAGCGAACAAGCAAGCGCCGCAGCCCGTCGCCCTCGACCTATCCAGGCAATCGTCCGAACCCTCGGCTCGCTGAACGTAAGCTCGACTCTGGCAGCGAGGACGAAGCCGAGTCCGAGAGCGCGCACGATGCTCTTGCGGGCTCTGCGGGAGGGTACAGTCCAGTGCCCCCCCCCCTTCTAAGTGCCGTAACGAGGTGGAAGAGCGCGATCTTGCAGTGTTGTTCTCGTCCCTAGATAAGATCATGATAGAGCACAAAATTGGGGCAGTACAAGTTTTTTTAATGGTGACGAAACCGCTCTTAGCACTACGAGGGAGCACAAGCAGGCGATCGCTTCTTGAGTAAGAGGAAGCGTCAAATAGACGTACCAAGACGAGGAAACCAGTATCGTTCAGGAAGAAGAAAGCTGGCCAGGTGCCAGCGACGGAAATTGAGAGGTATGGGCTTACGCTGTAGCAGTTTATAAACTGCTTATAAAACTGAAATGGTGAATATATGACTTAAGACAGGATTTGATATCCCTGGATCGATCAGTCGAATCGATGAAATTAAGTTAAATGTGGCTACTAAACTGGATACGGTCTGACGTAGCGCCCAACCTGCAAGCCGCACAAAACAACAGCGTGAAAAATCGCAAAAACAGTTGTGTGTCTGCTCTTTTCACTATTCCTCTATTCTATAATACCGGTAATAGATGATACCGGTATCGACCAAAGTGTGCATAGATGATATCGACCAAAGTGTGCAAGCTGTTCAAAGCGGCTACTAAATGGACCATTTCCCTTAACTTAAACAGTACACTAGAAAATATCAGCTTTCTATTAGCGATTCGATGGCCGTCAGGAGTGATTTTGCCGTGGGTCTGCTTGACGGATCCTTCTGCAAACACTGTGCTTTTATTCTTTCCAATTCAGGCGGAAGGTCTTGAAAAGGAGATGTCATCAAAAGGTAGCCTACGCTCCAAATGTCAACCTTGACCGTGTGAGAGGAAGATGATAGAATCTCGGGAGCATGCGATTCCGCCTTCAAATGAGTTACTTTCGCAGCCGGCGATGATGTTCCCTCGTCAAAGTCAATAAGAAACCACTTGTCGCCTTCGGTTAAGTACTTCAACACGTTTTCCCATCTCAAGTCTCGATGCATCAGATTGATTGCGTGCAGTGCCACTTGCGCATTGAGTATGTCACGCAAGGCTATGAGGAGCTGATGAACATTTTCAGGCGGGGAGAGTCGACCAACCGGTGCAAGCTTCGCGTGCTTCTATTTCATGTTTGTATTCTTTAGCTCCACAACGTTCGGGACTGAATGTTTCTTCATTCGCCGATGCAATTCCCGCAGATTGCGGATTATATCGTCACTTGGCATGTTCTGGGGATACGTCTTCACCACACAATTTTCAGCGAATATGATTTGCACACCATTGTTTCTTACAATAGTGCCGTACTCGAGTATATCCAGCGGCTGGATAAGATCCACAACGGGTCGGAACAGAGTCGAAAGATTGAGCAAGGCCAGAAAGAACGACAGCCGGCCATTAAGATCACCCAAGTCGTACGTTTCGATGATTTCCACTTTTGCACCACGCTTCGTCATCTCGTCTTTCCGAATAGCTACCAAGCACACCTGCAGTCCCACAGCAGCGTAGCCGAAAACGTATGGCGCAGCGTCATATCTCCATGTTAGCTTATCATGCAATTCTCGAATCGGCACTTGCAACTCGCCACTTGCTTTTTCTTCCCCGCGCAACACGCAAACATTGCTGTTCTTGTAGTAAAAGCACAAATCTGGGCGATAGAGGCCAGTAGATGTAGACGCATTCGTGTTACGACGAAACTTCCCGTTCGACACACGTCTCAGCAGCATCGCAATGAGGGAATCCCACAGGTGATGATACGTGTCTTCAGAAGCGAACTCGGAACCAGACCCGAGGGGATCGATTACACTCCCCAATATGCCCGCAGTAATATCTGAAAGTGTTTCACGCGGATCGGGCTCAAACACTTCGTCCAAAATGCTACACCTTTTCAACTTCAAAATGGCGACAGGTAAAATCAAAGTGACAAAACGTAAGTTAACTCTCCTGTTGTGTTTTTCGTCGACATAATCAGGAATAATCTGTCATTGACGGGAACCTTGACGTGAAGCGGGCGTTGCAGGTGCTCACTCAAATCTTCACAAGTCGACGGTAGCTCTGTAACCTGCTCATCCTTGATAGCCTTTATCCAGGCGTCCGGTGCGTCTTCGTCTTCCATTCTTTTCCTCTTCCTTTTATTCTCAGGTGCCGGAGCGACCCTCGGAACCACCACCAGCACGTGAATCTGTCTCGACTGTGGGGCGGGCATATTGTATACTTCCAGCTCCAGCGAATCCTCTGCCTGTACCTCTTGGTCATCTTTCACTAGAGCTTCGATGAGAGCCGTCTTCTCGCCCTTCTTCAGCTTCTTCACATCGTCTGATTGGCTCGACAGCCACGCGTTGCCCCCCGCCTTCGCCAGGAAGAGCTGCAGTTTGTCAGGTCGACCCGTGTACTTCAGCTTGTCTGCGATGACTTCCTTCAAGATTCCCACCACCTCGCTAGTATCGATCTAGACAGGAATCACGCCCCCGTCACCAACAACGCAACAGGAAAGCGCCATAACTACCATGTTTCCTCGAGCCGACGCACTCTGAAATGAGGTTGAAGGGAGAGAATTTCTGGGCGAAAAAGAAGGCGTGTCACATATACACCAACCAATGATGAGACGCCACGTGCGGTAAAAAGGGGGGAATTAATAAGGGGCCGTATGTTTAGGTTCTAAATGCTCGAGGTAGGGACTGTACCCAAATTTAGGAAAAAGGTATTATCCCGGCCAAAAAGGCTTGGACAAAAATGGTAATATATTTTATCTTAAATTAGAGGAATGTAACTCCGCAACCGTAGAGCCGATTTCGTTGTGTGTCCCCTTAATAGATAGCTTGGTGTCTATTTATTCTCGTAAGAACTTCACAGCATCTAATAATGTTCACTACTTTTCAAATGGTCGCCGGTAAGAAATTGACTGCTGCTGAGAAGTACTTGGTTGTGAAGACCTACGAGTTCCTCCGCCAAAAGAAGGCCTCTGCACCGCATCTATGGAAAGGAGGAGTTCGTTATCATGTCAAAGAGTGTTTAGGCTTTGCTACGGGCACCATTTCAGCTATATGGGCGCACTGGGAGCAGCACCACGACAAGAATTTCACCTCGGTAGGCTGTACTTCATATCATTTCAGTTATTATTGATATTTATCATTTCAGTGGTCGACAAATTAATTATGACAGATCGAAGGTTTAAAACCATCTGGGAGGCCTCCGAAACATGGAGAAAGCATACAGCCTCTCGTGCGTGAGTCGGTGTCAAGAATGAACAAGAGCGGAAAACCTGATATGGGCGGATATTAAGGGCCGAATTGCCGACAATCCAGCATCAGATATGCCTGAGCTACGCTGTAAAATCTACGAAGGTTTTGCATCGCTCACGTCAGATACGTGGGTAAATGCATACACACACGCACAGAAATACGAGACAAAATATCTGCAGCAAGGTGATGAATGCGAAATTGCATCGGAACCAGAGGGCAGCAACGAGGACACGGAAGAGGATGACGCCGTCGATGACAATGAAGCTGTAGCCGATTAGGAATATGAACGGGTGACCCGTTGTATGTTCTTTACACTCTAGATATTCTTTTGACGGGTTCTTTTTAACAAGTTTATAATTTTCTAACAATCGTCAAATTGCGGTAATATTTGGAATTTATCCATCCGGTTCTGAAAATCCCCACCTGTTATCCCGGCTCTGCCAATGAATATGCATGCATGTTAGTACGTGCCAAGCCCACAATTGCAAACAATTCTGCAAGATATAGAGCCTTTTTTAAACGGCAGATTGGGAGATCAATGGTTGCAGATACGCAAAAATAGACCTCAAAATCGGAATCTACGCCCGATTTTACCCCTTATATCTAACTATCGTTATGGGTTTTGTGAAGGGAAGGGTTACCTTTTTTGGACCAAAGTTTGTCCAAGGTTTGGTGGCCGGGATAATAGTGTGGTGTACCCAGAAGTGACACCCTTATAGAATAGCAAAAAATGTCGCTTACCGGCCTATTACCTCTAATAGGGTCGTAGCAGTTAGATTATTTTTTCTTTTGGCGGCTCGCCAGAATTTGCTTTTATCCAATCACAATGCGGGCGCCCATTCAGCTGTCCGCAGCAGCAAGAGCTTTTTTTCTGCGATGATGCCACGCCACAGTGCTAAGCAGCTTACAGTACAGTACTCTTCGGGAGCTGCACATCGTCGTCGAAGAAAGTCGGTCCTACGGTATCTTGTTGATGCGGACGACTCAAGTGAAGACGAGCTGGACCTATCCTACGCACAAGCCTACGAGAACGTGCTTGGATCTCGGTATGTCGACAGACCAACTAGCTACAGGCGTCGAAAGGACCACTAGAAGTCTTTACTATTTGATACGGAGTGTCTAAATGCTGATGAGTTTCTCGAACACTTTTGCCTAGAGAGCGAGGCATTCTTCCGCCTCGTCGACTTGGTAAAGAACGATTCTGTCCTCATATCCAGAGGGAATTGCCCATTTCGTGAATCTGCTGAGCTTCACCTCATGGTATTGCTGAAGTGTCTAGGAAGTTATGGCAATGGCAACACCTGGTCTAAGCCTAAAGTCTTTTTCGGTCTTGGCAAAGGTACTATCGGAAGCTATCTACGTCGTGCAAGTAAAGCGGTGCTAGCATTGCAGAGTAGCACAATTGCATGTCCAGACCAAATGGAACGTACTTAAATTTCGCGTCGAATTCATCATGAATATGGTTTTGTTAATTGCATTGGAGTAGCTGATGGTACACTTTCTCCTCTAGCGTTCAAACCACAAACGAATGGAGAGGCGTACTACAGTAGGAAAGCCTCCTATGCGATCAACGGGCTTATAATTTTCGATGATATTGTCCGGGTACGACACATTATTGTGGGGTGGCCAGGCTCAGTTCACGACAACCGTGTCTAAAGAAGTAGCCCCCCAAATCGAAGTAAGAGTGAGTATTTCAAACCCAGGGAGTATATACTTGGAGACTCAGTGTTTCAACCATCGCAAACAATAATTCCAGTCTTCAAAAGGCCTGTCGGCTGTATTATGAGTGAATAACAAACTTGTTTCAACTGCAAATTGGCGTCGATAAGAGCTAGGTCGGAGCATTGCATTGGCTTGTTGAAGACAAGGTTTTAATACCTTATGGGCATTCGTTCAAAGATGAAAAAAAACGACATCTACGCGAGCTAATTCGGCACATTACTACACACCTTTGCCAATCCAAACTGGTGGTAGTGTAAACCAAAACGGAGTGAAGTAACCGAAGTAACATCTAAATTTGAGGAATAATTTTACAAAATTAGTTTTTAGAGCAATGTAGATTTAGTGTAGTGCAAACTGGCAAGAACGCGAGTGACACATCCAGCAATACGAACTACGGGCGCGCTGCGGACTGGATAACACACAAAGATTGAAGGGGGCGTGAACCTGCGTATGGGCGCCAGAACACGAGAGTGTGGGTGCACACAGTGACCTCTCAGCTTGTACAGCCTGCATAATTATCGATAGAGGGACCAAGACGGCCAGCAATCCGATTAGATAGAGTACACCAAGGATGAGAGCTTTGGGCTGCGCTTGCAGATGTTAACCGGCCGTGGGGAATGGAAGGAGAGGGGTTGCAGCTCTGAGTTTGCGTCTCAAAAACGGCGCATCAGCGATTGACGTGCCATCAAGCGCTCGTGTTGGGGCTCCTTGCCTGGACGGTCAGCGTTAAGAGGAGTTCGTACACTGATAACGGCGTCCGGTGCGGGGCGCTCGTGGCTATAGCCAATGCACTAATGTAATGTACGTGGTGCATGTGCAGTACTGTAGAAGACAAGATACTATTATCGAGGCGACCATCGAACAAGATATACTTTATCATTTTGCTTTACACTAAATCCGTATTGGTCTGGATTAATTTTGGGGATTTCTAATTTTTTAAAAAAATAAATTTCTAAATAAGGGACACTCCGTTTTGGTTTACACTACCACCAGTTTGGATTGGCAAAGGTGTAGTGCATGTATACTGCACAGTCTGCTAATTAGTGAGCCAGTTCCCGACGAATGACAGGTGGATATACACGCGAATGGTAGGAGTGACTTGGATCTTTCAGCCGACGATGAGCTGAACATGCCGGTAATGAACGCATCTGACGGAGAAAAGCGGCGGAATCAGCTCGTAGCGTACTTACTTGAGCTTCGTGGATAGCTGCTATCGAAAGAGGTAATGCCAGATCAATATCTTCCTGTGGGACCACCTCCAGTTTAACCCCTCCGTTACGAGCTTTGTTTCGCTCTCGAAGCAACGTGACGAGACGCTTTGTGCGCCAATGTTCAGCCTCTTCCCGCAATTTTTGCGCATTCGCATTTGACTCTGCAATACGACCCTCTGCCTCTTCAACCCCCTTCGTTACCCTCTTTTTGGTACGCTCAGCTCTTCACTTTGAATATCCAGCTTTTTCTGCTCAATATATATATATTTTTGGCTGAGCTGTTTCTCCTTGAGTGACACGAGGGCTGAGTGGTCAGCAGTCAAAACACGCCTATTCTTTGAGCTGGTGTTTG
This sequence comes from Phytophthora infestans T30-4, assembly GCF_000142945.1. NCBI lineage: Eukaryota > Oomycota > Peronosporomycetes > Peronosporales > Peronosporaceae > Phytophthora > Phytophthora infestans. The sequence goes on from NW_003303727.1 coordinate 1,728,065, forward strand.
CGTTTACGATACACGCCAGTGCACCCCCTTTCCGTTTATGAACCACGTTTTGAGCTATCCCGGTTGTTGCTGCGTGGGCGGTGCTTGTATTTTTGCTGGTGCTTGTGAGGCTCTGCTCGCACCGCTGTCGGGGGCTAATTAGAGCGCTGTCACATAATTTATTACTGCCACCAGCTTCGGTTGATTCTACGACTTCCTCCGAAGAAGAAGTATCGCTATCACGATCGCTATATGTGAATCCTTCTTGAGTATTCAATAGTAGCGTGTGACGGGGTCACACAGCACCTTGCGCTAGAGTAAGTTATCTTTCGAGAGTATACAAACTCTCAGTGAACGGCAGTTCACATGTCCCCTCTTTATTCTAAAGAGAGCGAAGTGACCTAATTAAGGTAATGTGTAAGCTAAGTATAGTTATAGGTAGATAAAGTTTGGGTCTAATACAAACTATAAGTCACCTATAGAAATGCAATGTACCACTGGTTGGCTTTGAACGACCTTGGTACTTTGTACCAAATATCCCGAAGTATGACGTGCCATACTCCTGAAGTGTGAAGTGTCACACTTCATGTAACCAGGGTAAACTTAGGGCTACGTACCCCGTTACATCCTCCCCCACTAAGGTTCGGTTTACCGACCAATCAGAATGAAGAGATGTTCGTCACAAACTCTCATTCTCAAAGTCGAAAACCATCGACTTGGCCGCGCGAGCGCGGCGGAGACTCACTTCACAGTTAGAGCCTCGAGCAGCAGTCTGTGCGCTCCTCTTCTAGGTCTCCACTTCAACCGTTACCATGCCTCGTGGCACAGCAAAGGGCGGTGATAAGACACGCTCCAAGGCTGCTGCCGGGAAGGCGCAAGCCAAGAGTACTAAGCCTCACGGCAAAGGCTCGGCACTTAGGGAGGCTACTCAGGTGGCCTCCGAGGCGATCGGTTCCTCGGGTGATGCAGCTGTGGGCAAGCGAGCAAGCAAGCGCTGCAGCCCGTCGCCCTCGGCCTCTCCAGACAACCGTCCGAACCCTCGGTTCGTAGAACGTGAGCTCGACTCTGGTAGTGAGGGCGAAGCCGAGTCCGAGAGCACGCACGATGCTCCTGCGGGCTCTGCGAAAGGGAACAACCCAGTGCTTAGTGAGCACAAGGACGACAGCGTGCAGTCGCTCGCTAGTGATCAAGGTGATCACAGTCCCAGGACGTCTGTGCGCTCTGAGAGTCCGGCCGTCAAGGATAAGGGCACTCCCAAAGCTGCTAGCGATGAGGAAGAGAAACCTCGCAAACGTCTCTTGCTTGCCGAGGGTCTTGCGCGTGCTAAGGCCTCTAAAGCCGAAGACGCCAAGCCCTCTAAGAAGCGTACAGCCTCTAAGTCTCCACTCCGCGAAGAGAAGGAGACTCGACACTCACATCGGGGCATCTTTGACTCCTCGGATGAAGAGGAGGAGAAGGAGGAATAAGAGGAAGAGGAGGAGGGTGCTATCGCTGAGCCCCGGGAGGTCTCGAATGACCTCGACCAGCAGCCCGAGGATTTCCAAACTGCCCAGCGTGTGCGTGGGGGTTCGGTTGTGACACCCGTCAGCCAGGGAGCTGCCATCAACTCGAGAGGGTATTGGCCTCCCGAGGAGAGCTCTGGGGCTGACCTCTTCTTAGAGCTTCTCGTCGCTCCTCGTGGCCTTGTGGGCGGCCACACGCTTAGGGGCATCTGCGAACGTGCCCTTGTTCAGAAAGAACAGTTGTTCGTTGACAACTTGGAGGCTGCTCGATGTGTGCTTCTCGCGCCACACCGGATTCCCCTTAAGGACTTCACGACTTGTCGTAAGAAGCCCGAGACTCGGGGTGGTCTCTATCCTCTTTGGGAATACCCCTGGGTTATGCCCGAGAACTGTCCCACGTGAAATTCTTGTGAGGACATGTTCTAAGCATGGGTGGAGTCTCTTAAGTACTCACCCACGGAGTTACGGGAACTATATGAAGATCAGCTGTTGTCTCGCATCCTGGACCAGCGTGATCTTCGTGTTCGGTTTGCCCACTTGGTCAGCAAGCGCATGCTGCCAAGAGACATCCTGAATCGCGCGGCTTGTAGCGCTCACACCGAGCGCGGGTACGGAATGTATTCATCGTCCGTACCCCGTTCGGGCAAGAAGCCCCGGACTACTTATGAAGATGCCGCCGCTTCTGTTCCCAGATTGCGACGGCCTTCGGGCAGTCAATCAGGAGCCGGTCAATCGGGTTCCCATGAGTTCTCGGAGTGGGCATAACCCCTCCACTTCACGAGGAGCTGTCGCTTACCACGACGCCGTTGCTCCTGGAGAATCTTCTCCACGTGGTAGTGGACTTCTCCATTCCGGTCAAGCAGGGGCGGAGGTGCCCTCGTACGAGTACGAGTACTCGGCGCCTCCCGAACGCCACTCTCGTCCGATTGCTTCGGCTGCGGGTCCGACACAGGGCCCTGAGGTTGACCGCCTCCGTCAACGTGTCCTCGTGCTTGAGATTGCACTTGGCCTTGGGACTGGCGGTGATGCTGCCGCCCAGGCCGGGAATCAGGGCGAGCTCGCTCGTCTTGCGGGCCGCCTGGACCTGTTGGAGCGAGAGGTCGCGAGTTTGCATCTGCGGGTGGATCGCCGGGCCTCTTCGTCCGATCTGGACGAGGCCTTTCGCATGATTCGACGGATCGAGGCTCTGTTGCCACGTCCGGAGCCGCCTTCGACGCACTCCCAGACGTACGCGTATGGTGCGTACCCGGCGTACTCAGCGTACTCGGCGTATGTCTCCGGGGTCCGTTCGTACGGAGCCCCTCCGGTGTACAGTCTTGACTGCAGCCTTGCCGTTCCGACCGAGGCTTGGGTGCCTGCTCCGACGCCCTCGTCGATGTCTGTGATCGGCCCTCGCTTCGAGGAGCTGGGTCAAGGTGGGTCTGCGAGTCAGCAACCCCCTGCGGATCAAAGTACCGCTTAAGACGTCCAGCATAGAACGTCGGGTGCGTCGTCATTGACCCTGGCAGGTCGATGGTGTACGACGCACCATGTCTGGCCAGGACTGCAAATGGTCCGATGAAGCGGTGCTTCAGCTTGTTGCTTCCGACAGAGCTGACAGTTTCAAGAGGTAGGCTCCTCGTGTCTTGCAACACTAAGTCCCCCACCTTAAATATACTTAAGTTTCCTCTTCCATGTTTGTCGGAGTACTTCTTTTGTTTATCTTGGGCCGCTGCCATGGCATCGCGAACCCTGCTGACAACGCTCAACTTGGTATCCATAAAAGATTCCACTTGTTTCCGCAGCGAAACCGGTCTCACATCCGAGACCTGGGAGGAAAGGGCTTTCCGAGCCTCTCCCCCACTTATAATAGAGAAGTCAGTGTCTTCTCGAAGAGTGAGAGGCACTCTGGGGTGACGGAAGCCGTTCAAGTAGAACGGCGTGAGCCCTGTGGACGCGTGCACCGCGTTGTTGAGCGCAAACTCAACAACTGGAAGCTGCGTCGACCACGTACGTGGTGCTGCCGCGCACACACTGCGCAGAGTGTCCTCGAGCACTCGATTGACGCGCTCTGTCTGGCCGTCTGTCTGCGGGTGGTCCGCAGTGGACATCTGCAGACGGGTTCCCAGTAAGGGAAACAGCATTTTCCAAAACGCAGCCGTGAACAGCGGGTCTCGATCCGAGACAATATCTCCGGGAGAACGTGATAGCGGAACACGCCATCGACGAACAACCTTGCGGTTTGTTCGCCCGTAATAGTGACGGGAACCGGAGCAAGATGTACCATCTTGCTCAGCCGACACACGAGCACCAACATTCCGGTGTTGCCGTGTCAGTCGGCGGGAAGCCCAAAGATAAAGTCAAGACTCATCGACTTCCAACAGTCAGCCAGTACGGGTAGGCTCTGTAGTGGAGCCAAAGAGTGTCCTGCGGGTTTGACCCGCTGACATGTTTCTCATGTCTTAACGTACCGGGCGACCCACTTGTATATGTGGTTCCACCAGAAGGACTGAGAGACCAACAGAAAGGTCTTCTCGCGGCCCAAGTGGCCGCTGGAGGGCGCGTCGTGCGCCTCCGCGAGGATATCGAACTTCAGATCCTCGTCGTTGGGTACGACCACCCGTGGAGGTTCACTGGGATCCACCCGGTAATAGAGGAGGCCATCCTTCAACTCATATCGGTGGGGCCGTGAGTGCTGTCGCGACGAGAGCCAGTCGGACTTCGCGCTCGTTCCTGCCATAAGGAACTTGACGATAGGCGCGACAGCCTCATCGTCCCGATACGCCATGCGTATCCGATCATATAGATCCGTTGTCACCCGAGTGATGTGGGCCAACTCATAGTCAGGACGCCGAGAGAGGGCGTCCGCAAGCACGTTGAGTTTGCCCGGCTTGTATTCGACGCGGAAGTTGTACTCAACGAAGAGGGACAGCCACCTCGCCATCCTTTGGGAGAGGTGAGGCGAGTTAGTCGCCGTCCTCAAGGATGCGTGGTCTGTGTAGATCACGAAGGGCCTAGAGCCCAGAAGGTGAACACGAAACTCCACAAGGGCATATTGCATTGCCAGGAGCTCCTTGTCGTGAACAGGGTAGTTTCGCTCGGCGGCTTTGAGCTGCCTGGACTGGAACGAGATGACTCGTTCGTGTCCAGCCGTGTCGGCCTGCAGCAATGCACATCCGATGGCGTAATCGGAGGCATCGCAGACGACGCTAAACGGCTTCGTCTCGTCCGGCAGAGCCAGGGCAGGGGCCTCTTGGAGACTGGCCTTGATGCTGTCAAAAGCATCCTGGTGCTCTTGCTCCCAGCGCCAGTCGACGTCCTTCTGAAGGAGGCTCGACAAGAGCTTTGCGAAGCCCGTGTACCCTGCGCTGTACTTGTGAAGGTAGTTGGCCAAGCCCAACCACTTTCGAAGACCCTTTTGGGATCGGGGCGTCGGCCATGCTGCTATGGCCTTGACCTTGTCTGGGTCATGTGACACACAAATACCGTCAGATGTGGATTCCTTTCACAAACCACAACGAATCGCCGAGTTAGGTCGGCGGTTGTATGGCCTGCGCAGAGGGTGGTCTCCTCGCGGTCCGGCCCTTCCGGGACAGACGAGTGGCTCGCTTCCACTCGGTTCCGACTAACCAAGTCAGATCACTTCCGAGGCTCCGCCGAGTTTGGTTCGGCTGAGCTCGTTCACAACCCTGTGCCCTCCACCAAAGGATGGACGACGGCGCGCGAGCACTTTTACAGGTCACCGAGCGCGGAGGCTGCTCAGCTAGAAGTGTTACGGCACCCGGGCTATCCGACGTACCGGCCCGCTGAGCTTGCGGGGCTTTCTTTCGCGCGTAGCGAGACTTTGTCCTACCCGGACCGACCTAATCTCTTGGCGCTACCAGTCAATACCCTACAAGCTATGCCTCTCGAGTATTGACGGCAGGCATAATCCATCCCTATGCAGGGACTTACCGGAAAAGTGTACACGTGTCTTGGACTAGGCAAATTCTGCTCTGTTATCTTCTGGGAGCCCTTTCGGCTCCCCCTATTTAATCCTATGCTTCCTATACAAATATCTAGTGAAATGTAGTCGTTTCGGATCTCTACCGACCCTTCAGCTGAGTTCGGGCGACCATTGAGCTCAGCGGCTATCCGGATAGCATATCCGGACAGATCGCCAAGTACTTACCGTGATCCTTTGTTTCTAAGCTCTGAGTTATCAGACCGAGCCGATTCTTGACCTAAAGTAGGTCGGCGTTTGGTCGAATCTGGAAATCTCTACACCACAACTGCCCCTGTTATGATACGAGCCGAGCTGGTGAGTGTCTTAATCCTTCATTTGGTTCTGCCACCGTTGGTCCGTACTCGGCTGATGACGTCTCGCGGCTCTCCTCCACCTTCTTCGGTACGTTCGTTGCTTCTGCTGTCACTCACTTGGCAGCTCCTTACTCCTCGCATGCTATTCCAGCACAACTCGCGGCGCCACCATTCTCCTCCAACTCCTCGTCGAGGTGAAGGCGCGCCAGCTGAGTCGATTCCTCGACCCGTCGGCACTCGTGGGGTCAGCGACCGGCCTGAAGCTGGGTTGGTCGACCTGACAACTTCCCATGATTCTGACGCGGAGTCGGCGGGGTCTTCTCGCGTGCGCCCTCCTGGTCCACAGAGCTTGCCGGGCGACACCACTTCGGGCGCCACTAGTCAGCCAAGCTCGGCTGCTCCAGTGAGTCTTGACTCCCTCATGGCCAGGGTTAACGAGCAAGGGTACGAGCGCCGAGAAGAATTGACCTTCTTGGCGAGGCTCATGGCCTACGGATTTACTCGTTCGTGGAGCCTTCCGATCCCGCGCAGCGGCGAGCGATCTTGCATGCTGCTTCCGCGGGGGAACTGTTGGATATCTTGAAAGGCAACTACGCCGCTCTTGATTATCTTCAGATCATCGGCGATCTCCGAACCGACAATCAAGCTGTTCAGGAGGAGAACCGTGCACTGACTCGGCGACTGGACTCTCTTGCTCTCAGCAACGTTGACTTGTCCATCAGCTCTCATCGGCACGACAGCAGGTGTCCCTATTGGAGGCCGCTGTCGCGCAGTCTGCTAATCTCCTGGCTTCACTGCGAAAGGCTGTAGCTCTGAGTGAGGCGAAACTTGATCGGGCTATCGCAGCTGAGCAGAGCAAGGTTGATGCTGCGTTGGGTCAGGCCCAGCTCCATCATCAGCAAGTCTTGGATCGAGACGCCGAGTTCGACGTCCTTCTCCGATCCATTCCGAGAGGGATGCGGCGTTCGTCACTCTTCAGGGCATCGCTTCCAAGCATTTCGAGCAGCTGCAGGAGTCGGGTGCGGCTGTACAGCTCCACCGGCACTCAACCCTTTGCGGCACGCTCAGTCGGTGTTCGCTGAGCAGCGGGCGGTGATCTTGCGACAGAAACGGCTCATCCGCCGGAATGGCATTATTCCGATGCACGATCCTCACACGGCTGCTGCTGCTGCTGGCGGTGGCTTGCAGGTTCCTGGACTTGATCCGTCCGACCTTCTCCTCAACGCCCGGCTGTGTCGTGTCTTGGAGTCTCGCTTCCCTGAGGTTCTTCACATTCCAGCCGGTGAAACTCGGCGGCTGGAGTTGATTGTCCATCCTCGCCGAGATGCCCCAGTGGCGAGTTCCGCTATTGGTCCTAGTGTGGCTTCCCCAGCTAGTCCAGCTTCTTCTGTGACCTCATCGGCCGACTCGGCTGCGGCTCCAGTCAGCTCAGCGGCAGCTACGAGCCAGCCAGAGCCGACCCTCGCCCAGCTTCACCGTACGCCTTTGGCGAACTTGACTTCGACTCAGCGGCCTCGACGTTATGCCAACCCCAAGTCTCCCACTGCTGCAGGTCCTCGTCATCGTCCACCGGCGCCGCATCCGCCTCAGCCGTACGCTTGTCCACTTCCCGAGGAGGATGAACACGAGGCTATCAGTGCCCTTTTGCACTCAAGTTCTCCTCAAGCTACTGTGTCCGATGGAGGAAGGCCCCGCTCTGTAAAGTCCCGTTGTCAGACTCGGCGGAAGAAGGTTCGTCACCTTCAGTTGAGTTCTGCCACCCAACCCGCTGTCTCTGCTCGCTCTGAAGACGACGATGACGCTTCGAGCGAAGCTGAATTCGAGTTTGAGTTGCCTGAACCGCCCGCCGACACCGTTCCTGCGGTTGCTTCGACGACTTCGGCGGGTTCTTCGTTTTCCGGTCCTCCGTTGACTTCGTCAGTCGCGGCTACTCGCCCACCGCCGGTATCTTCTTCCGATGTCGTGGCTCCGCTGCCTATCCCGGCTACGAGCGTTTGTGCCCCAGGCTCGACTTCGCCCATCTCCGCTGGGTTGCCCCAGTCAAGTGCACCGCTCAGCGTCGTGTCGACGGTGGTTGGGCGCTCCCAGTCGTCTTCTGGCAGATCCTCTCACGTACTCTCCTTCTCGGGGTCTGAGCGTATCCACTACGCCGACTGACCTAGTGACTCCGGCCGTGAGTGTCCTCAGGCCGTCTCTCCCTGCGAGCTCGGCAGTGTTGACGTCCCCGTCTGGGCGCCCCATCCGGAAATCTGCTGCGACCGCCCGCACTGTGACTACTCAGCTGCTTGAGGACCTTGACGCGTCTGACGACGAGGTGTTAGGGTCTGGCGACGGTTTTGCACTGTCCACCGGCTCGACGAATCCTGCCGCTGGGTCGCTCTTGGATACAATTTATTTATCCGAGAACTCGGCTGGCAGTCCTTCAGGCTCCGACTCAGCGGCTGAAGATGCTCGTCGTTCTGCTAAAGCGAGAAGCCTTCATGCGGCAATCTTCGGCTCTGACGATGAGATGAGTGATGAGTCCTTGCCGCCGAGTAATCGCCACTCCTCGCGGCATTCATCGAAGGGTTTTGGTGACGGGACGAGTTCTACTTCTGCGTCGGCTTCGAGGAAGCAGCAGCGTCGCAAGCGCCGTGTATCTTCGAGTCCCACCGTTCACTGGTCGAAGCGGTCCAAGAAGCACAAGAAACACAAGAAGCATCACAAGACGCACCGGCACCACAAGCATCGGCAGCCTCCGTCAACTCCTGATCCGGCTCCTGCTCAATCCATTCCGGCTGCTCCTTCGCCAAGTATGCTCCCGGTAGTGTCGATTCTTCCTCAGCCGAGTTCGACTGCATCACGTCCGGCTTTGGTCACACAACCCAGCGCTCTCACACTCCCGCTGGCGACATTACGGACCCGAGCCTCGCAAGCGGTTTCCAAGGATTGCCGCTTGACTCTTCACATGGCTCAACTCCGCGAGGTACCATTTATGCATTTCGGCTCAGCCCGTTGTTGGAATGCGTTATTGGATACACTGAGCGGAGGGGTGCAGATGGAGCTCGTAGGAGGCATGTGTCGTGTACCACCTACGCCGTGTTCTCTTGACGGCATTCGAGCTTTCATGGCCGTTTTCGATCCGAGCCATCCTTGTCAGCGTCTTCGGCGGATGCTCCCTGAGCTTCCTTTCTTCTTTTCTCCGTCGATACTGGAGGAAGCTCGGCGGTGTTTGGCTTCTCAGACCCGACCTCGAACTTTGATGCAAGCTTTTGGAGATATGTGGGTGAATCTTCGTGGCGACAGTCCCTTGGACTCGGCGGGGAGGCCCACCCAGACAGATGGCCAAATGACCCGTTATTGTGTAGCTCTCTATGAGCGTCGTCATTGGATCGTCGAGTCAAGTGTGTTGATGGGTCTCCATCCTGACGTCAGCCCGGCTGCCACGCCCGCTCAGCTTGCTGAGGTGTATGAGCTGTGGCTGGTGTACAAGCGCGAGCGCAAACGTCGTAGTGATACCCTGCGATCTCTGGTTGTTGCTGTCTACGACCAGCTTTACTCGGCGGTCACTCAGAAAACTCGGCGATGAACCTGCTCCACTGGTGGACGCAGAGGATTATTGTGATCCGTCCGCTCCCCATTACTCTCCCGTTAACCTTTCGTGGGTTCCTTCCGGGAGAGACTGGGTCCAGTGTGCTCACGATGTGGATCTAGCCGAGCCCTGGCGAGCTTGGTGGCTAATTGACCCGGCGGTCCACCCGTATAGCACCTGCTTCCGCCCTCGGAACGTGGACTTCTTAGTTTTCGCTCCGCGCGGTATGGACCCTCAGGTTGTTGACGACGCGATTGAAGAAGACTTCAAACTTGCCGAACAAGCGCCTCCTGCCTATGCTCCGGGTGCTCCAACTCGGCTGAATCGTCAAGGCATCCACATCTTCACTGGTTTTCAATCGGTGAGCTCGGCTCAGATGACGAGAGTGCGTCTGATGACGACTCGGCGGACGATGGGTTGGGTTCTCCCAATCTCCGAGGCGCGTCTCCGAGTATGTCTTTGTCCGGCACCCCACTCCCCAGTGAAACGGATCCGCCTCAACCCACTTCAGCCGAGTCGGGTCCTGAGGCACTGGTTCTTCTTCCACCTAGTTCGGCGTCAGCTTCGTTGGCTAGCTCGGCGATGATACTTCTTGCCACGGCTGCGAATCTTGCATCTCCTTCCGCAGTTCACAAGGGATGACGTCTGCTACGACGCCACGCCTCCAATCGTCGAGTCCGCTGAGCTCTTCCCAGCTGTCTCCATCGGATTCAGCTCACTTGGAGTCCGGATCGCCCACTTTTTAGGTTTCTTCTTTTGACTGGGCGTCCCGTAGGTATCGTTCAGGACTTCATTTCGTAATTATTCAGTATATGTAATTTCGATACAGTAGCATTCCATCTCAACTCGGCCTGTGTCGTCCGCTGAGTTGGTGTAACATTTGGTGCAATAGCTGTTAATCCTCATCTGCAACTTGCACCATTTGCAGACGGTTTTCACGGTTTTTCTGTCGTAGATAGTCAAACAGGAGACCTCCACATGACAAATTCGACAGTGGTTCCCAAGTAGGCTCATCGTAGCCGACCCACTTAACCTTAAACTTCCGTTGTGACCGGGACGTACTCGTGGATAATGGTAGCTCATCGTCGAGAATTGCTTCGACTTCATACTGGTTCGTACTTGTGTCTGGCTCCAAGCTGTCTTCAGGTAGTAATTCTTCGTCAAAGTCAAATCGCTGAGTGTCTTCGAGGTCGGCGATTAGCCTCGTCTTTGTCTCCGCCGAGTTCGGTGACTGCCTTCAGACGTGATACATGGACCACTGGGTAGAATTGATATCCACTCTTGTCGGGTAACTCCAATTTATAGGCGAATTCTTCCACCTTCATCTTCACCCTGAATGGTCCATGCCATCGGTGGGCTAACTTCTTGGTCAGGCCCGACTTGACTCGCTCCATAAACAACCAGACTTGATCTCCTTCTTTGAACAAGGATTTGGTGGATTCATCGCCTGGTTCTGCAACTTCATCTTCGTCATCTGCTGTGTTGGGAATGGATCTTTTCTCCTCCTTGCTCAACGCTTCGTTGTGCTCTCGAGCTCGTCGTGCTTTCTCTCGCACTTGGAACTCAGCTGCTAATCGAAGTGCCACTTCTCGTTGTCTGTTCGCTTCTCGGCGCCACTCGACTGCGTCCGCCGAGTTGACTGGGCGTCCCTGTTCACGTCGTATTGAGCTCGTCATAGCCTTGAGTGTAGACTTGGCGTCCCAACCATGTACCAGATAGAAAAGGGTTTCTCGCCGAGTCGAGTCTCTTGAGTTGTTGATAGCGTGTACCATCTTCTCGGCGATGTCATCCCAATCAGCTTGAAGTGGGTCTTCTACGTAGACCCGTATAGTCTGAACCATTGTCTTGACTGACCTCTCTTGTTGACCGTTGGCTTGTGGTCGGTAACTCAGCGTAGCTCTTGATCTCGACTGCATCATCTCGGAGAATTTTTGGAATACTTCACTCATAAAACTTGGATCTCGGTCGTGCCGTATCAGAGACGGAGCCCCGAACTGCCTGAAGACGCATTTTTCAAACACCTTGGCCACTTCGAGTGCCCCGGTGTCATTCATAGCCTTAGCGATAACGAACCCCGTGAAGTGGTCCTAGAGCAACAGTAGTGCAGTATTGCCCCGCTGAGTTCGAGGTAGGGGAATCACGAAATCCATTGACACGACTTGGAATGGATGGTCTGACACCACATTTCCCGGCGAGTAGCCTCTCAACTGCGGTTTGCTCTTACTGGTGTTGCAGTCCTCGCAGGCCCTAACATGTTTAACCACGTCGGCGTAAAGACCAATCCAGTAGTAGTCGGCCTTGACTCGGTGATAAGTTCTGACGATGCCTTGATGCCCTCCTTCGATCGAGTTGTGACAGTTATGAAGTATTTCGTCGACCATAGTTGACGGAATCACCAATCTCAATGAGAGATTCGGTTCGCCGAGTTCGCCCAGTCGGCGAGCTTCATCTCGGCGGTATAACAGGCCGTCTTCGCTGAGTACGAAGACTTCTGCGACTTTGCCGGCATTCTGAGCTCGACGGTGTGTAAGGTCTTCAAATTCACCTCTCAGGTACGCTTTCAGATCGGCCCACCTGAGTTCTTCATCTTGTGCCTTCGCGATTCGACCTCTCCGCTCAGTCTGTACTGTCACTGGATCAATGTCGTTGGCATTCTGAGCTGTCTGGGCTGACTCCATCTGCGACCCTGTTTCGACATTCGGAGTCGTGTGGTTAGTCCGCCGAGTCGACGCCCTGCTGACTTGTTCGAATTCATCTCCACTGTTTTCAAACGCCGATTCTCCAGGATTTGTTGACATGGCTTCGTGATCCTGATTTCTTCCTCTTGCTCTAGCCGATTCTTCATCCAGCTCGTCCTCAAAGTGAACTCGGCGTACTCGGCTACGAGTGACCGTCGTGACCATCGGGTTTCCGCTGGGTTGTCTGTGGCGTACAGCTCTTCGGCTACTCGGTTAATCATTCTCAGTTCTGCTTTCCTATCCGTCCCGAGAATTACTCGTCCAGCTTTAGCTTCCAGTGCTTCTGTAGCGAGAGAATCAGCCGCTGCGTTATAGTGTCGCGCTATGTGTCGATTCCGGACCGAGTTGAGTTGCTTCGTGAGATCCTTGTGTCGAGCTAGTTCCACTTGCAACGTTTCCTTCTTGCATGCTATCACCCCCATGGATTGCTGGATTGCAAGCCGGGAGTCACCAACGATAATCAGATCGGTTATCCCTCGGTCAATCGCCGTCAAGACTCCATTGTTCATGCCGGTGTACTCGGCGATGTTGACTGTGGTGGACGACAGGTACGCACTCGCAGCGATCTCAATGTCCCAATTCGGAAGGCGCCACAGTATCCACGAACAACTTCCATACCCACCGTATTTAGCTGTCTTCGCTGAGCCATCAAATGACAGCACGCATCCCGCAAAGTCAGCTGGTACTCGGGCGTATAGCAGCTCTGGGTCCGTTCGAATCGTCGCCGAGCTCTTGAAAGGAGGCGCAAGGTGCTTCAAGGAATCGTCGAGTCCGATAAACGGGGTTATCGATGCCTGGAGCAACTGGGCGAGGTCTACAGTTCGTTCACGTACTCGCTTCACCTTCAAATCGTAGGGCGACAACATAACTGCGAAACTGACTGCGCGGCCGTACAGCGACTTTGACTTAAACACCCACTCCAGCGTGGAGAAACGGGTGTAGACGTGTAGCGTCTTCCCCGCCAAGAGAGTGTAGCACACTTTCAGCAATTGTAACAGCGCGACTACCTCTTTCTCAGCGGGTTGATAGCCGAGTTCATTCTCCTTTAGTACGCGTCCGCAGAAGCGAACTGGGTGCAGCTTGTCGTCGTGCGGTTGCATTAATGTACTGCTCAGTGCCCAGTCATTGGCGTACAACATTATGTGGACTTCTTTCGCCGAGTCGAAATGACGCAGAATTGGAGCTTCTGCTACCCGGCTTTTGAGCTCGGCGAATGACGCTTTTGCTGACGCCAAGTCACCCCCAGGACCAAAGTCCGTGGCCTTTAGCTGATAGAGCACCGCTCCATAAACAGCCAAGTTCTGGATGAATCGACCGTAATAGTTAAGTGCACCGAGAAAAGCTTGCATTCCCTTCTTTGATTTCGGGAAGGAGAGCTCGGCGATCGCGGCTATCTTCTTCGCATCAGCGCGTATGCCACTCGGCGTAATCTCGTGCGACAGGAAATCAACCTTGGGTTGGACAAAGATACTCTTAGTAAAGCTGATGCTAATTCGACATTCTGTGAACCGGGCTAGTAATCGGTCGAGTGTCTCCAAGCAGGCGGCAAACGTCTCCCCTTCAAAACAGATATCATCAACAAACGACCTCCGCTTGAACACCGGAATCAAAAAAGACTGGTCTGGCTCTTCATTAGCAAACATGTCGCCGTCCGGCCCTTTGACCAGGTCTTGGACAGGGTCGCAGTCAGCTTGTGATTGATGGTCCGCTTCAAACTTCGTCAGCTGACCCTGCGTTGAATCGCTGACTCCGCCGAGCTCGACTCGCCGAGTTCCCGACTCGGCTTCAGCAATAGCCATTTGTTCAGTAAACAACTTCCATCCTCCCTTTGGTTGAACGTATCCCCATAGAGCGTTGTCGATCAGTCGCGGGTAAATCATAGGCGCATTCTTCAATCCAAACGGCATGCGCAACCATTCAAAGTGTCCAAGTGCACAGACGAACGCTGAGATCTGCCGAGCTCGGCGTGTCATCAAGACTGCCCAGAATCCACTCGCAGCATCGAGCGAGCAAAACCACAAGTAACTCTCCAATTCGGTAAGCAGGTCATCGACTAGTGGCATAGCGTATTCCATCGGCGTCGTAACCGCATTAACTAGTTTATAGTCAATGCATAGCCGAATATCCACACCATTTTTCTGAGCACTATCACCACTGGCGAGGCCCAAGGGCTGCCCGAGAATGATAACAACCCAGCTCGAAGCAGCCCTTTCAACAACTCGTATAGTTTGCTCAAGTGGCGGAGAGGTATTCGCCGAGCTCTCTGCTTAATGGGTGCGTGTCCTTGAACGTCGATGTCGCACAACGCTCCGTACGCTGGAGGCGGCAGAGCATTACCACTTGAAATCACTATTCCTTCGTGCTTTTTCAGCTCCGCCACTAACCTAGCTGACTGTGCTGGCGTATGACTACTCGACTTGACTTTTGCAGCGCCATAGTCGAGTTCTGTAGGCTCAACTTCAGTGAGGTCGGGAAGGAAAGCGAGCTCGTGAGCGTAGTCCGTCAACTCCAGATCCGTCCCACTATGCTCGAAGATGTCGGTCTTACCATTGTCAACATCATCCTCTTGCTCGTCTTCGGTCGCTGCGATAGCCAAGTAGTGTTGTCTTAGAGTTTCCGTTGGGTCCCTCGTCGAGTTGCAATCATCATCTTCAGCTTGTCCTAAACCGTAGTCAATTCCGCTGGGGTCGAACACCGTCGCCGCTGAGTTCGTTACTTTGACCTCAGCTATAGTACCCTTTAAGAGTGATACCTCTGGTAAATCATAGTTGTCGTCTGCGTCAGGGCCCGTATTCGCTGAGATCACTGCGATGGTCGATCTGACTCCCGCGTGTTCAAACTTGGCTCCGAGGTAGATGGTATCACCGTCATGCTGTATAACCACTTCCAAACCGGTTTCAGCCTCCATAGTCTCCAACGCTGAGTCCGCCGTAGCTGGGTCGTCGTTCGGCTTTATTCCTTCAGGTAGTGATAACTCCCGACTATCATAGTCCTTGGTCGCGTCGGAGTGCTCATCGCCGAGTTGGCTGTGACGGCAGAACTAATTTCCGTGCGTGCAAACGCGTCTTCAGTATAGCTGACATCCAGACGACATGCTGTGACCATATCCGAAACGCTCTCAGTGTATAGATCGTCTGACGCCGAGTCCACCGCCGCTGACTGGATAATGCAGGCTTGTGGCGTACCCATCGCTGAGTTCACCACGGCTGCAGAGCTTAACCCATCGACTCCAGACTCGGCTCGTGCCTCACCTTCATCACTTTTGTTACTGGTATTCACCGTCCAGCTCAGTCTTTCACTGTTAGCCTCAACACCTCTTGAAAGCAATATCTCCAACTTGGAATTTGCCGCCGTCACGCTAGGGCGCTGTTCCGCTGAGTCAGCTACGACGGCTGGATAGACATCCACGCGTCCACACTCGTCCATCGCGTAGTTGGCCGCTCCATGGCACACCGGAACAGCTCCCAAGTCATTTCTTGCGGCTTGTTCTCCGAGCGCCGAGTTCGCCGTCACCACATGGTTAATCCCAGCACTTATAGTGGTCAGGGTGCTCACAGCTGAGTTCGCCTCGCCCACAATACTTGGTTTAATGACTCCAAACTTGGCTCGGTTGTCCATAACGGGTTGGGCGTCACGTAAGGCGTGTTCAGAGCGTTCTTCAGGGTCTCTTTCCGTTATAGCTGAGTCTTCAGTCGCCGACACGTCTTCCTTGGCCCTTATTGCACTTGTTCCTTCAACCGCTGAGTTCGGGTTGACGTCAGAGATGGCGCCATCGTCTTCAAACTTGGACAGCTTATAGGAGACATCTTGGCCATCGTGTTGCACCGGCGTACGATTCACTCGGACGTCTTCCAGCTTGAACGCTGAGTTTATAGCCGGGTCACCCCTTGTCACCCCTGAAGTCGATATAACGTCGGCGTTACCGCGACGCCTCTCGTCTTCGTCGGCTTCTGTATCTGCTTCGATCCATCTCCAGCGCTCGGCGCATGTTAATTCTGGTCCGTTTTCCTCTGGAGGGGGTCGTTTTTCCACCGCCGTCGGAATTGGGTATTTTTGTCTTTCCACAGCTGGCGGCTGGTGTGACAACCAGTCCTCGTACAGTCGTTGTTCTTTCTGCAGCAAATCTTTGTCCATCGCCGACTCAAATACCAATATCAGCCAGTCACGGTATTTCGCCGAGCTCACGCGGACATATCCGTCATTGGCCAGTACTCCGTGTGGTTGCCATTTTATAACATAAAAGTGAGGTGGGCACCAGACTGACGTCGGTCGTACGTTCGTAATCAGGACATGGGTTGGTCTTCCTCGGCGATTAAAAACAACCGTTGGAATCCAACCCTTCGTCCGTCGCACCCACAAGTCATGCGTCGCCTCACTGGGCTGTCGCCTGGGCGATTTGAGCTCAGCGGTCATTCGACTTTCGATTGTTAACCCGTCTGGTGGTCCGCATGGGACATTTGGTCCAAACTCGGTCTTGGTCGGCGCATTACTTGATCGGATGAGTGGGATCACCATCTCATCGGGTAGCTTGACTGCCGAGTTGTACAGATCCAGACGGATCCCAGCTGGGATCATGAAGTCAGTGCCGAGAATCAAATCGACTCCTGCATGATGAGGCATTATCCATACTTCAAACTCGTATGCCACTTCCCAGCCGAGTGTCACCTTCACGACTGATCGTGACGTTGTCACCATTCTGTCTTTACTTATTCCTTGTATGTCGATTTGCTTATCTCGGCTGACCACTCTCTTGAGACGCAGTTTCCTCGCGAAGTACTCACTAATCGCCGAGACATTTGCTCCGGTGTCCAATAATATCTTGGTCCTTCGGTCGTTCACTGCGCCCAATACGAGAGCTCTCATTCTAACTCGGCGATCAAACGTCTGTGCTGACCACCATCCCAGCCGTTCTCCCGGAAGCAGCTTCATGATTCTGGTACGATGCACAGTCTGGTCTGACTGCCGAGTTACACTTGCAATCGCTCGGTGGTTATCATCTAACTCACCGAGCTCACGTTCAATTCCGTCGATTTCACACATCCAATTGCCGTCCCCGCTTCTTCCCTCCGGCCGTCCTGCTTCACCTACGAAGGCAAACAAGAAGTTCGCCTCAGCCGCAGGTTCAGCTGACTGTGGCAGCCCGGCATATTCCAACCCAGTCAGTGTTGGCGGGCCGCCGAGTTTAAATCACTCGGCGTGTAAATGTTTTGCAGGTCTTCTGGCACTTGCGACTTGTCGACAGAGTTTCTCACGAACGCAGCTAGCTTCTCGTATTGACGAAACAGCTCGCACTGGCCGACTTCATGGACTTGTCTGCAGAATTTGCAGCGTCGCCGACAGTAGTGAGCCGAGTGCCCCGTTCTTCCACAAGCTGCACAAGGTCCACGCTGTGAGCTGTCGCGTGATCCATCTCCACGGTTCGACTGTTCTCGTTGGTTGTACGGTGGCGGAGGTCGGTTCGCCGAGTTCCCCCAACTTCGATTCGAGCCTTTCTGGTCTCCCGCCGAGTTCTCTCGGCGGTCCGGTGTATTTCCTTTATCATTGGAAACGCCGGCGTCTATGTAATCGTCGTCTTCCGCTGCGTCGTATCCTCCGGACTGGTCCTCATCATCCCATTCGTCTTCGGAGTTGTACGGACTCGGCGGGTTCTGATCGATGAGCTCCTCCCCGTCAGAGTCAGCGTCAACGACAGTGACTCGGCGGTCGCGGTTTTCTTCCTTGCGACTGCGCTTCTCATCTCGACGTCCGTCTCGGCGTTCATCTCGGCGGCTTTGATCCTTCCGCTTGTCGTCTCGGCCTCGTGCGATCACGAGTCGGTCGCGTTGCTTCTTGCGCTTTTCGCCAAGGATCCGATGATTGATTATCTGCTCCACCTTACTGATGTCTTCCAACTGCAAGGGGTACATCAGATCCATCACATCGTCGTCACCACAATGCAACAAGAAGCGCTCGACATGATCAGCCGCGTCGGCGCTACTGGATCTTGGCTGTCCGAGCATACCCGTTGAGTCGGATCAGGAAGTCGCAGATCGGTTCGTTGACCTTACGTCTCGCCGAGTAGTAACGAGTGCGGGCAGATTGGTCAAACTGTGAGCAATAATAATCCAGGAATGCCTCGCTGAGTAGTTTCCAACGTCGCTGAGTCTTCTTCGGCATCTGCCTATACCAACTTTTCGCCGCGCGTCCCAAGCATAGCGAGAAAGGTTCGCACCAGGCACTTTGGGGCATCCTGGTGCTCTTCATCTCGTAAATGAAACGCTTGAGCCACTGGAGCGGCGCGTCGGAACGGTAGCGCTTTCCTTCAAACTCGGCGATTTTGTCGAGTGAGGCGTGGGCTCGGACTTCTAGGTACTACGTCGAGTCTTCTTCAGCCGCGTCAAAGCTCAAGTTTCGGATGTAGTCCTTCACGGTTTCTTCACGGTTTCCTCTCACGTCGAAGGCGTCGTCGTCTTCTTCATCCTCCTCGTAAGCCTCAGCCTCGTCTGCAGCGTCATACAATTCGCGGTAACGACCAACATTCCGCTGTCCACGACTCGGCGCTCGCTGAGTCGGGTTTAACTTCATCGGAGTCAGCATGTGGGAGTCTTCGAATTACGGAAGTCCTTGCGTAGCGCGGAACACTTAACGTCTCTTCGTCTCTGGGGTCTTCGGCAAAGGAATTTGGCTTGGGTCTTCGCCGAGTGGTTTGAGCTCGGCTACTCGGCTGTACACCTTCTTCGTTCCACCAGGGGCCTTCTCCAGTCCAAACGCCACTCTCAACTTCTTCTTCCATTGCCAGAGCTCAGCTCCACCACGGGTCAGACTCCAGTCGGACAGGATGAGGCTGTTTGGTCGACTGTTGCACCGATAGCCCATCGCCTTCAGCAGCAACACAGTTTCTTCCACCAACTGATTGATATTGGCGGCACGCACCGGCTGCGTTAACTCGGGACCCAACATCGGCCACTTCGCTTGCGCCATTGCCACAGGCGCGAACATCATCATCCATTCCGATCTCGTTCTCATCTCCTCGCCGAGTCGAGCCAACACTTTATTAGCGCTCGGCGTATCGGCGTTCCTCGTCGCTTTCGGAATAAGGCCCCTTGAACAGCGCCATGTTCTTCTTCATCTTCTTCATCGTCCGCACCTTCGTCGAGCTCGGCGGATTAGTTGCGCTCGACAGGACGTGGGGCTCCCATGCGTCCCACCTGCGTCAACTCTTCCACCTCGCCAAGTAGCTCGGCGGTAGTCTTCGTTTCTCCGAGCTCAGCGGTCTCGGCCTTCTCTTCGTACTCTCCTTCACTTGCATCTCCGTTCTCGCTCTCCTGGTCTTGGCCATCCTCGTCGAACTGGACGGTTCGTCCCACCTCCATTGCCATGGCGATGAGTCGTTGATCCGCCGGGTCCGACCCCGCGAGAGGCGATCCTCCAGCCGTCGCTGGGCTTCCGTCGCTCGGAGTTGCTGATCCCTTGACCATCTTCACTCTTCGCTTTCTCTTCTCTTCCTCTTAACTTGGCTAGCTGGCACCTATAAAATCAAGCACACATTCCTGTTCCCGGGTCGCGGCACCAGTTGTGGTGTAGTAGAACACACAAATACCGTCAGATGTAGATTCCTTACACAAACCACAACGAATCGCCGAGTTAGGTCGGCGGTTGTATGGCCTGCGCAGAGGGTGGTCCCCTCGCGGTCCGTCCCTTCCGGGACAGACGGGTGGCTCGATTCCACTCGGTTCCGACTAACCAAGTCAGATCACTTCCGAGGCTCCGCCGAGTTTGGTTCGGCTGAGCTCGTTCACAACCCTGTGCCCTCCACCAAAGGATGGACGACGGCGCGCGAGCACTTTTACAGGTCACCGAGCGCGGAGGCTGCTCAGCTAGAAGTGTTACGGCACCCGGGCTATCCGACGTACCGGCCCGCTGAGCTTGCGGGGCTTTCTTTCGCGCGTAGCGAGACTTTGTCCTACCCGGACCGACCTAATCTCTTGGCGCTACCAGTCAATACCCTACAAGCTATGCCTCTCGAGTATTGACGGCAGGCATAATCCATCCCTATGCAGGGACTTACCGGAAAAGTGTACACGTGTCTTGGACTAGGCAAATTCTGCTCTGTTATCTTCTGGGAGCCCTTTCGGCTCCCCCTATTTAATCCTATGCTTCCTATACAAATATCTAGTGAAATGTAGTCGTTTCGGATCTCTACCGACCCTTCAGCTGAGTTCGGGCGACCATTGAGCTCAGCGGCTATCCGGATAGCATATCCGGACAGATTGCCGAGTACTTACCGTGATCGTTTGTTCCTAAGCTCTGGATTATCAGACCGAGCCGATTCTTGACCTAAAGTAGGTCGGCGTTTGGTCGAATCTGAAAATCCCTACACCACAGTCACCCCGAACGCCCACGTTGCTTACGAATCAACCGAGAACTTTAATCTCTGGTGACGCGAAAACGCACTTGTCGATGTTGGCGTAGAGCTTGTTTGCTCGCATTACGTCCAACACTCGACGGGGGTGTCCTAGATGCTCCTCCATGGCCGTCTTGCCTCCCTCGACACGGCTATGGACGAATATGTCGTCGAAGTACGTCTGTACGAAGGTACGCAAAGGGCGGAATAGTTGCGTCACCAGGCGATTGAACGTCGCCGGGGTGTTAGACAAGCCCTGCAGCATGACGATCCACTCTCAACGCATACCGCTTGGAGTGCCCACCGCGGTGAGCGGGGTGTCTCTCTCTCATCAGGATCTGGTAGTATCTGTCTACCAAATCCAGCGCACTGTACAGTACACTCCCGGCCAAGTTGTTTAACAACACATCCTTTCGTGGGATTTGTGCTTGGGCCGGCACCGTTGCGTTGTTCAGCTTGTTATAAGCGTGAACCAGACGCCACTTTCCGTTCGGCTTCCGAACGCAGAAAGTCGGCGTCGAGTGCGGGGATTTCGACTCCCGCACCATGCCTGCCTTCGCTTTCGCGGCGAAGAAGGCATCAATGACCTCGCACTGTTCGCGCGGGAGAGGCCATTGCCTCGTGACACAATACTTTGTGCCGGGCACGAGATCAATCTCGTGCCGTACGCCTCGATCCGGTGGGAGTTGGGTCGGTGGGTGTTTGCTCACCACGTCCGCATACTCCGTCACCAAAGGATACACCGGATCCTTGGGGTTCTTAAGGATATCAGAACCCAAGCGCGTCTGACGCTGCTTGTTTAGGTCTTCCGGGACGTTCTCATCCAAGACTGAGGAGGAGCTCAGCTCCTCCCGAGTGGTCTCAGGTCTCATGAGCACCATCTCAGCAATCCCTCCAGCCTTGAGGTCGGCCAGAAAAGACTCAGCCGTCATTTCCTCGAGGTTTAGTATCTCTGCAACCTCTGACAACGGTTACAAGTAAACACCAGATGCCTTGACGGGTAAACCGGTCTCGCCATCGAAGATGTGATGACACTCTTCCACCGGCCTTGTCGGAGGAGCCCGGGCCCTGGACTCCGAGTCGCTTGAAGCGACGTCGATCTGAACGAAGTTCGGATCCGACTTGAGGCGGCGGCGGCGTCGTTGACGACGGCGACCGTGACGTGGAGCTTTGCTGTCCACGTCTAGGGATGTCGGCGCTATGACATCCAAGGCACTCGTGGCCTCGTGTGGTACTATGGTACCCACACAGGAAGAGTGTTCAACGCCTTCCTCTTCAGTTAAGGTCTGGGCGACCGCGTGTGGCACTGTGTTACCCACACAGGAAGCGTACCCGACGTCTTCCTCTTCAGTTAAGGTCTAGGCGACCGTGTGTGGAACTCTGTTACCCACTCTGAACACGCCGCTCTCGGTGTTCATGACAGCTGCAGCTGTCTGCGGAATTAAGTTACCCGCTTGTGGACCTAAGTTAGCCTCTTGGCCAGCGCCTCTTCTGGGCGCTGCCACCATCAAAACATCCTCGGAGTCGTCATATACGTCGACGACTCCCAAGCATCTGCCGGATGCTTTGGTACCCTGGCAACATTTGCGGGCGCCCCGAGTCCTGACAGAGGTGAGAACATGACTCTGTCGGACTGCGCAGGGTGGCTGGCACCGATTGCCTTGCCTCGCCAGTCGATCCAGGGCTCGTGCTTCTCAAGCCAGGGCATGCCCAGGATCATATCATATGGATCCATATCGAGAACAGTGAGCTGTTCGAGGCTGTCAAAATCTTCAAACTTGACGGCCAGATCCACTTGGACTTTGGGGACAGTGACGACCTTCCCGTCGGCCAGTCGTACTGACACCGTCCCGATGCCCTTGCTATCTCTCAAGGCATCGGACAACTTGTTGCTGTTACGAGCAACCGTCTGGCGGCGTGCGAAATTCTTCGACGCCCCAGAATCGATCAAGATTCTAAAGGGATGATCGTATCCCCGTACACATCCGTGTACTACGAGCAACCCGCCGCTACTCTTCGCCGATTCGAGAGTGCAAAGACTCTCAGGGACTAACCCGCGCACCCATCACGAATACTTAGTTCTCCCCCAGTAGGGCGCCCCGCCCCTACTGGTTCCCGGCGTTCCCCTGTCCCTGCGATCCTGGGTTCTGCCAGTGACCCTTGAGGACGGGCTTGAGGAAGGACCGTCTGCGGAGTCTTTCCGCGGGATAGTCGCGCTTGAAGTGGCCTATCTTCCCGCAGCCGAAGCAGCGGATGTCACGCTGCTCGGCGGACCCGAGCTCCATGGGAACTGGTCCGTTGGGGCTTGTTCGACCGGGAGCCGACAAGGAACTCCCAGGCCACGCTGAGGCCGGCGTACGCGCCTGGCGATGGCTGTACTCTTCTTGAAGAGCCACTTGAATCGCCTCTTCAAGGGTGCTTGACTGCACCCGGAACAGCTGAGTGCGTGCGGGGCCCACTCGAAGGCCGTCCATGACCACAGTCATCTTGCTGTGTTCGTTGATTGGGTTTCCCACGAGGGACGCCGTGAGCTCCTGTATCTCTTGCACGTACTCGTGCAGTTCACGCCTCCCTTGTTTACACGAGAGGAAGCGCGAATGCTGGCGGTACTCGTAGTTCGCCGGGAGGAACGCGGCTCGGAGCTGTTCACACAGCTGAGCCCAGGATGTGAAACATCCAGGGGACGTTGCTTCCCGTCTGTACACCCAACGCTTAGCACGACCGCTACGGTTAAGGAGTGAAAAAGCAACACGGAGTTGCTTGGTCGAGATCAGAGCCGCGTCCATCGCTAGCTCTACTTCTCGGACCCAGAAGTGAAGGTTCTCGCCTTCCTTCCATTCATACGGCTTAACCTTCAGCCGTATTGGCTTCGGGTGAGGCGGATTTGCTTCCGCCGCCGGAGCCTGCAGGTTCTCCCGCACATGCGCGATGAGGCCCTGCTCGTACGCGTCGAGCGCATTGACGCGCTCGAGCTGCTCGGCCGGTGTTCACACCACCAGGCTCTGCAGGGCCTCCATCCCGAAGATGCCTGCCATCTTCCGAACCGACTCGAACTGAGAGTCGTTCATATGGAGAAGTCGCTCCTATCCATGGCAACGAACTTTGGAGAGGTTCAGGTAGTCTACCCGCGGTGGCGTGGATTGACTGCGAGTGCTACTAAGTGTGACGGGGTCCCACAGCACCTTGCGCTAGAGGAAGTTATCTTCCGAGAGTATACAAACTCTCAGTGAGCGGCAGCTCACAGGTCCCCTCTTTATTCTAAAGAGAGCGAAGTGACCTAACTAAGGTAGAATGTAAGCTGAGTATTTTTATAGGTAGATAAAGTTTGGGATTAATACAAACTATAAG
The DNA here is from genome assembly GCF_000142945.1 of Phytophthora infestans T30-4. Taxonomy (NCBI): domain Eukaryota; phylum Oomycota; class Peronosporomycetes; order Peronosporales; family Peronosporaceae; genus Phytophthora; species Phytophthora infestans. Next base: position 1,751,864 of record NW_003303727.1, read on the forward strand.
TCACCTATAGAAATGCAATGTCGTTAACCAATGGTTGGCTTTAAACGACCTTGGTACTTTGTACCAAATATCCCGAAGTATGACGTGTCATACTCCTGAAGTGTGAAGTGTCACACTTCATGTAACCAGGGTACACTTAGGGCTACGTACCCCGTTACATAGTGGGTGTGTACTAGGACTATCGTCCATAACGGGCTGCAGCTCGTAAAAACATGGGCATCTTTCTAGTATTGCTGCTCGTAAATTTCTCTCCGAATCCACACCTTGGCCAGTGTTGGCTAACCAGTCAGAAGCCGAACGGAAGATGGTCTTAAGGCTGAGGATCTTCTTCACCACGTCCTTTGGTATTCTTACAGTGGACACCCCACTGTCTACGATAGCATCCACAGCCTCAGTTGCTAGCGTTTGCTTGGTCTCACCACTTTGCCCCTCTCCTCCCCAGTAGCGGTTGTAGTTGTTTCTGTCCGGTAGCCACTTAATCAATACACTTAGAGAGCTGACGCTTGAATCTGGACCATCATTGTGTCACGGAACCCTCTTCTTAGAGAGCTGCTGTATCGAAGCCGGCCTACGGGCCTTCACAACAGCATTATAACAGCTTTCCGCAGACGCTACTGTCGAACGATTCTTCGGCCCCGAACGTTGTGAGCATTGCAGCCAAGCAGCTGCGACGCATGCTGTGCTCACATCCGTTATTTCCACACGATATTAATGCCGATTCATCAGTTGTAGCCTTCGCAACGCGATTGCAAACCTTCCGCATGCACGGCAATATTTAGATCTGAGAGTGGATCTGCGACTGTTCTTCTGTCACAGATCGGCGAAAAACAAATGTAGCTGCTGCTGCCCGACTTGCTCGATTTTTGATTGTAGACGCCATATATATATCATCCAATCGGAGCGTCGGAAAAAGTTTGACTTGCTGCGGCTGAAAAAAAAACTAACTGCTGCGAGTATTGACTACCCCTATCAGTAAGAGGGCAACTGAGATGTATTGTACATCACGTAGCCATATTACGACTTAAATTTGCTCGGTGGCATAAAGTAGTGTAATACTAATGGTACATAGATCGAGGCGACAAATGCCCAGTCTAGAGCAAGTGTAGGCGTTTTCGAATGTGATCTCCGATGCGAGTGAGACCAACAAATTTGAAGGTAATTGTGTATTGTTGACGCAAGTACTTGTTTCGCTGAACCAGAAGTAACCATGAACTCTTTTAGAAGCTCAAAATAGTGCGTCTATAAAGTTAACTCTCGGCGGAACGCCTTCAAATCCTCTGCGAGACAAGCCAGCATTTACAAAGCGCTTCGCTCGTGTGTACCTCGAACTCTGTAGGCAATCTGGACTTTTCCGTTGTAGGTTTCGGTTTTGCCAATGATGTTTGTCCGGTGGATAATGTGAAGGGTGAAAGGTGCTTGTCAGACAGCATCTGCAGAAGCACTGGTGAATAGTATTATTTCGTTCATCCGCGTACCTCACGGCGTGACCACTTTAATGACGCAAAGTGCTCATCAACAACAGCATAGCAAGTGTTGCTCTCCCGAATAGGCTGGTAGGATACACAAAATCTCAGAAGAAAGATAAATGAACCACTCTATTGCCTACGGAGGACGAGATGTGGCACTTATGCGGCGAGAAGGTCTGGCATACAACGCTTTCGCAGCGTCGACTCGAAGCGTACTGCATTTTATAGAATAGTCGCGAAGAACGCGTATGTGAGTGAAGCAGACGCGAAACTCTAGGGGGGCAGAGCACCGGCGCGCTAAATGCCAAGCCCCCCCACTGATTAAACAAATGAATGGAATCAATGCAGTTAGAAAAACGGTCGAAAACCTGTTTCGGCGTACCAGTAGGAATTAGTGATGGCTGCGGGGAAGCCTCGCCAATGGAAAGCTTCTGTGTAACGGGGTAAGAGATACCGTCACAAGCTTACACTATAGTGTGGAGGAAGCTCGCAATAATAAAACCAAGTCTTAGGTTTGGGTCAAATTCAACTCTGATTTAGTTAGGACCAGGGATACCCCTGGCCTCGTGTGAACCACTTAAACACATGTCTATACCCGATTGGCCAATAAGTGAGTCTGGATCATCACTATCAACCAATCAGATGATGACACCTTGGCACACGCTACCCGTGTGCTACTTTACCTACTCATGTAATAACTAAAGAAATATCTACCTACTTATGCAATTGGAGTTGGGCCCATTGCATCACCCTCCTCTCTAAGTTGCGCTTACGCAACATAAGCGCACGGAACACATTTGAAGAAAACTCGAAAACCGACAAGGCAGAGACATCGGAGACAGCGCGAAAGGCGGCGGGGCCAGCGCGTCGCTGGCGGTGGTAACAAGGGCCTTCGCTGTGTGTGTAAAGCGTTTGGCCGCGCGGTGGTAACAAGGGCAAGCCCAGGGTCGACAGGTGCGCCACGACCTCTGGATGTATTGCGAGGACCGTCACAGCGCCTCTCGGCTCCCAAGACACGAATCCACGAATCGCCCAGCGTACATGCAACTTAGAAGACTCCGAGCTTGAGGCACTTGCATCACGGACACGAGGAACCTCGCGAAGCCGACTTCGTGGCGCAGTGGCCAATGCATGGGGCTTCCAGTCAGAACGCCAGGGTTCGATTCCCAGGCGCATCCACTCACGCACACGCGAGAGTTGTTTTGCTGCCAGAACGGAGCGGCTTCGAACATCTCGAATACATGAGACTTGTTGACGGAAGTCAACCACTTGAGCAACCCAAGTGAGCATCACGTTGCCACCACTGGTGTCATTAAAATCAGGTACTTGTTGGCCACCGTGTCGACGCTGGTAATCGAAGTCATTTCGGCGCCGTCGTAGCGTCTCGGGTTGACAGCCCACTGGTCACCGGTTCGATGTCACCGGTGGTTTCTTGTTTTCATTCTTGCACTGACAACCTGTGTCAGTGTTCGCCGCAGCTCACGCCGACGTTGCACGCGTCGGAGCGCGGCATCGTTGTCGCCTCCTCGTGCGGGTCGTTCTCGTGGCCGTTCTTGATCTCGTTCACGGTCTCCGCGGGGTGACCCGCGGAATTCTTCTTCTTAAGCAGCATGGTCTCATACTCGTGGACCACGTCCGGAACGTCGCCAAGAAGGTTGGCGCAGGGCTCCCACGTATTGTGCTCTGGAGGATAACCGAGCTAACGTAGCAGATAGCGGCGCGCGGTAGGGGCCGCGCGAATAGTATGACTACGGACGTTACGTTAAGCAGCCGAGTTGCGGGGATCTTCGTGGCCAGCGATACGCTCCACGATCCAGCGCGCGTCACCCACCGAGTCAATTATCGGTGGTGGGCCTTCACGGTGATACGACGTTCGCCTTGTACGTCCAGGGCGAGGTAAAGACTGTTTCGAACCGTGCGTTGGACACTCAGATTGGAGCTGAACGGGCGGAAGATCGTGCCTGGCATACGCGTCAGGCTCGTCGGGCTGGTCGCCCGACGCATGCTCCGTCCGCTGGCTCGGATCAGGAATCGTCGCAGGGAAGTACCGCTTCAGCCGCCCGACGTTAAAAGTCGGATGAAGTCTAAGTGACGACGGGATGTCCAGGGTGTAGGCGTCGCCCACAGACTTGGCTACTCGAAAAGGACCGATGAAGCGTAGATCAAGTTTGTTGGCGCCGAGGTTGGTTACGGCAGAAGCGCGGATTCCCTCGGTCGATAGGAGAACGCGATCCCCTATCTTGAGTACATTCACGTTCTTTCGACCGTGCTTATCCGCTTTTTCCTTTTGCTTGTCCACTGCGTTCTACAGTCCGTCGCGGACGAGCCTTGAGATGGATTGCCTTTGCATGACGAATTCTGCAACTGCCGAGCGATCGGCAGGAAGGACCGATGGTTTTGGTGTACAATTGGCCGTGGTAACTTCCTGCTCGCGAATCTTGCTGCCTGGATCGATCGAGTTCTGCGACGTCCATCTCGTTATCGGAGATGCAGTACGCCGAGAAGTGTCGATGGATTGCTTGGACGGAGAGCGAGTCAAGGCGTTTACACTGGCTACACCCGAAGATAACCCTGAAGTCGAGTGCGCCGGCAGGCCTGTTGCCACTGGTGAGGTTACCGGTGCGTGCTGAGACACCGGCTTACGTACCGCTGATGACCACAACGCGGACTCGTTGTCCGCAGGACTGACCGCAGCTTCAGCATCCATGTCGATCGAAGGAGGTTCTCCCCACCAAGGGTGGAGCCGCCAGCATCCGTGGGGTGGCCCACGGCGAGAAGTGCCAGAGCACGTGGGTGTCGAGCATTGTTCACGAAGAACGGCGTCATGCCCGTCGAGGATTGCTCGGCGTTGTTGAGTGCGAATTCGGCTAGCGGCAGGAACAGGCTCCAGCTCGTGTACGAAGTCGCGTAGCTGCAGAGAACGTCTTCAAGGACTCGGTTGACGCGTTCTGTTCGTCCGGATGCGCCGCGGTCAACATCAGCAATTTAGCTCCCAATAGCTCGAAAAGGCGTGACCAGAACGCGGATGTAAACCGCGGGTCGCGGTCGGACACGATAGACTCCGGCAGACCGAGGTGACGAAAAATCACGTCGACGAAGTGGGCCGCGGACTCTTCCGCGGTGATTGAGACTGCCACCGGAACGAGATGGACCATCTTGCTGAAACGATCGACGAACACAAGTACACTCGTGCGCCTGGCTGTATCGGGCGGAATACCGATAATGAAGTCCATCGAAATGGAGCGTCAAGCTTCCGTGGCGACCGGAAGAGGGCACAATGGAGCCTGAGACGTCGAAGACGGTTTGACTCGCTGGCAAGCTTCACATGTGCGGACCCACTTGCGTACCCACTTGTACATGTGCGGCCAAGAGCTAGCATCGAGTCTATCGTGTGGAGGCTTACTTTCTGATTCTAAGCGGGCCTAAAAGAGCGAACACCGGAGGCAGATGCCATAGGTGGCTGATGAAGACTAGCGTGACGTGGTCGCACGCTGTACTGACCACAGGATGATGCAGCCTGTAAAATCCGACAAAAAGGGATACTGCATCAGCACTTTGCAGTCAAATTTGATGATTTATGTGGATTAGATTCCGTTGTGGAATATGGATGAAGAAACACGAACATTAATGCACGAAAACATGAGAGCTCGGGGATATTTCGGTTAGCTTGCTACGCTGTAGAGGAAGTCTGGGAACCAGGCAACGAAGATCTAATCGACAAGGTAACAACAGTGATAGCCATTCCCCCTTACTTGGCATATACCCGGGACGTATTTTTCATTGGGATACGGATGAACAGGCCGGCAGCAGAGAGGCTACAGAAGCCAGCGAGCCCTCGTTGGCGGTGTCAACACGAACATTGGTTGCGACGGAAGGTGCTGACAGTAGCAGCGAAGGCTCAAGGCACATCTAAGCCTTTCTCGCGGTCGTTGAGCATGTACATGTTCGGGTATAATACGTCACGTATGAAAACGATTAGGGCACCACGCACCAGAGCTTGCGAGCTCGCTGGGGTAGGCGCATTTAGCTTGGAAGAGTTCGGATACGCTGTCATGGTGAGCTTCTCAGCGTAAGCACTGGAAGCGATGTTGGCACCGACGAGTGCATCAGTGTAAACGAGTACTCGGTCGACGTTGGTAATGTCACGACGAACACAGATGTTGCTAAGGAACCCTCGTATGCGTCTCCAATCGTTTAGCCAACGCATTAAGACATCAGATGGAGTGGCAGAAGGTGCACTATACTCGTCCACATCACTTGGAGTTGACGCACATGTACATGTGGGCGCCCATTGGCCGCAGTGGTCAACCCGTACAATATACGGTGACATGGGTACCAACTCGTGCGACATGCCGCAACAGGCGAGCGACTTGGGTGTTAGGTCGTACGACGCGGAGTAAGATGCGATTCACATTCCTATCACAACGGTCACCATTTCAGTGGCTCCCAGTGCGATAGCGGCAGTTGTGGTGTAGAGATTTTAACATAATTGCCGGTAGAAAGAGCCCTGATCGCATTCAAGCTGTTCAAGTTATGAAGGTTCGGTCACAAGATGTACGGTGACACCGAGGTGCAAGAGACTCGACGATGTCACTACTGAACACTCAGCAGATACCGGATACGGTCCAGATGTCACTCAATCCAGGCTGTCCTTATTATTACTAATGGACTGGCCGGATTCGCATTCAGCGGCCAAGAGCTGACCATCTACGGTACGAACCCTCGGTGGCGGTTGGGATGAGTTCGCGGAAGACTCAGCGACCCTAGAAAAACACGTACATCGCCTGGGACAGGGCGAGGGCCGTTAAAGATACTCATGCGACGGTGCAGACGACGCTTGGCGTGCAAGAAGATCCGTAACGGATCTTTGTTCACTTGATATTTGTATACTTGATTATGACTTCTTATTAAGAATAGACCCGATAGGGCAAACATAAATACACAACAGAATTTCCACTCAAGCACACAGAGCGACGTCCGGCTTCAAGGTAAGCGTCTGGTCAAACTTGTTTGAGTGTGTTATGCCTGTCGGTGAACTCGAAGCTCTGTAGCGAGGGTTCATCCGGCAAGGCCAAGAGACTTTGTGAGTTGGCCGATTACTATCGGGAGGCTTTTACGTGACGGATTATTGTTGCCTATTTGCACGACTGGGAGTGCTTGAATTGCATCCCTTTTTTCTTCCAACCGAGTGTTGAACACTCGGTGCCTTCGTAAAAGGCTTACCCGTTGTTAAAAGGCTTACCCCTCCGCTGTTGGGACCACGGGGATTCATAATACCTATTAGCTTTGCTCGTGCTAGTAGCGTGTTCCTTTTTTTACTGGCTGGCCTATAAAAGTAGTTTACAAGGTCCAGTTTGTCCCGAACGATCGTTTACTACCCTAGTATACGTATTGTTGTGGGAACGTCCTAGCTACAGTTGTAGCTAGAGCTCACGTGGGGTTCCCAACACCACAACTGGTGCCGCGACCCGAAAACAGATTGTGACTGTTGTGAACTGATTGTATGGCCTTCCAGTTTACGAGCTACCAAGAGAAGAAGAACAAGAAAAAGAAAACAAGAATCATGGCGAAAGGACAACCGATGGTACCAGTTACGCCTGCCAAGTCTGGCGGAGCTCGCAACGAGAGTCCAAGCCTGGATGTGCACATTGCAGCCGCCACCGAGCTTTCGGTGAGTTTTGACGACGAGGCAGACATCGGTTCTGCCGCCCACGATTATGAAGATTACGAAGACAAGACGCCGGCTCCAGAGCCAGGCGCAGCGACACCGGAGACGACCACGCTATCATCGGGGCGAGCGGGGCGACCAGGTCTCTTTCGAGGAACCTCGCCGAAGAGCTGGACGATGTTGCGGGACCTGATCCGGACTATGAAGACTATGACGATGGGACCGAGGGTTCTAAACCTTCGGTGGCAAGTGCAAAGCATTCAGCACTGCTGAAGGCACCTCGCCCACCTATCAACGGTGATACACCAGCCGCCAAGCGCGTTTTCGACCGCGTACAAGCGCTGATGCAGAATGATGAGTGGATGCAGCTGTTCAAGCCCATCCCCAAGAAAAAAGCCGACTGGCCTGCGCTTGCGCAGGAACTTCAATACCCAGTCAACTCGGTTTCGACTAGCCAAGTTGCCGAGGATTCAGTTTCGCTACTGTTGTCGCTGGGGTTCGAGAACGAGACGTACCCATCGACGATGTCGCTCCAGGATTGGAGTCCACATGAAGCCGGAGCTGCTCTCCAGAAATGGAAGAAGAAGCTTCGGAAGGCGTTTGGCGCCGTTGGCATCAATGCCGGAAAGCAACCTGTGAGTCGACCGATGATTCAAGATGAAGATCCGTCCAAAATTTTATTGCCGCCGACGCCCCAACGACTCGTTCGTACTCCTCCGACCAAGCGTGGAGCTGAGCGTGGTGCCTTTGGCACTACCGAAGCTTCACCGTACTTTCAAGACTCGCACATGGTTACGCCACGTTCGGAGAGCCGTATGCAACGTATTTACGCAAGTAACGAGGATTCGTTCGGTCGCCGAGGCGGTGCGCGAGCTCCCAAAGGTGGTGCCGGACGTCGTCAAGTCGACAGCGATGGTTCGTCCAGTGACGATGACATTTTGGTGCGTACATTCGACGAGGAAGATCCTCAAATCGAGTTGATGCGTCCGATGAATGAGCTAGCGACGCTGAACGACGTGGACCCAACACCGAGGATTGAAATGGCCTCGCACCGACCGCTGGATCGCATCACGCCGTTCTCAGGCTCTCGCAACAAGAGCGAGAACTGTATACAGTGGCTCCGTGGGTTCGTCTATGAAATGACTGGAACCCACACAGATGCCGATAAATGGTGCATTCCATTTGAGCTAAGTCTCCGGGACGGAGCCATTCATTGGCTCCGTCAACTTCCGAAGAAGAAGCGCAAGTTGAAGCTGTTGAGCGATGCGTGCATCCGCTATTACAGCTCACGGTTAACGCAGACGGCATGGTCCCGTTACTACTCTGGAAAGCGGGAACGTAACGAACATCTGTGCGACTACATAAACAGGCTGAATGGCTACGCTCGGTACGCCCGTCTACACTTCGAGAAGAGTGGCCGCAACTCGAAAGAACACGTACAGCAGTTCCTGGCAACGTGTGAAGATGACAAGTTGGCAGAGAGTCTCTACCACACTCGAGTCACCGACATTCACGAGCTCGAAGAGATTATCGAAGATGTTCTCAAGGGCAAGGAGAGAATGGCCAAGCGTGACAGTGAGTACCGATACTCTAAGAGTCGTGATACGCGACGCGACGATGGGTACGCCCGCAACAACCGGCGTGATGACCGTCGCCGCGATGACAACCGCAACAAACCAAGAGTGACACTCATTGAAGCTACGGTGGACGACCTACTAGCTGAATTAGAAGGTCGTGAAGCTGCTCAAGGAGGCAACGAGTATTCAAACGAAGATCCGAACGCTTACGACAATGTCCAAGATGAGTACAACGACTTTCAGCCCGATAATACGGATGGTGATTTCTCATTGGATGAAATTGACCGATACCTCGCCGCTGCTAACGAAAACGAGCGCCGTGCAGCTGCTGAAGGCACCTACGCACGTTCGGACAACCGTCAACCGCGTGGAAACACGCCTGATCGCGAGAATGGCTTCAATCAAGATCGCCGAAGTAGTGACCGTGGGTTCAATCAGGACCAACGCGGTCGACGTGACTTCAGCCGTGACAACCGACGCCCACAGTACGGACGATGCGCGGTGTGCGGTGGCATGTGTCACTCCGCCCACTACTGTAACAAGCGATGTAAGTTCTGCAAACAACTCCACGATGCTGGACAATGCGAACTTTTCCGCAACTTCCAAGACCTTGCCAAATTCGTGCGCACTAAAGGCACGAAGGAGGAACTCCCGCCAGAGCTCAAGGCCGTCGTTCAAGAACGTCATTTAAACTAGGCAGCCCGCCAACTACAACTGGGTTGGTCCCTATCGGGCTGCCACAGTTAACCGAGCCTTCAATGGAAGCAGAGTGTATCTTTGCTTTCATGGGGCAGAGTGAATGGCCTGATAATTACGTAACAAGTGTGAACGCGACGGAAAATGAAAAGGAGAGGAGTAGAATCGTCGGTGGAGGTGTTGGAGAGAGAGTGGAGTGTGCTGATGCTGATGAGGGCACCAGCGAGGGTTCGTTTGGCTTGGTTTCGAGTGCAGCGCGAGACGAGCCCAAGGGTCACTCCAAGATGATGAAGTTGAGCCCTGGCGAGAGACAGGGGTGGTGGTCGGCCAAGAAATTCGACCGACGGATCAGAATGAGAGCTCTGGTGCAAGGCGCTGTGAACGACCAGCGAACGAGGATCCTCCTCGACACAGGAGCGAACGTTAGTGTGATCACTGACGCCTTTGCCAAGAAGTTGCGACTCCGAGATGTACCCGATCACGGACGCCGCATTGACATTCAAGGAATCAACGAAGGCAAGGTGTCTACGACGCGACGAGCGTGCGTCAAGATTACGCTCGGATGGGAGATAGTGTATGAATTCGAGAAGTGGGTCATGGCACATAGTGCAGGCGTCGACGTGGTACTCGTGACCGACTTTATGATCCCAGCAGGGATACGGTTGGACCTATTTGACGGCGCTGCGCGATTGCCGCACGAAGTTCATAATCCCACTGATCACGACAAAAAATATGATCGACAGCGAAGAATACGGCTCCCATGTTAGCGCCGGGCCACCTGAGCGTTTAGACATTCAAGCGCACGAGTGGCGAGAATATCGACTAGCGAAGCGCCAAGTCGGGCTGGAGGAACACATACTGTGGGTTCGTCGAGCGAACAAGCTAGTCCCGTCAGTGGCGAGGTTTCGACGTGGACGGCCTCAGAGCATTCGATTGACCAATGTGTCCGACCAAACTGTGTACCTACCAGCACACGACTCGATCGCGATGTGGATTCCAGATGGGGATTTGCCGCGTTATGTGCGCCTGGATTCCAAGAAGTATCAAGACTAGCAAGTGCTGGTCTACGAAGGTTGCAGAGACCGTGAGTTGTTTCAGCGTGAATGCGAAATCTACGAGCAATGGCTTGCAACTCAGCCTTCGGCAGCTGAGCGACCGGACTATTCAGAACCCAGTGGGGTGCTAGCAAGGCCTCTTGAAGACTCGCTAATGGACTCTAGTGATCGTCTGACATGTGTAGAGCAGTGGGCAATAATCATGGAGGAACGTGAACGTGTGGAGGCCTGTCTGGCGTCTGAGAAGACAGCAGGGGACTCGGCCAAGGGTCAGCCTTCCGAAGAACCTTTGGATACTTATGCGACAGCTCACGGCGGGGGCAATAAGGAAAACGAATCCTCGGTAGCGAGTACACACGAACTTCAGAGTTCGCTAAACGCTGTACGTACGTCAACGAGTGTTTATTTTAAGTTTGGGGTGACAACGGAAGCGACAAGTACCAGCACTGGACTAGATGGAGTCACCAGTTTTGGCGAAGTTGTCCCGGCCTTGTGCGCAGTCAAATTTACGAACGAGACATCGGTGGTTGGTCCAGCGGATGCAGACGTCGCGCTGAAGGTGGTGAATACGGCACCGAGAGTTCGTTGCGAAATTGGTGCGAATGCCGAGCTGTCAAGACAAAGGCCGACCAAGGCGCTGAACAAAAGTCAACAGCCCAATATGTCGGTTGCCTGCGCATTCAATATTGCGAACAAAGTCTCGGCAGGTGGCCCAGAGATAGGAAATCAGGATGGGAAGGCGATGGACCCAGTACCGAGTATTCAACTCAAGGCGGATGTCGATTTGGAGTCAAGAGAAGGGTCCGTATCGACTTTGGACGAGACGTACATCTCTATTGCTCGAATGTTAACAACCGAAGGAAATGAAGCAACGGAGAACGCAAGGAATGCCTTCAACGAGCTCCCAGCTAAACAACATTGGCCTAAAAGACTACGCGAAGGAGTTGGCATTCCTGCTGGACCTTACCGAAGAAATCAACACGACTATAGACTACAAAGCGCCCAATGTTGCTGACCCCAGCTGTCGACCGATCGCAGGGAACGTCTGGTCGCAACGCTGAAGAGCCACGAGCACATCCTGATTGCTAGTGGTAACGCACTGCCGCCGCCCGCCTACGGCGCAGTCTGCGATATCGACACGCAGGGGCACGCCCCAATTAAACAGCGTGCCAGACGCGTGCCATAACGATTCCTCAGCAAGCTGTACGAGCTGCTGCGCGCTCGCTGCGAGCAGGACTGATCGCCTTTTCAGACAGTACATGGGCATCGCCAATCGTGATTGTGATGAAAATGAACGGGCTGGACATCCGGCTCTGCATTGATTACAAGATGGTGAATGCTATCACCGCAATCATGGAGTATGCAATGCCGCTAGTCGACGATCTGTTGACCGATCTCGAGTGTTACCTATGGTTTTGCTCGCAGGATGCTGCTAGTGGCTTCTGGGCAGTCATGATGACCTTGCGAGCACGTTAAGTGTCGGCGTTTGTCTGCGCACTCGAACATTTCGAGTTGTTACGCATGCCCTTCGGGTTAAAGAACGCGCCGATGATCTACCAACGTATGATTGACAACGCACTCTGGGGGTTTGTTCAGCCTAAAGGGGGTTAATTTAAATACTCGGAGAGGATGCGTTTAGCTGAAGAACAGGCCAAGGAGCGTCGTGGGCCAAATCAACAGCTGCCCGGCGACGCTGGACCGATTGCTGGCAAGATTTGCACAGTGTCGGATCAGCATTAGCTTCACCAAGAGCATCTTCTGCCGACCCAAGGTGGACTTTCTGTCGCATAAAATTTCGCCAGAAGGTATCAGGGCTGACCCCAGAAGCTTGCGGCCATCACCGAGCTTTCGTTTTTAACGAGTAAGAAGGGCATGCAGTCGTTTCTTGGAGCGGTTAATTACTACAGCCGCTTCATTCAAGACCTCGCGGTCTATGGTGCGGCGCTGTACCAGCTCAAGGTGGAAGACTTTGCCGTTGAAGGTGGCCTTTCTGTGGCACGTCGTTCTTTCGAAAAATTGAAGACGAGTGTTTTACATTCACCCATCCTCAGGCACTTCGACCGGTCGAAGGAAGTTCGTGTCATGCTCTTTGCGAATGAATGGGCGTTGAGCACTACGCTAATGCAAAAACATGAAGGCAAGTTACACCCCGTACGGTTCCTCGGTCGTGTGCTCAAGGAGGCCGAGATGAACTACCATCCTGCCGAGAAGGAAGTTTTGGCGTTACTTCTGCTGTTGAAGATCTGTTACGTCCAGCTGGCAGGAAAGACGCTACATGTCTATACACGATTCTCGACGTTATAGTGGGTGCACAAGTCGAAGTCTCTCTTTGGACGCGCGGTCCAGTTCGCCGTACTGCTTTCGCAGTCGCATTTGAAGGTGCAGCGCGTGAAGGAGAAAGATGTCGCCTTTGCACAGCTCCTGCAGTCAAACATCACGAGCTTCGTCGACCTGGAGGACTCGCTCGCGCCGGTGGCACAAACCAAACAAGGGCTCTCCGACTATTCGAATGGACCCCGCGTTGCTGTACGCCAGGCTTCCCCGCAATTACAGCTGATTGTCATGTCTTTTGACGGATCAGCGAAGACAGAGAAGTACGGTGGCTACGGGAGTTGTTCATGGGTGTTGTGGAGCCTTCCTGAGTAGAAGATGGTGATTGCTGCAAACGCTTACCACGGTGAACGATGCAGAGTACACAGGAATGATTAACGGTGTCAAGGCTGCTATTGCACACGGTGCCGAGGATTTAGTCATCGTTGGTGACTCAAGGCTCGCGATTCAACAATCTATAGGGGTGATCGCATGCAGGAAGGAAACTTTGCTAGCGCTGCTGAATACTTACAAGGAACTCGCGGCCAAGCTTCGATCAGTTAAATATCTTCACGTCGTACGAGAATACAACGCTGCCGCGGATGCGTTAGCCACTGAAGCGCTGGAATTTAAGGTCAGTCGTGTCATCTTAGCTGAAACTCGAAGTCGGAATTGGCGTCGATGAATCGCATCCAAGTGATCTACGAGCCGGATGAAGACTCGGTAGATGTTTCGTCACGTGGAGCAAAGCGTCAAGTACATGTACTATCCAACAGCGAGTCTTCAAAGCGGAAAACGTTTAAGAAATTCGTGGTTGATTACAGCTCACCAGAGTGCGATTATGGTAATTTTGCAGTGATGACTAGGCGACAGGCGAAAGCCAAGAAACGCGTCAGGTTTTCCGATTAACACTCGGAGGGGGCCTCAAAAGCTCAAGAATAGCATGAATAATGACGAGAGTCGTCCAACGAAGATTCAACCGGCGAAGATTTGCCAGACCATCCTCACAAGACGGTACCAGTGGCATTTCCTGATGCGGAAGACGTTGACCCGGTAGCAATACAGCGGGAACGACGCAGACGGATAATGGTAGCACAAGACGAGGAGCAGAAATGGTCTAACATCAAGGAGGTGCTTCAAGGCAAAGCAGAAGAGCTGAGTTGTAAAAAATGTTCGAGATGCCTGGAAGTATGCTGACCGGTTCATACTATCAGAAGACAGCGTGCTTCACTATCTTGGATTGAATCGTCGGTACGACCACGATTGGCAAGAAGAGACCAAGCTGCGGCTTGTGGTAACGACAACGATGATTCAAGAAGTCTTGCAAAACTGTCACGACTCGGTGGAAGGTGTACATAAAGGTGTGGTGAGAACGTTCCATCGCGTTAAGTCTGATTATTATTGGATCGGTTTGTACGCTGACGTGGAGAAGCATGTGAAGTCATGTCCGGATTAAAAGCCGTCCGCAGCTTCGTGGGTACTCGCCTGGCAATGTACTAGCCGAACGACCGTTCCAGATCGTCTCGATGGATTTTGTGATTCCACTACCGAAATCACACAGGGGCAACACGGCGTTGCTCCTATTTCAGTGCTCGTTCACGGGATTCGTTATTGCCAAGGCTGTGTCGGATACAACAGCGCTGATTGTTGCTCAAGTGCTCGAAGAATGTGTGTATCGACGGTTTAAAGCCCCATCATTGATCAGGCACGACCGCGACCACGCTTCATGAGCGAGATTTTCCACGCGTTCGCGAAGATGGTGCAGTCAAGATCACGAGCGATTGAGCTATTGGCCACAGGCTAATGAACATCAGGAACGCTCGGTGAAGTCGGTGATGGGTTCCGTACGAGTGTACGCGGAAGATCTTCTACAGCAAGATTGGGACGAAATCGCAGAGAAGCTGGTGTTCGCTATAAATACTTCTCAGGACACTACGAGGAAGGAAACACCGTTCTACCTCGTTCACGGTTGGGATGCGCAGTCGACGTTGAGGGCGATAGCGTCGTCACTCAAACGAGGATTCGGCAAGCAATCTGACGCACTGGCGTGGCGGCGTGAGATCAATCGACAGCATGAGATCGCCCTAGCTATGGCCAAAGATTATCAGGCTGCCGAAAAGGAGCGAAGAGCTAAAAAGCATAATGATGCCCTGGGTCGACTGATAAAAGCCTCTGTACCTCAACCAAGTGGAAATGAACACTCGGTGGACCCTCCAGTATCTTCGGAAGAGGCAGATGATACTGCAAGAGCCCCACCGAGATCTCTTTATGAGATTGGGAGCCGGGCGTGGCTGTACATGGAACGCGTCAAACCGGTCTTGACGAAGAAATTAGCTCATCGGTGGCATGGACCTTTTCGGATCAAGCGCAAGGTGGAAGAGTTTTCGTACGAGCTGGAGCTGCCAGACCGAAGTGGGTATCGCTTCTAGCCAGTGGTGCATGTGTCGAGACTCAAGGCTGTTAACGAATTCAACAGTCGACCGAACACTCGGTTGGTACTAGACGCGACTAATGAAGCAAGACTCGACTTCGATGAGGAACTATTGCCTGAGGACAGCTGGGAACCAGATCAAGTTGCCGGTGACTACGAAGTCGAGGCCATCCTCGACGACAGAACACCACTGTCGACGAGTACGGAACGTGCTGTACGCGAGTTCAAAGTCAACTGGGTTGGTTATGAAGATCCAACTTGGGAACCAGCATCCAACTTGTCATGTGGAGGTCTGCTGTTCGACTATTTGCGAGCCAAGAAGAGCGAGAATCGGCTGCAGATGGCGCAAGTGGCGGACGAAGACTAGCGTGACTGGATCACGTGTGAACTGTCCACAGGGCATTGCAACCTGTGGTAACAGACGAAAAACGTTACTGCAACAACAAATTGTATATGCATTTGAAGAACAACATGAACATGATTACGCTGTGGAAGTGGATTAAGAATAAGAAAACATGAATGCCGACCGGGGAGCGACCACTGAAAACGAAAACTCGCTGGACCCCTCAACAGTTAGGTGAGATGCTGGAGAACGTCGTGGAGCATGCAGCGAAGATTCAAAGCGATTCCAATTGCCTGGCCGCGGTGGCCAAGAGTGCCAGCGAAGTCGAGTCCCCACTCTCCTTCTCCTCTTCATCGGGAACCTGAACCTCGGCAGCTGGAGCCGCAGCCGGAGCCTGCGAATCCTCGGTACCAGCTTCAACAGGAGCAGCAGCCAGGGCGGGACGTGGAGTAACCGATGGCGAGTCAAACAAGTCGCACCAGGTCGAAATAAATTCAGTAGAATCCAATGACGGATCAACGAGCACGCTTCGGTACACATCCACCAAACGCATACTACGAGGATTGAAGAGCTCCGGATTACACTGGCACGGGAAGTACGTGGTGCTGTACGGGGGCTGATGCGGCGCGTTCATCCATCCAGTACGCCAGGGCTGACGAGCGTCGAGAGCCGGAACTCCGGAAAGCCAGTCAGATGTCCGAGGTGCGAGCGGCAAGTTTTCAATGGGGTACCACGGCTTCGACGGCTCCAAAAGCAACTCAGGACGAATGAACGGCGTGTCGGAGGTACCGGAGGAAACCGAGTCACGGCTCCACGCCATATACTGCTCTCGGTACTTGTTACGGAGACGATCGGCACGACGGTCGCGCTCACTGAAGAGCTTTTTCAACAGAGCTCTCAGTTCCTTCAAGAGCTCCTTGTCGTGGTCGACCTTCTTTTCTTCTTCAACGAGACCTCGCTCAATGCCAGCCAACGGAAGCCAGTGGAGACGCTTTCATAACGCTAACCCGAGGTCACTCTGCTTGCCACCGTCACCCCGAAGGTTCGCCCAGATCAACTTGAGACGAGTCTCAATCGGAGCACGCTTTGAGATGGGGGCGCTTGGATCGAAGTCGACGGTGTCAAAGAGACACGCCTGGAGAGGGTAGAGCTGTCGAAGTTGCTGGTACGGGTGATCAGGATGCGAATAGTCGAAATACGCTTGGAGACCCTCCAACGTCGTACGGACGGTTACCTCACCAGCTGGTTCGGGAAGGGTCATGCTCAAGCGTCGCTCGAAACACTTCTTGGCACCTGCGTCGGCAAACGCCATGTCCAAGTACGGAAGAACCCACAGTGACAAGGTGGACGAAGCCGGCACCGAAGGGCGAGCACCAGGCAACACTCGGTGAGGCAATGGCTCAACCGACGGTGCGCTACCACGACGCGGCACTGAAGTGTAGGTGGCCGTGATTTTGTGCCCAGGTCCAGCATCGAGAGTCCAAGAGAACGGACGAAGAGACACCGGAACAGGAGATCGGCGAAGTGACCAGCGACGAAGGATTTGGCCGAGGAGGAGTCGGAGGCCGAGCAGGTCCATGACCGCTCCAGTTGCCGTCGGAATCTTCGACATCTTCGTCATCGACTGTACTTGAATGCTCGGTAGGTGGCGGAACATGACCGCCATCACTTGGACCATTAGGAGAGTTATCCACCGAAAGCTCATCGTCATCCACGATTCCTCCACGATCGTCATCAACATTTCCATCATCATCAATCTCCATCGAAAAGTCGCGGGCAAGGCACGGCAGCTGGTGGAACAGTCAGAGCCGGCTTTGAAGACACGGAGGCTTGTGGAGCAGCTTCAACAGGGGCAGGCTCTGCTGTGGAAATTACTCCCGAGACTTCAACCGTCGTGGAAGCCGCAGCAGACGATGAAGCAGCCTTGCTTGGTGGGACAGTGTTGTCCGACTCTTAACCTTCGTCACTTAAGCCGAACATGAGTCGCATTTCCTCAGCTTCACGCAAGGCCTCTTCGGCGGCACGTGTATCTGCTGGAGAAGGGGAGATCGTCGAAGCTGGCGGCTTGGCCACGTCGAGAGGACCCTGAGGCGAAGGCGGAGGGGCGTCAGGAAGACCGGGAACATCATCGTGATCCCCAGGGTCCACGTCTTTACCCGAAAACTCCGTGAAAGTTTCATGAACCGACGGGACCCCAATTGGATCAACATCCACCATGTCCACGCCACTCTGATCGCCGCTATGGTCAAAAACGGCGAGAGTTGAGGAAGACCCTGGTGTAGGAGGTGGCGACCATGAGCTAGGTGGAGACGGTACAGACTTAGACCGAGTCTTCATATGACGTCGAGGCGACTTGGCGGGAGAGCGAGGACGAGTCTTCTGGCGCTTCTTTTGGGCCGCTTGTCTCCATGCCTTCGGACCAAACAGCGACCGACGTGCCGACTTGGGAGCTGAGGGAGTTGAAGTGTCGGCAGGAGGCGCATCGCCGAGACCGGCAGCTGCCATCGAAGTACTGGCCTTATCCGTCGGGATGGGAGCCTTGTCTTCGTCAGAATCATCCAGCTCGTCGTCTGACTCCTTGCCACCTGGTCGAAGGCGCTTGTGGGACTTCCCATGGGCCACTTGATGAGCAGCCTTAGCCAAAGCTGCAGGAAGAGCTTGTGGATCGTCCGAGATGCGGCAGCGGACTGTATGTGCTGCAAAGCGACCAGTGTCTCTTGGTCCAAGTCCAGGGCGTCCAGGTCCAGCCCACCCGCAGTCAGACCTATCACGAAGGATTGTGAACGAACGTTAGTTGCTGAACACACGGTGGAACGAGCAACATTAGGAACGTACCGTCAACAGCCAGACGCAGTACCTCGGGATCCATCCCGGCCAGACTCACGTGTGCACGGAGGGTGCGATTCACTTGGAGGAGGCGAGTGCTACCATCTTGCTGGTTCTCGAGGGCCTTGAGGGTGTCGTTGTCAGCCTACTTGCCCTGGGCAAGCTTGACCAAAAGGAGGTGAACCTTCCAAGTCTGCTCGGTGCTCGCACCAATCGAAGACTTGTACACCTCGCGCTCACGGGCCAGCTTTTTGTTCAATGTGGCGATAAATGCGTCCCGAGATTGAACCTCGCAGTGCAGACGATTCAAGTCTTCTGAATGTCACTCCATGGTGGCCTGAACACTTGCAAGCATGGCGTCGTTCTTGGCGTTCGACTCGCGGAGCATCTTGACGTTCTTGTGAAGGGCTTCAATTTCAGCGTTGACAGCTTTGAGGAACGCCTCCACGTTCTCTCGAGTCACGATTTTGGGTGCCACCGAACGTACGGCGGCAGCAGCCTCGGTCTGAGCAAACCGCAGCTGACGATCCAAGCTGGCAACTCGGTCGGGTAATGCCGACAGCGTCAGGAAGAGGCTGTACAGCAGCGAGGACATCATCGAAGCCAACGGCAGTCTCAAGGCTACGTTGAGCGTGGACATCGCCGTGGAGAGGAGACGCAGCGCTGAGCTGCACTTGGTGACGAGCCATCGCAGTCAAGTACGGAATTATCGAGGTCATCATGTGATCGACCGATGCCTCCGTACTTTCAGCCAGCATGGCGCGCAACGAATCCTCGGTGAGTGGTGGTGGACCACCAGCATGCGCAGGAGAACCAGCAGGAGCCATCTCAGTGGATTCAGCGACGACAGGAAGTGCCGCAGGGGGTGAAGAGTCCGGGGCAGGAAGCGCCGGAGGTCCGGCTGAGGACGCTGCTGTCGGGGGAAGTGTAGCAGGCTGAGCGGCGTTCGAAGCCTCGGTGTCGCCCTCCTGAGAGACAAGACGAGTAATGCATGGTGATGAGCAAGGCGCTGATGATTCAAGAAGAAGATGAGCTGACGTACCTCCAGCTGTTCACGTTCGCGACGTCGGTGAGGATTGAGACGCTGAAGCGCGCTGGTCACGGTTCGATTTAAACATTTAGTGACTGGGTAGTGAATTAGAGAATGAAGAAATGTCACAGCGGGTACCAGTACCGTGGCTTCCATTGCGACAGGGGAAGTTGTGGTGTAGTGATTTCTCCATAATGTAATGACTTACGTGTTCTCCATAGTTGCGGATAATCACCCGCCGACAAGACGTGACACCGCCCAAGCTGTTCAAGCGACGAACCCTCGGTCACGTGATGCACCGTGACTCCAAGGTGCAAGAGACTCGACAGCGTCGGTACCGAACTCTCAATACAGTCCATATGTCACTGAATCCAGGCTGTCTTTATTATTACCGTATTCCTTATGTGATTGGTGACGCTCGGTCATTAGCGACAAATCCAGCTGCCAATCAAATTAATATAAATATCGTGTCGTCGCGCTTTATGTGCTTGGCAACCAATATAAATTTGAACATATTATATATTTTTTTCTATGCAGGTATCTTTTATGCTGGCAGAAAGGCTGGACCACCTCAAGGATCACCTAAAATTTGACTGTCGCCAATCACATAAGGAATACGGTAATAATGGACTGGCCGGATTCGCATTTAGCGGCCAATAACTGACCATCTACGCACGAACCCTCGGTGGCGATTGGGATGAGTGCGCGGAAGACTCCGCTACTTTTGAAGACACAGTCACCGTCTGGGAAAGCGCAAGAGCTATTGAAGAGGCGCATGCGTCGGTGTAAACGACGCTTGGCGTTTCAGAAGATCCATAACGTATCATTATTCACTTCATATGTGTATACTTGATTAGGACTTCTTATTAGGAATAGACCCGAAAGGGTAAACATAAATACAGAACCGAATTTCCACTCAAGCACACAGAGCGACGTCTGACTTCAAGGTAAGCGTCTTATCAAGCTTGTTTTAGTGTCTTTTACCTGCCAGAGAATTCGAAGCTCTGTAGCGAGGGATCATCCGGTAGGCCAAGATAATGTGTGTGTATTGGCCGATTACTATCGGGAGGTTTACGTTGTGGTTTATTGTTGCCTATTTGCACGACTGGGCGTGCGTGCATTGCATCTCTTTGATTCTTCCAACCGTAAAAAGCTTACGGTACCCTTCCGCTGTTGGGACCATGAGGATTCATAACACCTCCTACCTTTGCTCGTGCTAGTAGCGTGTTCCTTTTTTTTACTGGCTGGCCTATATAAGTAGTTTACAAGGTCCAGTTTGTCCCGAACGATCGTTTACTATCCTAGTATACGTATTGTTGTGGGAACGTCCTAACTACAGTTGTAGCTAGCGTTCACGTGGGATTCCCAACACCACACTCACTTCGTCATAGTTAAGAAGCTCTAGTCTCTTGTGGAACTCGACTAGAGATGCATTCTGCGCTGCACTGTACGTGTCGTTCGACACGTCCGCCTCGCGGTCCAGTGCCGCCATGATTACATCCGACACAGTCTCCTGCGCCTTGTCAACCTTGCCTCGAGCTACCAGCACATTGCGCCGCAGCCCAACGTCAAAAGCGACCACGACTCCGTTCTTGGCAGCTATCACACTTTGATCATAACGGTAGGTCAACCTAAAACCCTTTTCATTCAACTTTCCATACGAGATCAAATTGTGAACGCCGTCCGCCGCGTAGTACACATCGCTCAACTTGATTATCTTCTCAGCACCACACGCCGACACACGGAGTGTCAGAGTGACCTTCTTAGTTACGTTTAGCACCGCTGGGTTGCAGACATACGTCGTCTACCGACTCAACGTCGTCAAGCCAAGACGCGTTGCTTAACAGGTGCCTGCTCGACCTACTGTCGAGTATCCACTCGTGCTTGTCTTCAATCAGCTTGTCCCGCAAGGCAAGCGTCAAATCTGGGTGGGCGAGCTCTTCAGCCTGCTGCAGGAAATCTTCTCTTGTGCTGTCGACCTTGGCCATCAGTACAATGCGCAGGTCGACGGATGCGTAATGTACTGTGTTATTCAGTACCATATAGTCCGCACTCCCTCCACGCGCCCCAGAAACGGCTACCAGATACATGTAATGTTTTGGCCACGTGAGCCCGGCGTCATTGGGCGCCATGAGAAGCTTCATTTCTGGAGCCAGAGTGACATTTGTTTTAAATGCTCCCAGCATCTTCTCCATCGCATACTGTAGCGTAGGTAATTGTCCCCACCAGGCCTCGGCCCGCTTGTGGTAATACCTCTCCGCTGTACCCTTCAAGTAATGCCCAAGTAGATCCACTTTACTATCCTCGGGCCACGTGAAGCCACACGCCGACTGGGCGATGTTGACCTGTCGTTCAAGACGACGACCCCACTCCAGGAAGCCAGACCTCATCCCTACGTACAATTCCTTACCGGCGAAGGAAGTTGCTTCTGCCGTGCGTCCGGATTGCGGGTCGCAGGCACTTGTAAATTCCAGGAAACCTCCCGGCTCCCTATCTGAGCGTGTACTTCCTGCTGTGGCTGCGCAGCCGCCGTCTGCTGGCCCTGCTGCGCTGCCTCAGCATACAGGCGCTGCAGATGCGACACCGGCATGCCGTATTTAGGCTGCTGCTGTGCAAAGTACTAGGGCGGTGCCGCTGGTCTTCTCGGCGACGCCGTCTGTGACGTCTCTGGCGAACCTGCCAAACAGTCGATGTGTATCTGAGCTCCACATCCGAGCCCTGTAGCAAACAGGCTCGACTTCATGGATGGAGTTGAGGGCACACTGGCGCCATTCGCGCTGTCTCCGTTGCCCCCAATGTTCTCCTCTAGCTTCGACTGTGACTCCTCGAGTTTCTTCAGCCTCCCTGATATTCCTTGCATGATGTCGAGTAGTTCGGATGCGTTGCCCCCTTCGTGACCCTGGTGTTACTGCTGTTGCTCCTTTCGCGAGCGACAGCAGTGCTCTCGTCTTCGGCGTCGTCAGCCATGCCGACCCTTTTGCCGTTCGCAACGAGTGCTGGCGTCGTCGGTGACTTTATTCATTGGACTCATAACCGGTTGTAAATCTATCAGCGACCAGACTTGTTTCCACTTAAAGTGCACGAGGCTATATACAAAAAAGAGAGAGAGTGGCATTAGATTTTGCCTTCGTCCCACGACTCCGTAATCACCTCTCCGTTCTCTTCGTGCTCTGGCAACCAACCAGCAACCTCGACCACTGTACCGATCTCCGGATCCGTCGCAGCTGCCGACGCCCTCGCACTTGGCTAAGGATCAGCCAATCACACCCAGCCTTATCGACTTAGGTCTGGTTGCCTGGAGAGCAGCCATCGAGGCCTCCAAACTCCCGCGGAAGTGTCTTCGGTTCATGAACCGGTTACACGGGTAACATTTTTAGCAAGTTGTGCAACACATTTTTATGAAGTTGCTCACCATGTAATCGTACTTAATCACAATAAAACGGTCATTTCGATTATTCCAGGCAATTCCGTCTTCGTCCGCCGTGATGCTGTCGCCCACGACGCACTCCGAGGAGCTTCTGCAGCCGAGCACAAGCATCGACATGAAGTACGTGGTGTCTTCTGACCCACTAGGCAGTCGCCACAAAAAGAAAGTCAATCGTGCAGGTGCCGACGTGTTCCGCTCCTGCTCCGCCTTCCCAGAATATTTTGCTCGTGTGCTGGATTACCGTCAGATGGACTTAGACGCCACCTTCTATCAAATGGTCACGCTCTGTGTACAGCCTGCCAAAGTTTACAAGAGCGCATACTACCGTAAACAGACCAAGAACCGCTGGGCGAGAGACGACCCTGCGTTCGCAGTCATCCAGTTCGCCTTCCTACTCGTAGCCACACTGGCATGGGCTATTGCCTTCCGTGTTGATAGCGCGGCTAAGTATGCGTCGTTGCTGTTTCATGCAGTGGTGGTTGAATGGCTTGGCTTTGGGCTCGTCATCTCCACGCTCTGCTGGTGGACCGCTAACCACCATCTCCGTCAGAGGAACAGGTGCGTGCAGCAGACCTGCATACCTTTTAGGGCTCAACTCATGTATTACTGCTGCTTTATATAACAGTCACGGTGTGGGAGATGCGTTGTACGTGGAGCAGCGAGTGGAGTGGCAATTCGCCTTTGACATCCACTGCAACTCGTTCTTCATCCTGTTCCTCTTCCTCTACGTGCTGCAGGTATCTATCTATCTTTCTTTCTACCTATCTCGTCGGAAGTTAGGAGTGTTGTGATGATACCTTTTTGGGGCTTGTGTTCTCATTTTTACTGTATTGGGTTGTTGCCGTAGTTTTTACTGACACCGCTGCTCGCGTCGAACTCTTTTGTGGTGTTGCTGGTTGGGAATCTACTGTACTCGCTGGGCTGGGGATTCTACACGTACATCACTTTTCTCGGTTATATGGGTACGGTAGACTTTTATTATTTTAGTGCCAAACTGCTTGGATACTTACCTGGTGCTGTATAATGTTGTTGATCATTAGCGCTTCCTTTCCTGCACCGGACGGAGCAATTACTGCTGCCGCTTATCGTAATCCTTGCGCTCTTCATATCCACGTTGGTGCTGCAGGCGGTCTTCGGTGCACAGATCAACTTTGCGCACATTTCGACACACTATTATTATGCACCTTAGCTGCTGGGCAACTTTAGCGCAGCGTACTGGAGTGATTTTCAGTGCCATGCGTGAGCAATAGATGTTTCATGATCTCCTGCTCGAAATATTGCGCGTTTTTTTTTAAGGTGACAACCAGGGGGGAAAAGAAGACGTACATAGTGTACTACATATTACTGTGCTTGTTAGTAATAATAAGGAGCTCATGCTGTCCTACTAGAAGAGCATCGAGGCGACCACGGCCACCATAGTAAGCGACAGAGCTCCATTCACACTGACGGCAGCCGAGTCCTCTGAGGACGATCCAGAAACGCTGCCGGCAACCGACAGTGAGCCGGCCGAGGCAGCAGCGTCAATTGACGAGTTGGTCACTAACCAGTTCTTGAGGAAGTCGCCAAGGAGTTCATCGCCCGGAGTACGGGTTGCGTTGCGGTAGTAGTCGTTCACCGTGAGGTACACGTGCTGGGACCTGTTGACGTAGAACGTCGAGACGTCGTCGCTGATGTTCTTGTACACGTCGATGATAGCTGTCAGGTTCTGTATTAAACAACAACAAAAAACGAGTAAAGTTAGTGAACTAGTTTACAAGAAGGGGGGGGGGGCACATATGCCCCAACGTACCGAGTAAAAGTCCTCGCCACTGATGAGATCTGTGAACGGGTAGCCAAGAATTCCTTCGTCCACCAGCTCATAAAAGTACCGTTGAGTCTGATCGTACATGCTGTTGAGGAAAAGCCACTGAGCAGCAGGGACGTTTTCAATCATGTAGGACATCATCTCGGTCACAGTCAGATCGTTGTCATCACATCGGTCCCAGAGCTCGGACGTCACCTTGAGGTCCAGATCACACGACCCGTAGTACGAAATGAGTTTGCCAGCCGTGTAGTCGCTGGGCAACACACCCGCGTAGCTGTCACTGAGCACCGAGTACCGAATATTTTTCTCCTTTACTTGCCACGTCTCAGCTACGAGAGCGCTAAGAGCCTGAGCACCAAGAGCCCCAGCACTGTAGCCACTGATAATAATCTCCTCGGGGTTCGGATAGTTCTCCACCGCCCAGTCGAGCACTGCCTTAGTATTGTTGAAGCCAACCTGGTGTAGAGTCATGTTGTGGCCCAAGCACTCTGGCATGTTGAGCAGCGCGTACAGAGGGTTATCCTCAATGTGGTCGATGCGGCTTCCGATGTGCAGGTCACCGGTGCAGTACGGCAGGTGTACGATGTTGTAGTCGTTAAAGAGGTTTTCGTCGTTGGAACGGTTGAGGACGCCCGTGCTCAGTGGCCTGGCGTTGGCTGTAAAAGTCTCGAACATGCACTGCAGACCGAAGGCACAGGTGGAGTCGTCGATGCAGGCACCGCCTCCCTGGAAATACAACATAAGTTTGGTCTTGCGCTGATCCGGAGCTGGGAAGACCTGGAAGAAGTACGTCGAGTTGGTGGTGTAGTCCACGCTGGCATTGTAGAAGTCGTCGAAGGCGCAGCGAGTGGTGCCGCCTGGGTAAATGACGGTACTGATGTCAAGTGATGAGGTGGTGAGGTCGTCTACGGCGCATGAGTTCGAATCGCTTATGACGCAAATCTCGTCACCATCGCGGATTTGCGCTCGGGTAAGGGACGCCAGTAGCGCTAGCGAAGTGAGTGCGAGCTTCCACATGATGAAGGTCTGAAAGTTATAATGTAGTGCACGGCAGCGGGAAGACTCGAGAATGATGAATCCACGGAGCGGCGAGTCCACTGTTCCCGTCAAAGTAGGACTCCTACAGAAGGAGCCGGGTTGATGCCCTTAGCGCACCGTCTTCCTCACAGCAAATCTCATGTCCCCTTGCGGTCGGGACTGCTGGTTCGCTCGCGTTGGAGTTTTCGGGGTGGCCGCAGCATCGAGTCTCGATGCTGCATACCCACCAAAAACTGGCCCCCAGGGGGATGGCTCACGAAAGTGACTTTTAGGGAACCTTTCAGTTGGTGCAGATTTGAGAGAAGACAGCCTCGTGTGTTCATGCGCTATCCATAAAAAATTGGACGGGTACCCAATATAGCACAGAATTTGCGGCCCACTAAGGAAGCTGTACTCTAGACTTAAAAGAAGATCGTACAGAAATAGACAAAAAATTTTTCCCCTTCCCTGCCATAATTGATAGAATCTGCCGCAACTTTTATGTGCGTACGCAAGGGTATGCAATGAGTAAAAACTATTCTCCAAACCTCATTCGAAGCCCTGGGCCCATACACTAGCGCCCTATTAAATTCGAGACAGGTCTATAACCTTAATGGATGCCTCCGTTGGATAGATGATCTCCCAATCGTTTACCAACTAGGGGGGCGACGACCATCTCTTCTTGTGCTGTTTGTATAAACAACAACCCCAAGCCTTAAAAAC
>NW_003303727.1:1778336-1832171 GCF_000142945.1 Phytophthora infestans T30-4
TTTTTTTTTTTTATAATTTAAAGCATTATTTAAATTAACAGGTTTCATAGAAAAAACAAATCCTAAAATCGAAATAAAGATTTTTTTATTATTCCAATTACCTCCTAATAAACGTCCTTTTATTGAATTCTCTTTTTTTTTCAATATGTATTGGAACATTATTTTATTAAATTGATGTAATATATTATAAGTTAAATCATAATTAAATAATATTATATTTTCATATTTTACAGCAATTGTTGAAATTTCATCTATTTTTATCGACGTAAACGTGATTCGAGCGGCATGACTCAAACATGCTGATTTTCGAGGAGCTTTCGTTGCTTCCCGTTTTGTGAGCAGGAGCACCTCTTCAGTTCACTCGCTTTCATTAAACACACTACGTGTACCGAAATATAGACTGAATTGTGCTTCCTCTACAGTAGCGGTACTCTAAACTTGCAATATACGTGTACAGTATTGGCAAAAATCTTTGCCACTTCTTGACAAGAAGTGGAGGACTCCGCAGACATTTTATGAGGATCAGGAAAGGTTTTAAAGTCAGGAATACATTTTTCCAAAACCCGAAGGAATCACTGTACCATTACCTAACGCCTTTAATAAAGGCGTAAAGCCTTTATGGCTACTGAGCCTTCGTGCCACAAGTGTACTGTGGACAGCTTACAACTTGAGCGTGCGCCCAGCCTATATGGCCTCTATGCATACTCACACCCATCCCTGGAAGCACACGGGTCTTCTTCAGGACTAGAGTTGTTACGATTTTTCTAGCGTTATTAACTTTAAGGCCGTGTTCGGTTTGCAGGGGCAAATCCAGCTTGTTCGAAAATAAGCTAGAGCTGTAGAACATTAAGTAAAATAAAGATAAAATAAGTGATCGTGTTCCATCAGAAAAAGGCTGGATTTGAAGGCGCAAAGCAGGACGATTCAAAATTCAACCCAGAGCTAAATTTTGAAACCAGTCGTTTGGAGCTATCCTGTTGGATGTCATTTTTTGTGTTTCTTAGTGGAATAAAGCTGGTTGAGACATTCCAGCTCTTTAATACCAATTACAGCTGGTTTTAGCTTAAATCGAACACGGCCTAAGTACGTTAAATTCCCTACTTTGGTTAAATACTGTTAAATACTTGATGCGTGGTTGCTGTTTTTGTAATTTCACATTTTCTTGCTCAGGCGGTATTTCCGCAGCAACCGCTGATGCTGATCGCTTCAACCTGATCGCAAGACCTCCTTGAAGCAAGCAGTTTTAAGTGCTCCGCTTAATGGAGCGGTCCACCGGAGTCTCCTGAGGTTTGATGTCTACTAAGTTAGTAGTACTAACCACTACATGTCAAAGCTATAGCGCGGTGCCAGTAGCCCACAACTAAAACGTTATCCAGCCGCACAAGCGCTCTCCCAACCACCCTCGCAAACCCCTACGATTGAAGACACCTCAATGGGCCGCAAGGAGGAGCCCATTTGGGCTGAATTTGCTGTCAGTCGATCCAAGAGCGAGACGAAGCAGCATCCTGACGTATATTGCAAGCACTGTAATGAGGTGATCATGAATGCTCAGCCTGGGCGACACCTGTACCCACACATCAAGTACTGCGGCGAGGCATCAGCCCAAACCAAGACTAAATATGGCGAAGTGGTTGCTGAAAAGAAGCGCAAAGCGCACTTAAGAAGTACAGCCGACTTCGTTTCTCCAACGAAGGCTCGACGCACAAGCTACAGTGGCTCGGCACGTCAAACGCCCACCAAGTACGACGTAAACAAGACCGAAGAGAAGGAGATGCATCTGGATATCGCTCGAGCTTTCTACACGTCTGGGATACCTTTTCGCGTCATTGAAAACGCTGATATGCGTCGTGCTCTCACTCGATTTCGCCCCAGTATGAAGCTGCCAACACGCCAGAGTCTTGCGACTACCCTTCTGGATCAAGTCTACACGACTGAGATAACTCGATTGGCTGCACTTCTCGAACGCCAAAAACGATTGACGCTGGTCACAGATGGGTGGTCGAATGTAAACCGCGAAAGTATTATAAACTACGTACTTTCGTCCCCGACGATGCGGCCTATGATGTGGTCGTCAGGAGCGACCGGTACGGAGGCTCATACTGGCGAGTACTTGGCTTCGGAGATATCCCGAGTTATTACTGAAGTTGAAGTTGTCGCTGGGGTTGGGAAGGTGACTGCAGTTGTGTCGGACAACGCCGCCAACATGAAGAAAGCTGGGAAGCTGGTTGAACTGAAGCACCCAGGTGTGGTGTTTAGCGGATGCGCTGCACACGCTGTCAATTTGCTCCTAAAAGATATTTTCAAAATCGACTTCTTCGCTAGTACTCTCAAGAAGGCTGTGAAAATAGTGAAGTTTGTGAGAGCGAGGCATCTACTGCTGGGTCGAATTCGAGCGGAGCGTGGCCAAGTTAAAAAGTGTGTCAAGGCTGGTGAGTTGTCTACTCCAGTTTCGACGAGGTGGTATGCTCAGGAAAAGTGTATCAAGAGCGTCGTTCGCAACAAGGTG
This sequence comes from Phytophthora infestans T30-4, assembly GCF_000142945.1. NCBI lineage: Eukaryota > Oomycota > Peronosporomycetes > Peronosporales > Peronosporaceae > Phytophthora > Phytophthora infestans. Next base: position 1,780,843 of record NW_003303727.1, read on the forward strand.
CCTCTTACGGCAGCGTTCAATGACCCGGAGTTAATGAAGCACTACACCGACAAAGATACTACGAACAAGTTGAACGTTGTCCGAGAAATTCTGGAAGACAACCAATTTTGGACGAACGCAAAGCTCATACTCCGGCTGACCAAGCCCATCACACGTGTGCTTGCTGCATTTGAGACGGATTCGTGCTCCAACTCTATGATCCTTCACGAGTTTGATCGTCTTAAAAATGCTCAAGAGTTCAACACGAACGCATCCGGTCTGACGAGTTTCTCTGTTCGAGAACGTATAGTGAAGTTGGTCGACGAGCGTTGGAAATTCATTTCTCCTCCTTCCAACGTTACGGCAATTGCGCACTTGATGGACCCCTCGAAGCAAACAACGGCATTCAAAGGTAACAGCTTACGCGACACGGTCGCAGATGCCGTGGCGCTCGCGGAGCGCTTTGGCCTTCCACCGGGGCAGAGCTCAGCCGACTTCTGCTCACTACTGCTGAACTTCGTGGCTTTGAAAAAGTCGTGGTCTGCCGAGCAAAGAGAGGAAGCTAGCGCAGATCCACCTCTTCATTTGTGGTTTATTGGATGAGGACTTTTGCAACCTTCATGATTTTGCTGAACGGGTATTGAGTATCCCGACATCGTCAGCGGCAAGTGAGCGTTTGTGGAGTACCCAAGGTTTCACGCACACCAAGCTTCGCAATCGTCTTCGTGTCGCTACCGTTGAAAAACTGTCGTTTATCTTCACTAACAACGGTGACACCAACCCCACGCGTGGACCCTTGTACAAGACGCCATTGTACAAGACACCTACAAGCTGTTGCGACTGCACCTGCGATAGTGACGCCAATGCCACCGAGGGTCACGAGGTTGATAGTCTGTTCGATCTCGACGACATGGAGTTTGAGTACATATTGGATGCGATCGTCAGTCTACACCTTTTCAACTTCAAAATGGCGACAGGTAAAATCAAAGTGACAAAACGTAAGTTCAAAATGACATCGAACATAGGAGCCAGCAAAGCCAAACTTGATATTGTCTTTATTCTCCTACAGGCATATCTTTCATCTGGATCGCACGCGCATGGAACTTCATGGTGTGCAACGAGCACTTGTAGCAAAGTTCTGGGGTGATAGCTTCGAGTACGAGGAGGTCTGCAGCCAGCTTTAGGTAGCTTTCACGGTGCGCCTTGATGGTGAGGTGCGGTGGGACGCGTAATGAATGAAAGGCAGTGCGGCCACAAACTGCAGCAACAGTGTCCACTGATTCCATCGACGCCGTACAGCCAGCCAGCATCCACCAAAATTGGCGGGAGTAGTTGCCGCCACTTTTTGCCTCTTTCATCTAATGAACTCCAAACGTAAATACTCCCATAAATATTAAGTGTCAGTGTCATGTCATTTTGAACTTACGTTTTGTCACTTTGATTTTACCTGTCGCCATTTTGAAGTTGAAAAGGTGTAGAGGCAGGCCACTAAATAATCAGTGTGCTGTATTCAATGCAATTGTGTTAGCTAGCAGTGCCGGATCCTCTCTGTAAGTGCGTGATCATCATCATATTGGTCACGTACTGGAGCAAGCTGATCCACGGCGGCCTCATTTTCTAGTCCTTCCGCGAAAAGGTTGTCATCGAGTCCTGCCGCTGGGGTCCATGAGATCCAGCCACGTTGTCACGTTGGCCTCTCCAGACTCTGTCGCAGTTTCCTGGCAAACTCCAGGTGTGAATGACGTCGCTTTAGTAGACGGCTCTCTTGAGCTCAAACAGCAGTCTGGTGAACGCTGAGCGGCCGCAACTTTCGCTGTTCGTCCGCATGAGGTCTCCGCCACAGACCTGTGCAGTCACCGAAGAGGCGTTATGGAGCAGTGAACCGTTGTGAAGAAGGTCCTATCACTTTGTTTCACTATGAGAGTATATCTGGGATTTCACATAAATTTCGTACCATTCTGTGTAATTAGATAAATATGCTTGCTTCTTCTATGATGCAATTCGTACTTATTGAAGTATTTAATTATATTTAATTCGCTATTTATTTGCATTTAACTGCGAAGAATACTACTTTCGTATTTAACCAACTAAATAACAACCCTATTGAGGACTACATGTAGCACAGCTGTGGATACTGTATGAAAGTCCTGAAGAGGAGGACACCATCACCGATGAGCTACAGTATATTCTGAACATGTACAGTAGTATGTGACATACTGAATCATATATACAAAATGAAAATTATTAAATATCTTCTGAATATTAGATATTATAATTTTCAAAATCTGTATTAGTCCACCAATCATAAGTGGTTAAAGTTCGACTAGCTGAGTATTGTGAGAGTGACGGCAAGGTTGGTGTGCCGGATTCTGCCCTGGTCTATTATAAGTAAGCTTGTTCCGAGAATAGCAGAAGGGATTGGGTTGGATCAGAACGACTTTCAGGTCAGCATAGCGAAGCAAGGGAATTGTGTTTTCCACACCAGTTTTTTAGTACCGGTATACCGAAACGGTACCGGTATACACTGCTACCACACGTGGCGAGCTCTCTCACTTCGTATTTGGAGAACAAGCAGCAAGCAGTCAAGAAATAAAGGGGGCTTCCTACAACATTATCGCACGATGAACACTCAAGCGACCACCGAGGCCACCAGTGCTCCCAACTCGCCGTCGTCCAGGGCCGATAATACCCCTACGGACAGCGTAGCTTCCGCCAGCAGAGACGTCGTCGTCGATGTAACAGGCGGTGACGAGCCGTGGACGGCTACATCTGCGCGTACCACAAATTACCCCCCTCCACTGCGCACCAGCAAGCGTGCTGCGCATCGCGGGACGACCGCTGCCGCGTTAACTGAGGCCCGGAAGGGCAAGAAGAAGGCGACGAAGCGCACCCCTGCGGCAAGTACGGGTCGCAAGAAGCCCGGCGATGGTGAGGACAACACGCCGTCTGACCAAGAGCTCGAGGACAAGGTGGCTCCGCCCAAGTCGAAAAGGTCGAAGAAGGCTCCAGCTTCAACGGAGGTACCGGCGACCAGCGTGCAGCTGCCAGCGTCATCCTTTCCCCGAGGCAACATCGACACGTCAAGGCTTCAACCTGACGTCGTTCATGGCGTCGTTTGATCCCCGGTCATGCCACGGTGACGGATACTGTTGACACGCCGGAGTCACGGCTTGAAGGTGAGGCGGGAGAAGTTGCTGCTACGACACCACGAGGGCCTGGTACGGAAGTCATGACAGAGCTGCGTGCGCTGCGAGAGGGAGTCGTCCGTCTACGCCTCCTCCACGGTCATAACGGTGTTGGTCGGGGCGGGGCTACCCCAGCCATCGTGACAGCGCCCAACTCGAAGGGAGAGCTCCCTCCCCCGGACGTTCGCTTTCTGACAAGCTCAAGCTTTCAAGAAGGTTCCAAGAAGACGAAGGGCGACTACAATCCTCCGCAGGCCCACCTGTTGGGTGCGAGTCGGATGTTCCGGGATTTTGGCATGAACTCAGGTAAGATTACGTCTGCCATGTCTTTTGTTCTACGGGTACGGGAGCTTGAGTGCGTCACGTTTTGAGCGACACCGGCCGTGTTGATGGCCATCTTCAGCGGCCGACTAGGGTCTCGCGGACTGACGATCATGCACTTCAAGGAGAGCAGCGAGATGGCATGCCTGGACGATGGCTCAACCAACGCAAATTTCTCAAGCGACTTTGGCCCTTCGGCTGGGCTACCTACCGTAGGTGTTGAATGCGGCTCCTACGAGGACATCCTGGACGCCATCCACGGACTGAACGCGCTGGGTCAAGATGTGTGGTACGACTATATGCAAAAGCTTACAAGCCGGCTGCGAGTGTTAAGAACAAGTCCGCAGACCCGGACACGATGCCGGTGCGTGTGCGACTTACTCTCATGTATGTAAAAAAGTTCTTGGGCTCGGCCCTGGCGTACATGCAGGACGACAACACGCAGTGGTGGATTTTGCCGCGCGAGCAAAAAATTTCTCCGGAAGGCCTCCGTTTCGCCAATGAAATCCTCTCCTCACCTGCTGATGTACCGGGTTCATCGCCTTCCAGGTTCACCCTAACCTGCGGTGAATCGAGACAAGTGACGTCTTCGGCTATACAGCCTCCTTTGACTATACAGTCCGGGTCGACCATACAGTCACCCACGGCCATACAGCCCCCCTTGACTATACAGTCCGGGTCGACCATACAGTCACCCACGGCTATACAGCCCCCCTTGACTTTACAGTCCGGGTCGACTATACAGTCACCTCCGGGTATACAGCCACCCTTGACTATACAGTCGGGGTCGGCAATACAGTCACCCACGGGTATACGGCCTGCTTTGACTATACAATCCATGTCGTCTATACAGCCATCCACGTATACACGCCCCCCGGGGTGCAGCCCATCCAGGTCAGACGATCTGTACACTAGTGAGAATATACGACGAAACGACCGACGCGATAATACGAAGTCGACCAAGGTCCAAATTCCGATGAATCCTGATATATCTACAAGCATGCCTTCGACTTCGGGTACAAGTCAAGCAAATCCAGACAAGCTACACTCGGCTAACAGAGATGGCACAGGAAACATACTTCGGATCGAAAGAACCCCACGTCGCCGTGTAGTCTCAAGTCAAACCGCGGACCAAATGCATGAGAATGCACGTCGGCGACGGGACCTGAATCGAGAAGTTCAATCGGCTACGCTCGGGAAGGCCATGGCCAGCTTCGGCATAAAGCTACCAGCGCCTGATTTTCCTACAACGCAAGAAGGCACTGATGGACCTGTATATGTGCTTAATAAGCCATTGCAACGCTCTCTGTCGGAGCTCGCACGCCGTTCAGCTTTACTGCTACCGGCGTTCGTGGAGCTGGTTCGGGGACAAACGGAGCGGGATTACCGTCCGAACAAGAATTTGGCTCCAGCGGTTCTTGGCGAACTGTGCAGAGAATATAAGCACTTGGCGCAGATGCAGAAGATTGCTCAAGAAGGTGTCGAAGTCCAGCTAAAAGAAACACCACCTCGGCAGTCAGTTCGCCCAGTGAATCATGGCTCGGCTCGGGGCAGAATTAATATCTTGCGCAAGAATATCAGGAAAAAGCAAGATGCTGGGAGGTGCCTGGTCCTCGACATGGATCTTCTGAAGCAGTGGCCAGAGATAATCATTAGTCCCTTCGGCGTCGTGGACAAGGGAAGCGAGGACAGCACGGTTTCCGGACGTACGATCCACGATCTGTCATACCCTGAAGGAACATCGATCAGCGATTGCACCGATCAAGACAGCATTACCAAACCTGACTACATCCACTGCGACGCGGTAGCACGGGAGATCCTGAAAGCAAAGCAAGAATTCCCCGATGTACCAATCTATGTGATGGCGGGCGACGTCGCTACAGCCTTCCGGAATATTAGCATCCACAGCAACAGCGTCTACCTGGTTGCCGGGCTGATCGAGGAAGAGAACGCCCTGGTGATCGAGCTTTCCGCGCCTTTCGGATGGACAGGCTCTCCGGGATTCTACGAGATTTTCGGCGGAGCGATTTCCCACGTTCATGGCTGCCATACCAACGCAGCTTCTCCGGCCGGTTTCTTCAATTATCACTGGGTGGATGACCACATTAACGTAGCTGCAGACATAGGAACGACCTGTTCCGACATAGACCGCTCCCTCCGTTACGCAATGGTGGCCATTCTGGGCGCTGACGCCATCAACATCGAGAAGTTCACTGATTGGAAGACACGCCAGCGCGTTCTCGGATTGGAGTTCGACTCAGTCGATGGAGTGGTCGCACTACCGGTTTCCAAGATCCAAAAGGCACGCAGGATTGTCGCTTCAGCTTACCACTCCCCGACGTTGACTAGAAAAGTGTATCGGTCGTTAATGGGCAGCTTACGTCATGTGGCGACTTGCATTCGGGTCGCACGACCGTTCCTTCAGCGTCTCCGCCACCGTGAGGCACAACTCCATCGTTTTCAGGGCGTCTCCGTGACAGACGCAATGCGAGAAGACCTGCTCTGGTGATGGCTTATTTTGCACAGCCCTCAGCTAAACGGTGTATCTCTGGAATACTTCAACGCTCTCCCACCCCCGGATGTTGTGGTCGAAATGGACGCGTCGGATGTCGGGCTGTGTGCGCTTGACGTATTGGCGAAGACTGCGCTCACCTACGCATTTACCCCATCCGAGCTATCGCTGATAGCGGAATTCAAAATGGGAGCGGCCAACGGCTTTGACATCAGCTTCCGCGAGCTCCTCTCGTATGCCTTCGCGGTGCACGCATGGGGAGAACGATGGCCCGCGAGCAGCCCATCGGCAACAGACCGCGGCACGTGCACTTCCGTATCGACAATTCATCCGCTGTCGCATGGCAAAACAAGCTGGCCTCACGCAACCCCAGGGCTCAAGTGATGATCCGCCTGCTTAGCTGGTGGGAAGCATCACATCGGCTTCGGTTTTCAGCGTCTCACGTCGCTGGAACAGATAATACGCGCGCCGATGCCGGCTCCCGTATTCCCGCTAACCCATCGTTTGCAGCTGTGTTTGCTTCGCTAACACATGGGTGGTCGCAGGTGGCCCCGAAGACGGACATTCAAGGCCTAGCCAGTATCTGGCAGCATATCTCCGCGCGCACTCCGTTGCCGACTCCACGTTTGATCAATACAATCGAGCCTTCAACAAGTGGAAAAGGTGGACTTCGCGACGAGGACTTTCTCCTTGGCTTCATGGCATGACTCTCACTGATATAGTGAAGCACATATCGGATTTCGTTTTACATGGATTTCAGTTTGGCTTTGGATCCGGCGGTCCCATCCGTAGCGCCTCCATCATGGCGGTGCTCCATGGCGTTCGCCATTTCTTCGCCGCCTCCGGATGTGAGTTCCCGATTGAACACCCGCACATCCGCATGCTTTTCAAAGGAATTAGCCGTCTCGACACGCCCCGACGCCGCAAGGCTCCCGTGTCAATCCACCTCTTAGAAGCATGCTTTCGAGGCCTGGCCATGGAACATCCCCGTGGCCAAGCCCTGTGGGGGGGGTAGTGTGCTTGGCATTCTTCTTGCTTCTGAGACAATCAGAGATCGTAGCCATCCAAGGTGGATCCTTCAAGTGGTTCGCTCTACGAGCGCAAGACATCGTGGTTGTGGATACCGCTGGGCAGCTGACTCAGTGTCCGTCACAGGCTCAGGCTGTTTGGATTCACCTGATCGGGTCCAAGGTGGGGCTCCAACGACTAGGATGCTAACTCGCTCTGGTCACCAGTTTCTGTGCCCCGTGTTCGGAGCCCTCATCCTCCATCAAGCAAGGAGAAATCTCCCTGCAAACATCCCAGCCGCCGTGTACATCTCACGCTCGGGACAACCAGCCTGCGTATCGACCGAAGATGTGTCCGAAGCCATTAAAGGCGCTGCCGCTCGCACTGGCGAAGATCCCCGCCGGTTCAGCTCTCATTCTCTACGCGCCGGGGGAGCCACGCACATGTACCGATCTGGCACGGATGCACTTACAATCCAGTTCTACGGCCGCTGGGTTTCCGACGCGTACAAGACCTACACCAGGCTCTGCAAGGAGTCCGTCACCACGCTTTCAGCGAACATGGTGGCAGGCCCACCGGGGGATTCGACGCTACATTAGTGGAGCCTCTATGCATGACCACTTAAGGGGGCACCGCTCTCCTCGTCCCTTTTCGGATCGAGCTGATGGTCATTGCATAAGCTCTCATTAATGTATTTGCTCGTTTGACCCCCAAGGATTGTGGAAAGCAGGGGTTCTCCAATACAGTATTATACGGAATTGACGGTGGGCCCCCGCAATAATAAAAAGTGAAATTCCACAATTACCAATAAAAAAAACTGCAGTAAGTATTGCAGTATTGCCTACAGCGCTGCGTCACTTCCAGCTGAAGCTAACCTCGTCACATCCAATAAATCCCTGTTTGCATGCAAAAACATTATCAGCTCAAAATTGGCAGGCAACATGCATGTTCGCTAAGGGGTAAGCACCAGCTTGCACTGCGAGAATAATCGCTCGCATGCATTTGATGTTGGGGGTAGCTGCTTCTACAACTCGCTGTAGATAATATCACCACTGTCTCCTCCATGCTTAGCGCTCTTGCTTGGACCAGCACAAAGAATATGCGTCGCGTAATCTTCCTTGCATGTCCTCATCTTGCTGCAACTGCTTCAGATCTCGAATCACTTGACCGCTGCAGGTTCTGCAGCTGAAAGAACACCTCCGTTGATCATTGCAAGTTGCTACTCTGAGATAATGATTGGCTATCAGATTCATAACTAAGAGCTAGTATGGGCATTACAGACATCAAGATACGGTGCTGAGACGTCCAATTGTTTCGTAAGGCATCTAAAGTTTCTATGAGCCTACTTTTGTAAATTATACTGGAAATATTGGAGCAATATCATATTCATATTTTTAAGAAGGTTGCAGTAATCCGTTTTTATATTTTATAAAACTGATTTTAGTGATACTGAAATTTTTTATTCAGACCCCTGGTGGAAAGGTGTATTCCATAGCGAAGCAGAGCGAAGCAAGGGAGTTGTGTTTTCCACACCAGTTTTTTAGTACCGGTATACCGAAACGGTACCGGTATACACTGCTCCTGCTTGTTGCTGACCACACGTGGCGAGCTCTCTCACTTCGTATTTGGAGAACAAGCAGCAAGCAGACAAGAAATACCCGCCTCTCCTCGTCCCTTTTCGGATCGAGCTGATGGTCATTGCATAAGCTCTCATTAATGTATTTGTTCGTTTGACCCCCAAGGATTGTGGAAAGAGTACGTGTATTCTGGATTTAAGGACGAGTTCTCAGTGTTTGAAGCCGGTGTAATGCAATGCAGTGTATGAAAGCAGAACACTATCTCATTTCCGCTCAACTCTTCTCCAGCACAGACGCACTGTAAAACGCAGAGAACTGCTAGCTTGGATTTGTGGTCCATGGTTGGACAAGCTGACTTACTGCCTGATAATTTGTGAACCAAGAAAGCAAAACACAGAGTGGGCACTTGGAGCGGAATATACTGTGGCCGAGACAGCAAACTTGTTCCGACTTCAGAGCACCTCCACAAGGTGTTCTGAGAACCCCACACAGAACGGTATAGGCTCGGAACGCGAACCGAGAGTCGCTTAGCGCATTATTAATAATCTAGCGTCACAGGTTGCAGGTTTATGAGACGCACGATGTGGACGAGGCTATCGGAAGACAAATCCCTTGATTTCGCTCTATGATAGAGTCTATCGACTGCAGTTTTCCATCTCGATCGGCTTTGTCTGTGTCACAGTAAAAAACTTGAGCAAATACTCAAGCCTGCCATCATTTTTAGAGCTTTTGACCGAAAGGCAGGAAACGTACTTAAGTGGGAAATAAAAATATCACCGAGTATCTGATATTTTTAACATCTCTGATAAAATATTTAGAAGCGTATTACTTAAGTATGTTAACTTTGAAAAAAACTGAACTACTATTAATATTTAATATGTAAATTGTCATACTACTATCAAAAATATCATATGATATTTGGTCACCATTATGTCCTTCGAAGAGCTGTTAAACAGATTTAGTACCGGAACATGGTACATACATGTACTACGACTCGTAGACGAACGCTACAAACAAAACCGGAAGAATCATTTCTTCGACGACACCCTGCCAATACGCAACTGAAATTATATTTGCTGGTAGTTTTTATTCGAGTTGTTTGCCTTCCCGCCTCTGCTTCGCTTCGGCGGGATAATTATATCAAAACCTCTGAGCCCCCATGCGCCTAAATCGTCTTCTTTAGTTAAAAAAAACTGGGTTTAATTTAGACCAGTCGCTTCAAAATGATGAGTTCCCAGTAAGACGTGAAATTATTCTTGCAAAAGACTGAGCCCCGAGCATCATACTTACCATGCTTAAAAATACAAAATATTCTAGTAATCTTGACACAGTCTCTTTATTTTAGTTGACTAGCACTGTCAGAATCACCTGTACTTCAAATAGCATGTCTACAAAGGCTACACAATATATTACGTTTAGCGTCGAGCTTGATATCATGGGGCGTTTCTAAGCCGCTATGAAACTTAGCTCGCATCGATGCAAAGACTGGTAATGGCCTGTCCAGCTTGCACTAAATACCTGCGTGGACTGGCCGTTAGAGCTTGTATTTAACTGAAGATTAATCACTTCTCAATCCAAACTCAATGAAAGCTAAAAATAGTCGAACTGTAACAGTTTTAATGCATTGAAGTCCGTTCATATTGTGCTGATTTTAAATTAGTCATTAGATACTTGAATCGGCCAGTTATGATTGAAACATTTGGATATTGCGTTGCAAGACGTGTACTATAAACACTAAACATGTTATTTAATATCAAGTGAACTACAATCCGTTATGGATCGCTTCGAATGTCAGCCGACGCTTGAACCGTCGCCGCGCCATCCCAAGCGGCCAACGAGAATTCAAAGTCTTCGTACGAGTCGCTCCAGCCGTCGCCGAGCGTTCGTACCGTGGCTCGCCAGTTTAGTATCACTGAATGTGAATCCGGTCAGTCCCATCATTACCAATAAGGACGGCCCGGCTCGAGCAACATCGTGGCCATAATGGAGCACGAGCGAAGGCTCGGTAGGGACTCCTCTGAGTCCCTTGCACATCGAATTCACTCCATGTCACATGACCGTGCTTTAGTAGATTGTACAACTTGAACATGGCGTACCTATGTCCGCTGATAGTGTTTCTGCATCGTTTAGGCGAGCACTACACCACAATATTTTGACTCAACCCGTCGGTGCGCATCCTCCAAGGCTCGAGATCCTTGTGAACAGCACTGATCCCATGGTCATCGGACGTGATCTTATGTAAGCATTGGGCATAGTACTCAACTTCAAGGCCAGGATCGTTCAGTGGGATGGCTGCGCCACAGCACTGAGCACGGGCTCTGTGGCACAACATTGTCTCTGGATATGCACGCTAACCGAGTTTTCCGGTGCGTACAAAGAAACGGACGGCAGTGCAGTCCGACCTTCCGAGCTCATGCCGGACATGGTATCTGGTGAGCTAGTGGCACGCTATCGGAAGCTACTGCAACAGTACGAGCGTCTTTACGAGGGAAATCTCGGTCGAATTGTGGTGTTGGAAATCCCACGTGAACTCTAGCTACAGATGTAGTTAGGATGTTCCCACAACAATACGTCTACTAGGATAGTAAACGATCGTTCGGGCGGACCTGAAGACCCCAGTTCTGCCCTTGCACCGGGACAAACTGGACCTTGTAAACTACTTATATAGGCCAACCAGTAAAATAAGAACACGCTACTAGCACGAGCAAAGCTAGCAGGTGTTTTGAATCCTCGTGGTCCCAACAGCGGAAGGGTACCAGGCACGGGTAAGCCTTTTACGAGATCACCGAGTGTTCAACACTCGGCTGGAAGAAATAAAAGGGAGGCAATTCAAGCACTCCCAGTCGTGCAAATAGGCAACAATAAGCCGTCACGTAAAACCTCCCGATAATAATCGGCCAATACACAAAGTCTCTTGGCCTTGCCGGATGAACCCTTGCTACAGAGCTTCGAGTTCACCGACAGGCATAACACACTCAAACAAGCTTGACCTGACGCTTACCTTGAAGCCGGACGTCGCTCTGTGTGCTTGAGTGGAAATTCTGTTCTGTATTTAAGCTTACCCTTTCGGGTCTATTCCTAATAAGAAGTCCTAATCAAGTATACAAATATCAAGTGAGCAATGATCCGTTATGGATCTTCTTGCATGCCAAGCGTCGTCTGCACTGTCGCATGAGCATCTTTAACGGTCCGCGCCCTGTCCCAGACGGTGAACGTGTCTTCCAAAGGTCGCTGAGTATTCCGCGAACTCATCCCAACCGCCACTGAGGGTTCGTACCGTAGATGGTCCGCTGAATGCGAATCCGGCCAGTCCATTATTAATAATAAGGACAGCCTGGATTCAGTGACATAAGGCCGTATCCGATATTTGTTGAAAATTCGGAGGTGACGCCGTCGAGTCCCTTGCACCTTGGCGTCTCCGTACATCACCCGACCGAGGGTTCGTCGCTTGAACAACTTGGGCGGTGTCACGTCTTTGTCGACGGGTGATAATCCGCAACTACGGAGAAATCACTACACCACAACTGCCCCTGTCGCAATGGAAGCCACGGTACTGGTGCCCGTTGTGACATTTCTTCATTCTCCAATTCACCATCTCGCCACCGTATGTCCAAGCGCCTGAATCGAGTCGTGTCCGACGCATTTCAGCGTCTCAATCCCCGTAGACGTCGCGAACGTGAACAGCTGGAGGTACGTCAGCTCATCCTTCTCTTGAATCATCGGTACCTTGCTCATCACCTCGCATTACTCGACTTGTTTCTCAGCAGGGCAAGACCGAGGGTTCGAACGCCCTTCAGTCTGCTGCACTTCCTCCGACAACGGCGTCATCGACTGGTCCTTCGGCGCTTCCTGCCCCAGACTCTTCACTCCCTGCGGTAGCTCCTGCAGCACTCCCCGTCGTCGCTGAATCCGCGGAGATGGCTCCTGCTGCTCCTCCTGCCCCAGCTGGTGGTCCCCCACCACTCACCGAAGATTCGCTGCGCGCCATGCTGGCTGAGAATACGGAGGCATCGGTCGATCACATGATGACCTCGATAATCCCATACTTGACTGCAATGGCTCGTCACCAAGTGCAGCTCAGCGTTGCGCCTCCTCTCCACGGCGATATACACACTCAGCGTCGCCTCGAGACTGCCGTTGGTTTCGATGATGTCCTCGCTGCGATACAACCTGTTCCTGACGCGCTGTCGACATTACCAGAACGAGTTGCCGACTTGGAGCGTCAGTTGCGGTTTGCTCAGTCCGAGGCTGCTGCCGCCGTACGTTCGGTGGCACCCCACATCATGGCCCGTGAGAACGCGGAGACATTCCTCAAGGCTGCCAACGCTGAAATTGAAGCTTTACACCACAACATCACGATTCTCCGCGAGTCGAACGCCAAGAATGACGCCATGCTCGCAAGTGTTCAAGCTACTATGGAGCGACACGCAGAGGATTTGAATCGTCTTCACTGCGAAGTCCAAGCTCGGGACGTTTTTATCAGCACGTTGCAGAAGAAGCTGGCTCGCGAACGCGAAGTGTACAAGTCTTCTATTGGCGCGAATACTGAGCAGACCCGGAAGCTCCACCTCCTTCTGGTAAAGCTTGCCCAGGGCAAGTATGTCGATAACGACACGCTCAAGGTCCTCGAGAACCAGCAAGACCGTAACACTCGCCTTCTCCAAGCGAATCCTATTCTCCGTGCACACGTGAGTCTGGCAGGGATGGATCCCGAGGTACTTCGTCTGGCTGTCGAAGGTACGCTCTTAATGTCGCTCCTTCCACCGTGTGTTCAGCAACTAACGTTCGTTCACAATCCTTCGTGATAGGTCTGACTGCGGGTGAGCTGGACCTGGATGCGCTGGACTTGGATCAGGAGACGCTAGTCGCTCTGCGGCGTATTCAGTCTGCCACCGCGTCTTCGGACAATCCTTAAGCCCTTCCGGCAGCTTTGGCCAAAGCAGCTCACCGAGTGGCCCATGGGAAGTCCCATAAGCGTCTTAGACCAGGTGGCGAGGATTCAGACGACGATCCGGACGACTCTGACGAAGACAAGGCTCCAATCCCAACGGACAAGGCCAGTGCTTCGATGGCAGCTGTCGGTCTCGGTGATGCGCCACCTGCCGATACTTCAACTCCCAAGTCGGCTCGTAGATCGCTGTTCGGTCCGAAGGCGTGGAAGAAGGCGGCCCAGAAGAAGCGCAAGAAACCCCGTCCTCATTCTCCTGCTAAGTCGCCACGACGTCATATGAAGACTCGGTCCAAGTCTGTACCGTCTTCTCCAAGTTCATGGTCGCCACCTCCTACACCAGCGTCTTCCTCGACTCCCGCAGTGGTCGACCGCAGCGGCGACCAGAGTGACGTGGACATGGGGACTGCTGATCCAGGCAGCGTCCCTTCGGTTCAAGAAACTGCTACACAGCCTTCGGGTAAGGACGTGAACCCTGAGGATCACGACGATGTTCATGTCTCTCCTGACACGCCTTCGCCGCCGCCTCAGGGTCCACACGATGTGGCCAAGTCACCAGCTTCAACGATTTCACCTTCTCCAGCCGACATACGTGCTGCTGAAGAGGCTCTGCGCGAGGCCGAGGAAATGCGGCTCATGTTTGGCTCGAGTGACGAAGGTGAAGAGTCAGACCAGACTGTCCCACAAGGCAAGTCTGCTTCGGCGTCTGCCGCGACATCCAAGGCAGTTGAAGTCTCGGGAGTGGTTTCTACAGCAGGGTCTGCCCCTGTTGAGGCTGCTCCACTAGCTTCCGCGTCTTCGAAGTCGGCTCCGACTGTTCCCACGACTGATGTACCAAGCGTGTCTTCGCCTGGCCTTTCGATGGAGATTGATGACGATGGGAATGCTGATGACGACTATGGAGATGACGTGGATGACAATGAACCTTCGGTGGATGACTCTCCTGATGCTCCCAGTGGTAGCGGTGATGTTCCGCCCCCCACCGATCATTCAAGCATACTCGATGACGAAGATGTTGAAGATTCAAACAGGAACTGGAGTAATCTTGGCCCAGCTCGTCCTCCGACTCCACCTCGGCCAAATCCTTCGCCGATGATGACTTCTCCAATCATCGTTGCCGGCCCGCCTCCTTTGCCACCAGCAAGTCCTCCGGCACCAGCATCTTTTCTTCCTGTTCCAGTGTCTCCTCGTCCGCCTATTTGGACTCTCGATGCTGGACCTGGACGCATGATTACGGCAACCTATACTTCGGTGCCGCGTCGTGGTGGTGCACCGTCGGTTGAGCCATTGCCTCACCGAGTGTTATCTGGTATTCGCCCTACGGTGCCGGCTTCGTCCACCCTGCCACCGTGGGTTCTTCCGTATGTGGACATGGAGTTTACCGATGCAGGCGCCAAGAAGTGTTTCGAGCGACTTTTGAGCTTAACGCTTCCTGAACCAGCTGGTGAGGTGACCGTGCGTACAACGTTGGAGGGTCTCCAAGCGTTCTTTGATTATTCGCATCCTGATCACCCGTACCAGCAACTTCGGCAGCTTTATCCTCTTCAAGCTTGCCTCTTTACCACTGTCGACTTCAAACCAAGCGTCCCCATCTCCAAGCGTGCTCCGATTGAGACCCGTCTCAAGATGATCTGGGCGAACCTTCGGGGTGACGGCGGGAAGCAAGGTGACCTCGGGGTCGCGTTGTGGGAGCGTCTCCACTGGCTTCCGTTAGCTGGTATTGAACGAGGTCTCGCTAAAGAAGCTAAAAAGGTTGGCCACGACAAGGAACGCTTGAAGGAACTGAGAGCTATGTTAAAGAAGCTCTTCAGTGAGCGCGACCGTCGTGCCGATCGTCTTCGTAACAAGTACCGTGAGCAGTACATGGCGTGGAGTCGTGACTCGGTTTCATCTAGTGCTTCCGGCGTGTCATTCATTCGTCCCGAGTTGCTTTTGGAGCCGTCTAAGCCGTGGTACCCCATTGAAAACTTGCCATTCGCACCTCAGACATCTGACTGGCTTTCCGAAGTTCCGGCTCTCGACGCTCGTCAGCCATGGCGTACTGGATGGATGAATGCGCCGCATCAGCACCCGTACAACACCACGTACTTCCCGTGCCAGCGTAATCCGGAGTTCTTCAATCCTCGTGGTACGCGTTTTGTGGATGTGTACCGAAGCGTGATCGTTGACCCGTCTCTCGATTCAACCGAGCTTATTCCGACCTGGCGTTCGTTGTTTGACTCGCCACCGGGTACTCCACGTCCTGCTCTGGTTGCTGCTCCTGTTGAAGCTGGTACCGAGGATTCGCAGGGTCCGGCTTCAGCTCCAGCTGCCGAGGCTCAGGTTCTTGATGAAGAGGAGAAGGAGAGTGGTGACTCGGCTTCGTTGACACTCTTGGCCACCGCGGCCAGACACTTGGAATCGATTTGAATCCTCGCTGCACGTTCTACGACGTTCTCCAGCATCTCAGCTAACTGTTGAGGTGTCCCGCGTGACTTCGTCTTCAGTGATCGCTCCGCGGTCGGCATTCATGTTTGCTTATTCTTAATCCACTTCCACAGCGTAATCATGTTCATGTTGTTCTTCAAATGCATATACAATTTGTTGTTGCAGTAACGTTCTTCGTCTGTTACCACAGGCTGCATCGCCCTGTGGACAGTTCATACGTGATAAAGTCACGCTAGTCTTCGTCCGCCACTTGCGCCATCTGCAGCCGATTCTCGCTCTTCTTGGCTCGCAAATAGTCGTACAGCAGACCTCCACAAGATAAGTTTGATGATGGTTCCCAAGTTGTATCTTCATAGCCAACCCACTTGACTTTGAACTCGCGTACAGCACGCTCCGTGCTCGTCGTTAGTGGTGTTCTGTCGTCGAGGATGGCCTCGACTTCATATTCACCGGCAACTTGGTCTGGTTCCCAGCTGTCCTCAGGCAGTAGTTCCTCATCGAAGTCGAGTCGTGCTTCATTAGTCGCGTCAAGTACCAACCGAGTGTTCGGTCGACTGTTGATTTCGTTGACAGCCTTAAGTCTTGACACATGCACTACTGGGTAAAAGCGATACCCACTTCGATCAGGCAGTTCCAGCTCGTACGCAAACTTTTCCACCTTGCGCTTGATCCGAAAAGGTCCATGCCATTGGTGAGCTAATTTCTTCGTCAAGCCCGGTTTGACGCGTTCCATGTACAACCACGCCCGGCTCCCAATCTCGAAAAGAGATCTCGGTGGGGCTCTTGCAGGATCTACCATCTCTTCCGAAGCTTCTGGAGTGTTCGCCGAGTCTTCGTTTCCACTTGGTTGAGGTACAGCAGCTTTTTCCAGTCGACTCAGGGCATCATTATGCTTTTTAGCCCTTCGCTCCTTTTCTACAGCCTGATAATCTTTGGCCATAGTGAGGGCGACCTCATGTTGTCGATTGATCTCGCGCCGCCACGCCAGTGCGTCTGACTGCTTGCCGAGTCCTCGTTTGAGTGATGACGACATTGCCCGCAACGTCGACTGCGCATCCCAACCATGAACGAGGTAGAACGGCGTTTCCTTCCTCGTAGTGTCTTGAGAAGTATTGATAGCAATTACTAGCTTCTCCGCGATTTCGTCCCAATCTTGCTGTAGAGGGTCTTCTGCGTACACTTGTACGGACCCCATCACTGACTTCACCGAACGTTCCTGCTGTCCATTAGCTTGTGGCCGATAGCTCAAAGTCGCTCTTGATCTTGACTGCATCATCTCTGCGAACGCTTGGAACAACTCGCTCATGAAGCGTGGGTCGCGGTCATGCCTTATTAATGATGGGGCTCCGAACCGTCGGTACACACATTCTTCGAACACTTGGGCAACACTCAGTGCAGTCGTATCTGACATAGCCTTGGCAATAACGAATCCCGTGAACGAGCACTGAAATAGGAGCAACGCCGTGTTGCCCCTACGAGATTTCGGTAGTAGGATCACAAAATCCATCGAGACGATCTGGAAAGGTCGTTCGGCTAGCACGTTACCAGGTGAGTATCCACGAAGCTGTGGACGGCTTTTACTCGAGCTGCAATCTGGACATGACTTCACATGCTTCTCCACGTCGGCGTACAAGCCGATCCAATAATAATCGGACTTAACGCGGTGGAACGTTCTCACCACACCTTGATGTCCTCCTTCCAGCGAGTCGTGACAGTTCTGCAAGACCTCTTGAATCATCGTTGTCGGTACCACAAGCCGCAGCTTGGTCTCCTCTTGCCAACCGTGGTCGTACCGACGATTCAATCCAAGATAGTGAAGCACGCCGTCTTATGATAACACGAACCGGTCAGCATACTTCCAGGCATCTCGAGCTTCTTTGTAACTCAGCTCTTGTGCTTGGCCCTGAAGCACCTTCTTGATACTAAACCACTTCTGCTCCTCGTCTTGTGCTATCTGTATCCGTCTGCGTCGTTCCCGCTGTATCGCTACCGGGTCAACATCCTCCGCATCGGGAAATGCCGCTGGTACAGTCTTGTGAGGATGGTCTGGCAAATCTTCGCCGAATGAATCTTCGGTGGACGTCTCTCGTCGTTCTTCATTCTGTTCTTGAGCTTTTGAGACATCCTCCGAGTGTTCATCTGCAAACCTGACTCGTTTCTTGGCTTTCGTCTGTCGCCGAGTCATCACTGCTATATTACCATAATCGCACTTTGGTAAGCTGTAATCAACCACGAAATTTTCGAAAGTTTTCCACTTTGAAGACTCGCTGCCTGACAGTACATGTACTTGACGCTCTGCTCCTCGTGTCGAAACATCTACCGAGTCTTCATCCGGCTCGTAGATCATTTCCTGGATGCGGCTCAGCGATGCCAATTCCGACTTGCGAGTTTCAGCCAAGATTACTCGACTGACCTTCGATTCCAGCGCTTCAGTGGCTAACGAATCCGCGGCCGCGTTGTATTCTCGTACAACGTGAAGATATTTAACTGATCGAAGCTTGGCCGTGAGTTCCTTGTGAGTATTCAGCAGCGCTAGCAAAGTTTCCTTCCTGCATGCGATCACCCCTAGTGATTGTTGAATCGCGAGCCTTGAGTCACCAACGATGACTAAATCCTCGGCACCGTGCGCAATAGCAGCCTTGACACCGTTGATCATACCTTTATACTCTGCCTCATTCACCGTGGTAGCCGAGAGGTGAGCGTTTGCAGCAATCACTACCTTCCACTCAGGAAGGCTCCACAGCACCCATGAACAACTCCCGTAGCCACCGTACTTCTCTGTCTTCGCTGATCCGTCAAAAGACATGACGAATCCGCTGTAATTACGGGAAAGCCTGGCGTACAGCAACGCGGGGTCCATTCGAATAGTCGGGGAACCCTTGTTTGGAGGCGCCACCGGCGCGAGCGAGTCTTCCAGGTCAACGAAGCTCGTGATGCTTGACTGCAGTAGCTGCGCAAAGGCGACATTCTTCTCCTTCACGCGCTGTACCTTAAGGTGCCACTGCGATAGCAGCACTGCGAACTGGACCGCGCGTCCGAAGAGAGACTTCGACTTATGCACCCACTCTAACGTCGAGAATCGTGTATAGACATGTAGCGTCTTTCCTGCCAGCTGGACGTAACAGATCTTCAACAGCAGAAGTAACGCCAAAACTTCCTTCTCAGCAGGATGATAGTTCATCTCGGCTTCCTTAAGCACCCGACCGAGGAATCGTACGGGGTGTAACTTGCCTTCATGTTCTTGCATTAGCGTAGTGCTCAACGCCCATTCATTCGCAAAGAGCATGACGTGAACTTCTTTTGACCGATCGAAGTGCCTGAGGATGGGTGAATGTGAAACACTCGTCTTCAATTTTTTGAAGGAACGACGTGCCACAGAAAGGCCACCTTCAACGACAAAGTCTTCATCCTTGAGCTGGTACAGCGCCGCACCGTAGACCGCGAAGTCTTGAATGAAGCGGCTGTAGTAATTAACCGCTCCAAGAAACGACTACATGCCCTTCTTACTCGTTGGAAACGAAAGCTCAGTGATAGCCGCAAGCTTCTTGGGGTCAGCTCTGATACCTTCTGGCGAAATTTTATGCGACAGAAAGTCCACCTTGGGTTGGCAAAAGATGCTCTTGGTGAAGCTAATGCTGATCCGACACTGTGCGAATCTTGCTAGCAATCGGCCCAGCGTCGCCAGGCAGCTGTCGAAATCCTCGTCACCGAAGCAAATGTCATCCACAAACGACCGTCGACCAAATACAGGTACCAGCGATGATTCGTCTGGCTCCCCGTTCGTAAACATGTCAGCGACGGGGCTGTTGACGAGTTGTAGTACAGGGTCGGTCTCTACCGGTGCTTCGCGGTCTGCCGCGAACTTCGTTTGAAACGAATTCTCGGCGCTTGGCCCACGACGTTCCTTGGCCTGTTCTTCAGCTAAACGCATCCTCTCCGAGTATTCAAACCAACCTTTTTTAGGTTGAACGAGCCCCCAGAGTGCGTTGTCAATCATACGCTGGTAGATCATCGGCGCGTTCTTTAACCCAAAGAGCATGCGTAACCACTCAAAATGTCCTAGTGCGCAGACGAACGCTGACACTTTACGCGCTCGCAAGGTCATCATGACCGCCCAGAAGCCGCTTGCTGCATCCAGCGAGCAGAACCATAGGTAGAGCTCGAGATCTGTTAACAGGTCGTCGACTAGCGGCATTGCATACTCCATGATCGCGGTGATAGCATTCACCATCTTGTAATCAATGCAGAGCCGGATGTCCAGCCCGTTCTTTTTCATCACAATCACGATCGGCGATGCCCATGGACTGTCTGAAAAGACGATCAGTCCTGCACGCAATAAAGCGCGCAGCAGCTCGTACAGCTTGCCGAGAAATCGCAGCGGCACGCGCCGGGCACGCTGTTTAATTGGGGCGTGCCCCTGTGTGTCGATATCGCATACCGCTCCGTAGGCTGGCGGCGGTAGTGCGTTACCACTAGCAATCAGGATGTGCTCGTGGTTCTTTAGCGTCGCGACTAGACGTTCTCGGCGTTCAGTCGACAGCTCAGGATCAGCAACATTAGGCGCAGTGTAGTCAATTGTCGTGTTGATCTCTTCGGTCAGGTCCGGCAGGAATGCCAGCTCCTTCGCGTAGTCGTCCAAGCCAATGTTGTTAGCTGGGTGTTCGTAGAAATCATTTCTCGTATCCTCCGTTGCTTCATTTCCCTCGGTTGTTAACACCCGAGCAACCGAGATGTATGTTCCGTCCAACGCCGCTACGGATTCTTCCCTTGACTCAACATTAGCATCCGCTTTGATTTCAACAGTCGGTACTTGGTCCATCTCCTTCCCATCCTGGTTTCCCATCTCTGGGCCACCTGCCGAGTCGTCGTTCGCAATATTGAATGCGTGGGCCGCCGACATATTGGGTTGTTGACTTTTGTTCCGCTCCTCGTTCTGCCGCTGTCTTGACATTTCGGAATTCGCACCAATCTTGTAATGAATACTCGGTGCCGTACTCAACACCTTCTGCGCGATGCCTGTATCCTCTGGATCAACCACCGGTGGCTCGTTCGCAGATTTGGTGACACACAAGGCCGGTACAGCTTCGTCAAAACGGGTGACTCCATTCAATCCAGTGCCGTTGCTTGTCGCTTCCGTGGTCACCCCTGACTGGACACTAACACTCGTTGGCGTATGTACCACGTTCACCGGTCTCAGTAG
Organism: Phytophthora infestans T30-4; assembly: GCF_000142945.1. Taxonomy (NCBI): domain Eukaryota; phylum Oomycota; class Peronosporomycetes; order Peronosporales; family Peronosporaceae; genus Phytophthora; species Phytophthora infestans. The sequence continues at coordinate 1,802,000 of NW_003303727.1, forward strand.
TTCGTGTGTACGCACTACCGAGGCTTCGTTCGCGTTATTGCCTCCGTCATGGGTTGTCGTGTACGTGTCCAAAGGTTCTGCGGAAGGCTGACCGTCGGCCGAATCCCCGGCTGTCACCCCAGACGCCAGACAGGCTTCCACTCGTTCACGTTCGTCCAGGATCAGTGCCCAGCGCTCTGCACATGTCAGACCATCACTAGAATCCACTAGCGAGTCTTCTAGAGGTCGTGCTAGCACCCCACCGGGTTCTGGGTAGTATGGTCGATCAACTGCTGAAGGCTGAGTTGCAAGCCATTGTTCGTAGATTTCGCATTCACGCTGAAAGAGCTCGCGGTCTCTACAACCTTCGTAGGCCAACACTTGCCAGTCTTGGTACTTCTTGGACTCCAGACGCACATAGCCGTCACCTCGTGGCAAATCCCCATCTGGAATCCACATCGCGATCGAGTCGTGTGCTGGTAGGTACACAGTTCGATCAGACACGTTGGTCAATCGAATGCTCTGAGGCCGTCCACGTCGAAACCTCGTCACTGACGGGATTAGCTTGTTCGTTCGACGAACCCACAGTACGTGTTTTTCCAGCCCGACTTGACGCTTCGCTAGTCGATATTCTCGCCACTTGTGCGCTTGAATGTCCAACCGCTCGGGTGGCCCGGCGTTAACATGGGAGCCGTATTCTTCGCTGTCGATCATGTTCTTGGTCTTTATCAGCGGGATTTGGACTTCGTGCGGTAATTGCGCCGCGCCGTGGAACAGGTCCAACCGGATCCCAGCTGGGATCATAAAGTCGGTCCCGAGTACCACGTCGACGCCTGCACTATGCGCCATTACCCACATCTCAAACTCGTACACCATCTCCCATCCGAGCGTAATATTGACGCACGCTCGTCGCGTCGTAGACACCTTGCCTTCGTTGATTCCTTGAATGTCAATGCGGCGTCCGTGATCAGGTACATCTCGGAGTCGCAACTTCTTGGCAAAGGCGTCAGTGATCACACTAACGTTCGCTCCTGTGTCGAGGAGGATCCTCGTTCGCTGGTCGTTCACAGCGCCTTGCACCAGAGCTCTCATTCTGATCCGTCGGTCGAATTTCTTGGCCGACCACCACCCCTGTCTCTCGCCAGGGTTCAACTTCATCATCTTGGAGTGACCCTTGGGCTCGTCTCGCGCTGCACTCGAAACCAAGCCGAGCGAACCCTCGCTGGTGCCCTCATCAGCATCAGCACACTCCACTCTCTCTCCAACACCTCCACCGAGAATTCTACTCCTCTCCTTTTCATTTTCCGTCGCGTTCACACTTGTTACGTAATTATCAGGCCATTCACTCTGCCCCATGAAAGCAAAGATACACTCTGCTTCCATTAAAGGCTCGGTTAACTGTGGCAGCCCGATAGGGACCAACCCAGTTGTAGTTGGCGGGCTGCTTAGTTTAAATGACGTTCTTGAACGACGGCCTTGAGCTCTGGCGGGAGTTCCTCCTTCGTGCCTTTAGTGCGCACGAATTTGGCAAGGTCTTGGAAGTTGCGGAAAAGTTCGCATTGTCCAGCATCGTGGAGCTGCTTGCAGAACTTGCATCGCTTGTTGCAGTAGTGGGCGGAGTGACTCATGCCACCGCACACCGCGCATGGTCCGTACTGTGGGCGTCGGTTGTCGCGGTTGAAGTCACGTCGACCGCGTTGGTCCTGATTGAACCCACGGTCACCACCTCGGCGATCTTGATTGAAGCCATTATCGCGATCAGGCATGTTTCCACGTGGTTGACGGTTGTCTGAACGTGCGTAGGTGCCTTCAGCAGCTGCATGGCGCTCATTTTCGTTAGCAGCGGCGAGGTATCGGTCGTTTTCATCCAATGAGAGATCACCGTCCGTATTATCAGGCTGAAAGTCGTTGTACTCATCTTGGACATCGTCGTAAGCGTTCGGATCTTCGTTTGAATACTCGGTGCCTCCCTGAGCAGCTTCACGACCTTCTAATTCAGCTAGTAGGTCGTCCACCGTGGCTTCGATGAGTGTCACTCTTGGTTTATTGCGGTTGTCATCGCGGCGGCGGTCATCACGCCGGTTGTTGCGGGCGAATCCATCGTCGCGTCGCGTATCACGACTCTTGGAGTATCGGTACTCACTGTCACGCTTGGCCATCCTCTCCTTGCCCTTGAGAACATCTTCGATGATCTCTTCGAGCTCGTGAATGTCGGCGACTCGAGCGTGGTAGAGACTCTCCGCCAGCTTGTCATCATCGCATGTTGCCAGGAACTGCTGTACGTGTTCTTTCGCGTCGCGACCACTCTTCTCGAAGTGTAGACGGGCGGTCCGAGCATAGCCATTCAGCCTGTTTATGTAGTCGCACAGATGTTCATTACGTTCCCGCTTGGCGGAGTAGTAACGCGACAGTGCCGTCTGCGTGAACTGCGAGCAGTAGTAGCGGATGAACGCGTCGCTCAGCAGCTTCCACTTGCGCTTCGTCTTCTTCGGAAGTTGACGGAACCAATGAATGGCTCCGTCCCGGAGACTTAACTCAAATGGAATGCACCATTTATCGGCATCTGTGTGGGTTCCAGTCATTTCATAGACGAACCCACGGAGCCACTGCATACAGTTCTCGCTCTTGTTGCGAGAGCCTGAGAACGGCGTGATGCGATCCAGCGGTCGGTGTGAAGCCATTTCAATCCTCGGTGTTGGGTCCACGTCGTTCAGCGTCGCTAGCTCATTCATCTGACGCATCAACTCGAGTTGAGGATCTTCCTCGTCGAATGTACGCACCAAAATGTCATCGTCACTGGACGAACCATCGCTGTCGACTTGACGACGTCCGGCACCACCTTTGGGAGCTCGCGCACCGCCTCGGCGACCGAACGAACCCTCGTTACTTGCGTAAATACGTTGCATACGGCTCTCCGAACGTGGCGTAACCATGTGCGAGTCTTGAAAGTACGGTGAAGCTTCGGTAGTGCCAAAGGCACCACGCTCAGCTCCACGCTTGGTCGGAGGAGTACGAACGAGTCGTTGGGGCGTCGGCGGCTGTGGAATCTTAGACGGATCTTCATCTTGAATCATCGGTCGACTCACAGGCTGCTTTCCGGCATTGATGCCAACAGCGCCAAACGCCTTCCGAAGCTTCTTCTTCCATTTCTGGAGAGCAGCTCCGACTTCATGTAGACTCCAATCCTGGAGCGACATCGTCGATGGGTACGTCTCGTTCTCGAACCCCAGCGACAACAGTAGCGAAACTGAATCCTCGGCAACTTGACTAGTCGAAACCGAGTTGACTGGGTATTGAAGTTCCTGCGCAAGCGCAGGCCAGTCGGCCTTTTTCTTGGGGATGGGCTTGAACAGCTGCATCCACTCATCATTCTGCATCAGCGCTTGTACGCGGTCGAAAACGCGCTTGGCGGCTGGTGTATCACCGTTGATAGGTGGGCGAGGTGCCTTCAGCAGTGCTGAATGCTTTGCACTTGCCACCGAAGGTTTAGAACCCTCGGTCCCATCGTCATAATCATCATAGGCCGGTTCCGGTCCCGCAACATCATCGAGCTCGTCGGCGAGGTTCCTCGAAAGGGACTTGGTCGCCCCGCTCAGCCCCGATGATAGCGTGGCCGTCTCTGGCGTCGCTGCGCCTGGCTCTGGAGCCGGCGTCTTATCTTCGTAATCTACAAAAATCGTGAGCGTCAGGACCGATGTCCGCTTCGTCGTCGAAGCTCACTGAAAGCTCGGTGGCGGCTGCAAAGCGCGCAGCCGGGCTTGAACTCTCGTTGCGAGCCCCGCCAGACTTGGCAGGCGTAACTGGTACCGTCGGTTGTCCTTTCGCCATGTTTCTTGTCTTTTTCTTGTTCTTCTTCTCTTGGTAGCTCGTAAACTGGAAGGCCATACAAACAGTTCACAATGGTCACAATCTAGTCCCGGGTCGCGGCACCAGTTGTGGTGTTGGAAATCCCACGTGAACTCTAGCTACAGATGTAGTTAGGATGTTCCCACAACAATACGTCTACTAGGATAGTAAACGATCGTTCGGGCGGACCTGAAGACCCCAGTTCTGCCCTTGCACCGGGACAAACTGGACCTTGTAAACTACTTATATAGGCCAACCAGTAAAATAAGAACACGCTACTAGCACGAGCAAAGCTAGCAGGTGTTTTGAATCCTCGTGGTCCCAACAGCGGAAGGGTACCAGGCACGGGTAAGCCTTTTACGAGATCACCGAGTGTTCAACACTCGGCTGGAAGAAATAAAAGGGAGGCAATTCAAGCACTCCCAGTCGTGCAAATAGGCAACAATAAGCCGTCACGTAAAACCTCCCGATAATAATCGGCCAATACACAAATTCTCTTGGCCTTGCCGGATGAACCCTCGCTACAGAGCTTCGAGTTCACCGACAGGCATAACACACTCAAACAAGCTTGACCTGACGCTTACCTTGAAGCCGGACGTCGCTCTGTGTGCTTGAGTGGAAATTCTGTTCTGTATTTAAGCTTACCCTTTCGGGTCTATTCCTAATAAGAAGTCCTAATCAAGTATACAAATATCAAGTGAACAATGATCCGTTATGGATCTTCTTGCATGCCAAGCGTCGTCTGCACTGTCGCATGAGCATCTTTAACGGTCCGCGCCCTGTCCCAGACGGTGAACGTGTCTTCCAAAGGTCGCTGAGTATTCCGCGAACTCATCCCACTGAGGGTTCGTACCGTAGATGGTCCGCTGAATGCGAATCCGGCCAGTCCATTATTAATAATAAGGACAGCCTGGATTCAGTGACATAGGGCCGTATCCGATATTTGTTGAAAACTCGGAGGTGACGCCGTCGAGACCCTTGCACCTTGGCGTCTCCGTACATCACCTGACCGAGGGTTCGTCGCTTGAACATCTTGGGCGGTGTCACGTCTTTGTCGACGGGTGATAATCCGCAACTACGGAGAAATCACTACACCACAGAATGAAGTTCGACGACAACGTACTACTACTCTCCCCTGACTTCAAGCCAGTACATGCAAGACCGTACGCGGGCCCGAGAAGCGTTGATGCTGAAACCAAGGAGATAATACAAGCACTCAGCAATGAAGATGTTCTAGAGCAGATCTACGACTCGGCAATGAACTCGCCGGCCTTCTTCATTCTCAGGCCAAGCGGCTCGTTACGGCTGCTGATTGACTTTCGACTACTGAACAAGTATCTGAGACGCGGGTCATACTACGTGCGCAAGCGCCGCGAGATCCTCGTGCGACTCGCAGGAGCCAAGTGCCCCTCATCATTCGACGCAAACATTGGTTACTATGCACATCGACTAGCCAAAGAGAGCCACCCGTACACGGCGTTCTGCTTACCGTGAGGTAAGTTCCAGTACAAGCGACCCCCCCCATGGGTATTGCAACCGCCCCGGACGAGTGCCAAGCGTCCATGGAGAAAATTTTCAGAGATCTCGAGCTCGTCGTAGTCTACCTGGACGACATACTGGTTTCTCATGCAATGAGCGACAGACAAATATCATGTCACTCTCAATGGCCACAAGTGTCATATCCTACGTGACTCCGTGGGTTACCTCTGCTGACAGCCGAAAGCATCCAGCCTCAAGGCAAGAAGATCCATGCAATACAAAAGATCGCCGTACCCAAGAACCGAAAGGAACTGCGAAAGTTTCTCGATATGGTCAATTATTACCGCGACATGGTGTCCAACAAAGTTGCACTATGTGCACCACCCAGCCGGTTCACGAGCAATAAAAAACCGTTTTCCTGGCTACAGAGCGACACCGACGCGTTCGAGGCAGTCAAGAAGGCATTTGCAGAAGCTGTGCTGCTGGCGTTTCCGGACTTCGAACATCCCTTTCACGATCTTGCTGACGCCAGTGGTAAACCGCATGGCGGTATCATTATGCAGCAGAGATCCATTTTGACCTGCTACTCCCGTTCACTGAACAAGTACCCGGTCAACTACACGACGATGGGGCTAGAAGTGCTCTCAATCGTGTCACTACCTCGCGAGTACATAACTATGCTACTTGGCTTCGAGGTTGTGGTCCACAGCGACCATAAGAACCTGATCTATCCGGCGGAGACGAACCTACGTGTGAAGCGCTGGAAGCTTCTTCTCTCCGAGTCCGACAAAGTGCAGATGATCAAGGACTGGCCGGTACCACGGACCCAAGAAGTGCTTCACAGCTTTCTTGGTCTAATCGGCTACGTTCAGCGCTGCTGTTCTGAATATGCTTCGCTGACAGCTACCATGCTCGCTCTCCGCAAGAAAAAGGGTAAGCGTAGCGTGAAGATTTATTTCAATGATGAGCAGTTGAAGACCGTTAAGGAGTTCAAAGACGGCTGCGTAACCCTCCATATGTACACTATTGCACCCGACGAAGCTACCAGGATACATAATCTCCTCCGCATAGAAGACGCACTTGGACAGTCTCACGCGCTACTTGTTGTTGCAAAACATATCCAGGGTCTTGAGCAACGTTTCCAGGTGATCTTCAATGCTCGGCGACTTCGTGATAATGTAGATATCATCATAAAGCGACTTCGTATTCTCTAAGCGACGGAAGAGCTTCGACGTCAACCGATGCATCGTCACCGGCGCGTTCCAGACTCCCATGGGTAACACAAGGTATTTTCATAGTTCGTTAGGCGCCTGGAACGCGGTGAACTTAATGTCTTCCTCACGCATCCGCACTTGATAGTATGCCGACATCAGGTCCATTGTGATGAACCAGTACGCTCCCGACGTAGCATCGAAGATGTCTTGTTTTCGGGTCATCGATACTATGGCGAACTTTGTTCGAGCTCAGATACCGGTAGTCGTGCACGATTCGCCAACCAACCGGTTTCCGCACACAGAATGTCGGGGCAGCATGTGGGCTGACACTAGGCCGAATCAGCTTTTTCTTCACCATATCCTCAGCTCAGCAGCGACAGGCGCCATTGCTGTCGATACATTGCGATGTTTGCGTTCTTCACATCGATCCGGTGCTCGATATCACGTTTCTCCAGTAGTCCCTCCGGGATCCCAGGACGGAACACGTTGTTCTCGTACCACAAGATGAGATTGAAAGCTGGGTTGTCCCGAAACGTTTCCCAGTCTGGCTCAAGATCGCTGTGCTTTTGCACGGCCGACGTTGGCGGGTTGGTCGCGACTTTACAATGAGCGCGCTACTTGCTTGATGGTCTCGTTCACAGCACCAGCATGAAGTCTGGTTCCTTTGCCGACTTGGTCTTGATTCTCAGCAAGTTTCGAAGTTTAATGCAGGTGATGTAATCGTCTGCCCACCACTCTCGTCTACGACACCCATCGTGAACATCTTTTCCACGACGCTGTTCTTCCCTGCTATCCTCAGTTTCTCGGTTAGTACCCTCACACCCCGATCGATTCTCGCCATCTTTTGTTGCTGAATTCTTGCCGACTGGCGCATCTTCTCGCTGTTCGCGAACAACATCTGGGGATTCTTCCTGTGCTTGGTCATGGACAGGGCCAGCCGCGGACGTCACATTCGTTTCTAGCGCGGCGCCTCGGCAGGGTTCGGGTCTTTTCGCTGACAAATCTCCGAAGCTTCGAGGCAATCACCGGTCCGCCTTCATCGATCGGCCCGTAGGCCTCCCATGTTCGTTCCCAGCGAAGGATCGCCGCCTTCTCCTATTGATATGCGGCTACATAACCTCAAAAGACTGGATACCAAGGATGCAGTCGAATTCGTCGGGCATCGCATACACTACAGCGAATGTGGTGTTAAAAAACCCACATGAACTCTAGCTACAAATGTAGTTAGGAAGCTCCCACATCAATACGTCTACTACGTTAGCAAAGGCTCGTTCGGGACGGCCTGAAGACCCCAGTTCTGCCCTTGCACCGACACAGACTAGACCTTGTAAACTACTTATATAGGCCAACCAGTAAAATTAAGAACACGCTACTAGCACGAGCAAAGCTAATAGGTATTATGGATCCTCGTGGTCCCGATAGCGGAAGGGTATCAGGCACGGGTAAGCCTTTGACGAGGGCACCGAGTGTTCAACACTCGGTTGGAGAATAAAAGGGATGCAATACAAGCACCCCCAGTCGTGCAAATAGGCAATTATAAGCCGTCACGTAAACCTCCCGATAGTAATCGGCCAATACACACACAGTCTCTTGGTCTTACCGGATGAACCCTCGCTACACAGCTTCGAGTTCACCGACAGGCATACCACACTCAAACAAGCTTGACCAGACGCTTACCTTGAAGCCGGACGTTGCTCTGTGTATTTAAGTGGAAATTCTGTTCTGTATTTATGTTTCCCTTATCGGGCCTATTTCTAAAAAGAAGTCCAAACTATGTTTACAAATATCAAGTGACCTATGATCCGTTATGTATCTTCTTGCACGCCGAGCGTAGTCTGCACTGTCGCATGCGCATCTTTAACAGCTCGTTTCCCAGACGGTGAACGTGCCTTCAAATGGTCACGAAGTTTTCCGCGAACTCATCCCAACCGCCATCGAGGGTTCGTACCGTAGATGGTCAATTCTTGGCCGCTGAATGCGAATCCGGCCAGTCCATTATTAATTATAAGGACATCCTGGATTGATTGCCATCTGGACCGTATTCAATATCCGCGGAGTGTTCAGTAGTGACACCGTCGAGTCTCTTGCCCCTTGGAGTCACCGTACATCATGTGACCGAGTGTTCGTCGCTTGAGCATATTCGACGGTGCTGCATCTTTGTTGACGGGCGATTATCTGCAACCCTGAAAAAATTACTACACCACACGACACAGCTATACGCTTCCTGTATGTCAGACACCGTGACGTCAAGGGGTAGGACCTCAAGCTCCGTCTCGATCTGGTTATCTCCAAGTTTGACGCGGATGTTCTTGTCGTCGAACTTCGTTGTCTGGCGTTGGTGCTATTCGAGCCGACGTTTCGACACGTAGATCGTGGTAGCTCCACGGTCCAACAGCATACGCTGAGTGGACAAACTCCGACCGCTCACGTCGATATCTCCTGTTTTACTGAGAACAACGGGCGTGACTTGTAAACTAGAGGGTTTTCACACAGAGTGTCAAGGCTAATAGTCCCATTCTTAGTTTCTCTGATTACGCGCTTGGCCACGTCAGGACCCTTTTTCACTGACGCGGATGCTCGTTTTCTTGTGTGCCTTGCTCTTTCTCCCAGAAAACCAGTTGACCTGGATGAGGCCAGGCTTTTTACAGAAATGGCAGGTACGCTTCTCGGTATGTTTGTCGTCAGACATCGGCTTGAGCCGACCTCTTCCTCGAAATGACTACTCCTTGGGACGCCTGTCTTGACCGAGCGGCTGGTTACCAGAGGTGGTTTTCCTGTCTTCGTGGTATTGACGCTCGTGCATATCGTCCACAAAGTGGGTGACCTCGTATTTGACCGCTAGATCCATGGCGTCGCTCAGTGATTCCGGCTTCTCCAGTTGATGTAGCTGCGCGTGCGATGTTTGGGCCCATTAGCGTAGCAAAGAACCTGGTCGAACATGCTCGTGTCTTCAATCCAGAAAATAAGAGCCGAGTACTCGCCGTTGTAGGACTCGATACCGCTGTCTGTTTGAGCCGTTGAAGCTTCTCACGTAGCACAACTAGGTAGCTTGATGCCTCAAAGTTTTTAAGCACGTGCTCATGAAAAAAAAAACCACGTGTGCTCCTCGCTTTGATGACCAATGAAAGAATCATCCAGAGGCCGGTTTTTCCACCGCTGGCCCAGTAATTTGCGGGAGGCGCGTGTTCGCGTCCTCGCTCGGGATGTTGTTGATGCGGCAAGCGTTCTCGATCTGGAACAGCCATTCGCGTATGTTCTATTCCCTCTTGCCGGTGAACGTGGGCAGATTGGTCGGCACTCGCGTGCGGTCTGCCATCACTTAGTTGAGCCGATCGATCTCGGCTTATATCTGGGCGTTCGTCGGCATGAAGGCTTGTTCATGTTGCTGGAACGAACACGTTCTACCATTATTTCGAGAGGAACCGTGGGGAGGGTATGCAAAGCACAAACTACCACCCCCACAGCCCAGAAGCTTCCACATCCGCCCTAGATATGCTGTATCCTATTTAGACTTACTATGCCATACTGTCCACTCAGATTCTCGATAGATATATGATACAGCTCAAAACGAAATGATCCTTAGCGCCAACTTGAGTATTTTTGTAGGAAGGTTTAAGGATTTGTCCGGCCGCTTCGGATTTAAGTGAAAATTAAAAAAAAATCCGATTTGTGTTTGTCACACTTACAGCCAATCACACTATTTTTTCGTAAGCTCACACTCTGGTAGCAGCACGGAGTAAGCGAAGACGACAGCAACATGACAGACGCCTTCGCTACCAAAAGCAAAGAGGATGCACTCACACAAGCTGTAGATGCGGAACACTCAAGAAATGCCTTTAGAGCCGCTTGCACAATAGTCACAAATGTGAGAGCGCCACTTAATCCTCTTTCACGCCTAATTGGACAGGGTTGATGACATATTATGTAACGGGGTACAATCCAGTGTACCCCCGGTAACATAAAGAGTGACCCGTCAATCTTGTGGACACCTGGTACGCGGTACCAGGTGCTCTAGGAGCCAGTCAGGGCATGGCTACTCAGCTCCACTATAGGTAGCCTCTAGTTTGTGTAGAACCCAAGCTAAGCTTACTTATAAGTACATCCGTCTTACATCTACTATTTTAAGTAGCAAACCGTTCCCACTGAGGCCGGGAACACGTGGACTAACGGCTACTCGGGTAGTAAATACCCTTAAAAACTCCTCTGTGCAAGGTGCTGTGTGACCCCATCACACTTAATATCACTCACAGTCAATCCTACACCTTCGCGGGTAGATTGAACTACCTGAATCCTCTGTGCGCTCAACATTTGAGCCACGATGAACCAAAGTGAGTTTCCTCGCTTGAACGACTCACAGTACGAGTCTGTTTCAGAAGATGGTAGGCATCTTTGGACAAGATGTCCACCGCAGCTTGGCGGCGGCGACGCCTGCCGAGCAACACGAACGCGTGACTGCGTTTGAGACCTACGAGCGTGGTCTCATCGCTCACGTCCGCGGGAGTTTGGAGGCGAATACCACTTGCTCAGATGCTAGTGCACCCTGCGGCAAAGCACTGTACGCGCGCTACCGTCTTACCCCGCATATAAGGCATATGTGCTCTAAATAAAATACGGGATTCGCTCGACATGTAGCTTAAACCGCAATCTGACCACCTACCTAAATAGAACACATGTGGCTGAAACCTACTTAAAACACAAGGCTGTACGAACCAGTTAATGTTCTTGAGAGCTCCCAACCAACCACCCTTCTGAACAAACTTGTCGGTGCTGCTGTTACTTGGCTTTGATTGTCTTATTTTATAATTTACACAGCCATGAGTGCTGAGCGACGTAGCTAAAGGTTTATTCTGCTGACAAGGACAATAAGCTGGTGTCCAAATTCTCGTACACGGTTGGAAATCCTCTGAAAACGCTGTGCTTGATTCGCCCCGTACTTCGCAGTGAAGTAGATGGATACATAATATAACACCAGTACACGTGATTACATGTAATGCATTTGTACAAACGATTCTTACGAAAAAAAACAACAATAATAGAATTCATAATATTATCAAGCCAAACCTCCGTATACAACGCAGTTACAACAGAAAGAAAAGACCCTTTACCAATCACAACATCATGTGAACTGCACGCAGGCGGGTTTGAACCCTACCCGATCGCGTAGGAGGGTCAAGCCTAAGCGACTAAGCCAGATTCCAGGGCCCACAAACTTGCTTCTTCAAAGTCTAAAAATTTGTTCGCTGTACAACACATAGGCTTTCTAAACGAATATAACACACAAGCAGTGTTGTATTCGCTTACAGCACATATGCCTTATATGCGGGGTAAGACGGTAGTGCAGGAGCTAAGGCAGCTCTGAGTGTAGGCTTTGCGGCCAACACAGTTGTGAGCATAGGGATGCAAATCCCAGTGAGCTGTGGGAGCACAAGCCATTGTGGGTGTGAATGAGAGCCGCTCCAGTCTCGTGGCTGCTCAGTGTGAGAATTCATCTTTGGATGCTTTGATTCTCTCACTTCGGATTGGAGAATCAGTTGTAGCTGGAGAATCAGGTGATTCTCAGTTAAGTGGTGGGGGATGTAACGGGGCACGTACCCCAGGCTACATAAAGAGTGACTTGTCAATCTTGTGGACACCTGGTACATGGTACCAGGTGCTCTAGGAGCCAGTCAGGGCATGGCTACTCAGCTCCACTACAGGTAACCTCTAGTTTGTGAAGAACCCAAGCTAAGCTTACGTATAAATGTATCAGTCTTACATCTACTATATCAAGTAGCAAACCGTTCCCACTGAGGCCGGGAACACGTGGACTAACGCTCACTCGGGTAGTAAATACCCTTAAGCACTTCCTCTGTGCAACCCCGTCACATATTTGGACTCCCCGCAAAATTTCACAGTAGAGTGGCCAATAAAAGAAAAGGTATAAAGTTGACAACAATAATTGACTACAATAAGTACATGAATCGAAAGCTACTAGCTTGAAAAGTGAGTTTTATTGCTAAGGATCAGTGAGGAAGATATTTGCTCGAGAAAGGTTTGTGGATCTAACCCGGAACAAAATTCCATCACGATATACACATTAAGAATATGCGCCCAGATGAGCCTTCGCCTAACAGCATAACTCTATTCTTTGCGGCCACTGTGTGAGGTGGTTCGACTCGTGTAGTAGTAGCAGTATACCACACACTCACAATAGTGTACGCTCACCTGGAAAAGTCATCTTTGACTTCTGTTAATAAAATACATGACCGTACTCCTAACTTATATAAAATGCCCCACTGGCCACAGAAAAACAGGAATAGCTGGTTGCGGGGTTCAAACAACATCCTCTACAGCCAAACTCCACCATCCTCTTTCTTCCTCCATCTCGTCGTCTACGTCAATGTACTGTGCCATTGATTTCTGTTCGTTGGACTTCGGTGTATGTCGTGGAGAGTCATGTGAATACGAAGTGCGCTGAATGGAAGCACGGCGACTACGATCGCCGTCATCAGAGCCACCTGACTGGTCATCACGTCCACGGAATACCTTGTGGAGAGACGATCGAAGGTGCTGCATAACTCTAGTCTCTTGGGACTCATCTGCACCCGGATCAGAGGGCACTGAAGATTTCCAGCTGAACGAACCGCTCTGTAAAAGACCCGACCGCCGTCGCTCGACCTCGAGCTCTTCTCGCACACGATCCAACTCGCTCTGCACTTCCGCGAATTCTTGGGCCTTCTGCTTTTCCAGTTTAATCGACCGCTGCTTCGAGTACTGAGCAGCAAGTCGTAAGCACTTTTCCATATCCTGAACTGCTGCTCGCAACTTGTCTGCTTCTTGCTTTGCTGCTTCCAATTCCGACTGCAGTTCCTCCTGTCTCTTGTCTGCCGTGGGGTCGCTTGTCAGAGGCTCAAACTCGCGGAGATGGTCGATCGGAGGCAGCCCAATACGATCATGCAGCTCATTGATAAGATCCACTTTTTGAGCCTCTCGTGGCGAGCCGCGTGCTGCTGGAAAGAGAGGCGAGTGATAATGTTCGTAAAAATGCTTTCGTGGCTCTTCGTCTTCGTCAGCGCCTGATCCAGTGACGTTATTTGGCCCGTCAAAGCCTTCTTCCTCCCCGTAGTCACCTATCTCCCCAGTCACATCATTGAAACCTCCACGACCACTCAAAATATCCCGTGTAGTTTGAGCTGTCGTCTTTGCCTCCGTTTCCTCCCTCTCTCTCGCCTCTGCTGCTTTCCTCGCTCGTCTTTTCTTCACCACCTTCATCATCCGTCCTCGAATCTTCGTCAGTAGCGCCAATTGGTTCAGTCTCTCCTTCATATTGCGATTATCCTGCTGCATCTTGGACACCAGCTCCTGCTTCTCCGTTAGTGACCTGTAGCGGTTCTGCTGCGACTGATAATACGCCGCAGCCAGCGCCTGCTGGCTCGAGTCCTTTGCCAGCACCTCATTAGTCCACTCAGACAGACCCTCAGCTCGTTGCAGCAGAGCCAAAGCTTTGGCCTTGACAATGTCCTGGAGATGCGGCGCTGCCTGGCGTCTGCCAATCTCGATGAGCATCTGTCCTGCTCTAATATAGGCGTCAATAGCTGTGTGTGGCATCTGTCTCCGCTCATTATCGATGGCGTACTGAGCCACTTTGACGGCCTCTTCGTATTCAGAGCCCAGTAATTGCGCCGCTGTAAGTCGCAGCAGTTCTTCCTGTTCAGGAACCGGTTCTGCGGCTTTCGGAGGGACCGCGGGTGTCAGCAAACTGGCAAAAGGAGCGGGATCATCCGACGGCGAGCGACTTATAATGATTACGGGTGGAGAAATCGAGAAACTCGCGGAAGCGCGACGTACAGGCTGATATTCGCCACCCACAGCGACTCGGACAGGTTGCCGCAAGGGTATTTCGCTTCTTATAGGTATGGAAGGAACTTCGGGCCATGATAAAGAGGCGGCAGTCACTACATGTGCAAGCGGGGCAGGTGGGGGCGGAGAAGGTCGCTTGCCCTCGCGCAACGCTCGCAGACGCGCCTCCAAGTCCATGCGGCCAGCCATGAAGACGCTGCTGGTTGTTCTTCACCCGAGTTCCGATGTAAGTACGCTTTTGGGTTACGTTGGTTGATTGTAGATACAAAAGGAAACATTCGTGTCTTACGCAGAAAAGTCGCATTCTATTGGGGGAAATGCGCATACCATGGCGGCAAAACAACACATTTTCCCAATTATGTATACATTTTTCTATGTGTAGCACTTACAACACCATTTACGAGGAAAGTTGATCCTATTCGCACAGGAAACAGACAAAGTCGCCACTTTACACATATAAATCTATCACACTAGCAAACAAACGGTTTAACAATAACAGCTCAGCATCCACTTGTATTTGATCGCTGTCGGCGATATGTACAGTGCTGGCGGTTAGTAAACTGCCACCCTTGTTTTTCGATAGATTTTATCCAATGTGAGGTTTTTCTGCACGTTCTTGGGACCAATGAAAAGCGCGCAGTAAACCGAAGCGGACGCCACTCGATTCAGGTCAATCGGCCATTTCCTCCCCCCACCACAGAAATAAAACGCCTCCCTTGCTTGAGGAGGCTGGCGGTTAGTATACTGCCGGTGCGTACTTTGCAGCCAAGGACGCGTTGTTTTGGCGTGTTCTTCTAATATAACGATGCCAAGCACCATACAAGTGTACTAACATACGTTTGTGCATGTAAATGTACTACTAGCATGCCTAGAGGAACCAAGCTCACCCAAGAAGAGCAGCATCGTATAATAGCATTTCGCGAGGCAGGGCTAAGCGAGCGAGCAATAGCGCAGCGCGTACGTCGCTCTCGACCAGTTGTACACGCACTCCTAACCGATCCAAAAGGCTACACGAAATTTAAAAGACCCGGACAACCCAAGAAGTTGACACCGACAGCTCACCGCCGACTGCTCCGTGAAGCTTCGAAAGGCAAGCTGAGCTCTGCGGAGCTCAAAATGGCCTTAGAGCTACCGGTAAGTACACGGAGGATCCGTGAAATCCTACAAGCCGACCCTAACATGAAATATGAAAAGCGTAAAGCTTCCCCCGTGCTAACAAAGAAGCACAAGGAGGCTCGTCTCAAATGGGCTCGTGACAAGGTGACATGGAGTGAGGAAAAATGGGGAGCCTGCGTCTTTTCAGATGAAAAGAAGTTTAATCTCGATGGACCGGATTGTATGCAGTACTATTGGCACGATTTACGCCGCGAGCCTGAAGTCTACTCTACTCGCCAAAGTGGTGGTGGGAGTGTCATGGTCTGGGCTGCATTTTGTGCTAGTGGTAAGTCTGAACTGGTAATTTTGGAGGGCAATCAAAACAGCGAGCGGTACACGCTCTCTGAACATTTGCTGCCTTTCATTGACCGAGTGTACGGTCAAGACTGCATTTTTCAGCAGGACAACGCGTCCATTCACTCCTCCTCCGCCACGAAGGCGTTTTTGAAGGAGGAAAAGGTCGATGTGATGGACTGGCCAGCCAAGTCACCGGATCTTCATCCCATCGAAAACATGTGGGGAGTACTCGCGCGTGCCGTCTACGCTCAAGGACGGCAGTTTCAGACGAGAGAAGACCTCATTAAAACAATTCAGGCATCTTGGGCGACGATCGGACACGACCTGATTAAAAAGCTGATTCAGTCGATGCCGAGGCGCTGCATCGCTACGCTAGAGCGTCACGGTGCTAAGACATAGTACTGAACCGAATACTAGCGTCTAACTAGCTGTAGATATCGCTTTAGTCGAATTGGCAGTATAGTAACCGCCAACGAGGCCAACTTCAACTTCACCTTTTTCACGATTGCAGCAAGCTGTGGTGTTGGAAATCCCACGTGAACTCTAGCTACAGATGTAGTTAGGATGTTCCCACAACAATACGTCTACTAGGATAGTAAACGATCGTTCGGGCGGACCTGAAGACCCCAGTTCTGCCCTTGCACCGGGACAAACTGGACCTTGTAAGCTACTTATATAGGCCAACCAGTAAAATAAGAACACGCTACTAGCACGAGCAAAGCTAGCAGGTGTTTTGAATCCTCGTGGTCCCAACAGCGGAAGGGTACCAGGCACGGGTAAGCCTTTTACGAGATCACCGAGTGTTCAACACTCGGCTGGAAGAAATAAAAGGGAGGCAATTCAAGCACTCCCAGTCGTGCAAATAGGCAACAATAAGCCGTCACGTAAAACCTCCCGATAATAATCGGCCAATACACAAAGTCTCTTGGCCTTGCCGGATGAACCCTCGCTACAGAGCTTCGAGTTCACCGACAGGCATAACACACTCAAACAAGCTTGACCTGACGCTTACCTTGAAGCCGGACGTCGCTCTGTGTGCTTGAGTGGAAATTCTGTTCTGTATTTAAGCTTACCCTTTCGGGTCTATTTCTAATAAGAAGTCCTAATCAAGTATACAAATATCAAGTGAACAATGATCCGTTATGGATCTTCTTGCATGCCAAGCGTCGTCTGCACTGTCGCATGAGCATCTTTAACGGTCCGCGCCCTGTCCCAGACGGTTAACGTGTCTTCCAAAGGTCGCTGAGTATTCCGCGAGCTCATCCCAACCGCCACTGAGGGTTCGTACCGTAGATGGTCCGCTGAATGCGAATCCGGCCAGTCCATTATTAATAATAAGGACAGCCTGGATTCAGTGACATAGGGCCGTATCCGATATTTGTTGAAAACTCGGAGGTGACGCCGTCGAGTCCCTTACACCTTGGCGTCTCCGTACATCACCCGACCGAGGGTTCGTCGCTTGAACAACTTGGGCGGTGTCACGTCTTTGTCGACGGGTGATAATCCGCAACTACGGAGAAATCACTACACCACAAAGCCTACTTGGCCGATTGACCTGCGTCGAGTGGCGTCCACTTCGGTTTACTGCGCGCTTTTCATTAGTCAAATCCATGTACAATAAAGCCTCCTATTGGATAAAATCTGTCAGAAAACAAGGGTGGCAGTTTACCAACCGCCAGCACTGTAGTGTATGATTTATTAAATATCACACCAAAGGTGTCCGTCCACCTTACCCTAAAATACGGCCGCAGTGCGACATTTTAAAATTAAAACCTCATCAAGGTTTTTTACAGTGAGCCCATTTGATGACATCCGTTCTAAACAGGTAGCAGATAGTCTTTTAACGATCTGTCTCTGGAGGATGTGTCACCATAGAAATGGGAACGTCGCACTGGACCCGTTTGTCGCACTGGGGCCGTATTTTGCGGGTATACCCACCTATGATTATAATGCACACCCGACGGCATGTTACGATTGAATCAATATTTGAAAGCTGCTGTTCAGAGAAAGAAAAGCTTTTGAAAATTAGCCGGGACAAATAATAATAGGCGGATGAAACAATAGCACATCGATAAACGTGGTAGTGCTGCCATTGTGTAGCTCTCTGATTCTTCGATGATATGAGACCACCCAAAACAAAATCATACTTACGAACCATTTAGAGTTATCGATACTTATATTATATGTATCGGCTTAGAGACGAGCTTCAAAGGCCTTAGCACAGATAATAATATACGGTTACCGTTTTTTTATGATGCAAAACTCGTTCATGCAAGTCGGTAAAACTATAGAGATCTCACTGACCAATCTACACCTTAATATGTGCAATAGGTCTCAGACTTTGTCTTAGTTAAGTGCTGACTGCGAAGCTACAATCTTTGCACACTCAGCACATAATCTACTTCCTGTCAGCATAGCGGTCATAAACTAGTATCACACTACAAGCCGTCAGCTACGACCCTAGCGTTGTCACTGCCAGCTTATTTTGATCGGAAATATTGATCAAGAAAATAATTTTTCGCCTACTTTCATTCCATATGTAGTAGGATGACCTACGACAGGGACTTGACGAACCCGAGCGGGCAGTCGGTTGAGGTGATCGACCTGACGGTCGAGGATGGTGTGGACGACACCGGCGAGTTCGGTGACGTGTGAGTGTTGTAGATGCAGTGCGGTGGCGGGGTCGAGCCAGCAGATTGGCGCCACCGACGACAGGAGGTAGCAGTTGAAGCTGATCGACGTTCGAAGATCGCAAGGAGGGCGGACATGCGCGACAAGCGAGCGAGGACAGACGGTAAGGAGGCGAGGCGACATCAGTAGGGTAGCAAAGGGCCCTCTCAGTAAAAGTAGGTAGGCGACGGTGGGCTTTGTAGGGAGGATCCCGAGCGTGCGGCTGGCTGCTCGACCCTCAGTTGAGATTGTTTCCGATTAGCGAGCAAGTAAGACTAATAAAGGAGAGTGGCACCGAAGCACGTGTTCTTAAGGGCAAAAGAAGGTGAGCCAGAGAAGTGCAGCAAAGTCGAGGGCGGAAGGGCCAGTAGGGTGGCGAGGACCATGGAGAAAGACCATGGGGGTCGTAGCTGTCGGCCGAGGAGGCAGAGCTCGGATACGGCTTGCCGTACGGATCTCACGCCCAGCACATGTTATATGAAATACGGGTTCACTTTGCGGGACACAGGGAAGTTCCCGGGGGTGCCGGTCGCCGATAATGTGTCCTCCTTGCTGTCCCTATCCGTTTGGGTGGCTCATCCAACTGCCAGTATCTGTGCGGTATAGGTGGCGTGAAGCCCCCAGATAGTGCTCGGAGGCAGTACGGTGAAGTTCACCGGCCGATAATTGCAATCCTTGGTATCGTACTGGGGACGCTTATGTGGTGCACCCCACATTGGTCCGTAGCCGGTTACCACACTCCGCGATTCGCCATCAAGTCCCAACTGGTCCTGCTCGCCGCTCCCAGCCGCCGCCGTCAAGGACCCGTGCCCTTGTCGCCCACTTGCGGGATCGCTAGACTCACTGCTTCGTCCAACGTCCGACGCCTGTGCCCTCGCACGTGCGTCGCACCCTCCGAGCTACTCATTCCCTTCAAGAACGCGCGGACGAGCCAGTCTTCGCCCACATCACCGTTCTCTCCGATCTCGCGCAGCGCCTGCGCGTACTCGACAAGCCGGTCGCCCTTTATCTGGCTCCTGGCGCTGAGCCGGTCAACCACCTCGGGGCCCGTGCGTTGCGTCATGTACTTTGCGCGCAGCATCTCGAACAACATGTTGATGCTTTCTTCTACGGGCGATACTGATTCCATCCATGTCGCAAACCAGCGCTTCGCCTCGCCGTCCAAGTGCGATGCAACCTCGTGGTAGAGCTGGCCGTCTCTCCACTCCACGCCCATCGTCACCGCGTGCCGACGGACTTTGGTCCTCACCGTCTTGAGCCACATCGTGACCGACATCTTGTCATCCAGCCCTTTGAACTCCGCGATCTTCAAGGCCTCCAATTTCTCGCGCACAATCACCTGTCGTGGATAGTGTCTCTCTCCCGGGGAGACTGCCCCCTTGCCGTTAATGTTACTGGAGCGACTGGTGGAGCACGACCGGGACCACCACCGTCTCGGCCGCCGTCGTTCCCAGCTCCCGTCAGATCCACCGCGACATCTACATCCACGTCTTGGTTCTCGTCCGCGTTCGCGACCACTCCGTCTTCGCCATCTCGTGGAGCGTCATCTCCGCCCCGTCCTGCTTTCCGTGAGCCGCCACCAGTTCCTCTCCATCCCGCTCCTGGACTGCCACCCGTACCGCTTACCACCGACGCACTTCTGCCCTCGCCGTCAAAGGTAAAGCCGCCCAAGCTCAGGTTCATCGGCGTGCGTCCCGTGTTCGGCCGGATCTCGTCCGTCTCCAGCGTCACCACAGCACCGCCACCAGTTCCTCTCCATCCCGCTCCTTGACTGCACCCCGTACCCCTTGCAACCGACGCACCTCTGCCCTCGCCGTCAAAGGTAAAGCCGCACGTCGCTGAGCGCGTTTGTTTCGTTCTGTACCCAAAGTCATTATCGGATCTCTGTTATTCAAAATACAATCACCTCGGTTAGCTCCTCTTTCCGTTCGTCCCCTGGCTCTCTTTGCCCGGTGCTGCTACCCATCCGCCACGGTTCCACGGCAACCACAGCTAGGTTCCGTTCCCCTCTCTGTCCCTCGGCACACATATACAACAGCTAGGTCCGTGCTGATCTCTTCCGAATACTCGTCCGATAACGCCAAGCCCGCAGCAACTACATGTAGCTAGGTTCTGCCCGGAAGGCGCCTGTTATGACCACCATGTGGTTATGTCCCACGTGAGGACATAGAGACCAATACGCTCACGCTACCGACAGCAGAAGACTACATCATTGTGGGTCTAGTGGTACTACCAGGCGACAGCTCGCTCAGTCTTGCAGCAGAGGAAAGTACAACAGGTAGCGTAGGAAGTTCTGAATCCAGTGCCATGAACTCGTCCACTTGGTCGACCACAGCTCAGGGGCGGAGGCAGGCCCTTTTTGGGGGGGCCATGGCCCCCCCCTCAAAAATCCCCAGATTTTAAAAAATGGCGGGGAAGTTAATGTATAGCAACTTTCTTTTGTCCCTTTCACTAAAAGCTGGGATATATTTTAAGTTTACATAACAAACTTTGCCAGCAGAAACTCTTTTTAATATACAAATTTCTGTTTTTTATGCTTTAAAAGGAGTATTTTGTACCTTAATTAACAGTAATAACCAATACAATTTGGATGTGGCAAAAAAATACTGAAAGTTTAAACTTTTGTTGTGGGATTTCAGTAGATCAACACCCTTTAACTAGTACTTATAGAGGAATTCGCCGTTCTGATGCACTACTGAATCGATCTAGTACCTCATCGCGGCTGATACTGATTGTGAGGTCAGTTTCTGTGCTCAAAAGTAGAAGATCGGATAGCCATTCGTCGCCGATCTTCGTCCTTAGACGAGTTTTAACGCGTTTCATTACTGAAAATGAGCGCTCAGCGCTCGCCGTTGACACTGGTAGCGTACAGACTAGTTGAATTACTCGGTGCAGCGTAGGAAATATTGTATGTGCATCTGAAGCAATCATTGTGACACTAAGTTGATTGACGGACTTGGTGTTCTCAAAGCGACTGTCATTGATTGCAAATTCACGGAAGCTGATTGCCTCCTGCTTCAAACTTTCAATTTGACTTTCGAAGTCTTTCGGATAGTAGTCGCTTGCAATTTTAGAAATTGAGTCAGGGTTCCAATAAATGAACTTTTTACGAGCGTTTAATCCTCCGCAAAGCTCCATCAGATCAAGAATGTCTCCACTAAAACGTCGTTTTAATTCACCAGCAATTCCTTTAACCACAGCTAAATACACGTCTTTATAATAGTGAAATTCTTGTGTGACAATCTCATTTCGATCCGCACCGGGGACACCAGACTTTCCTTTTCCCCTGTTACGTGATCCCCTTCGTGACCACGGTGCTGTTTTGACCGGTACGTCGATAGGGTCGTGCAATGATGTGCAGAATGCTTCCGCAGTAGCCCAAACAGTACAAAAACTAGTCTTTTCGTCGTCTTTTAGTTTGTTAGCTTGCATATTGTTGAATAAAGTTTGCGTCTGTCTCACTAGTCCTGAAGCCGAGGCTATATCCATGTCATCCTTTTGTAGATATTGAGACAAGATGTTTACTTTTTCCAATACCACTATGAGAATTTCCATGTGAAAAACGAAATCAAATGTTTGCATTTTTGTAATAATGCCCTTTGCATCAGCTCGCTTGTCGGGATTGGCTCCATCTAATTCCACGCGCCTCAATACTTGAATAATTGGAGTCCATAACCATCTAATCCGTAATAAAGCTCGCACACGACAATTCCAGCGCGTAGCACTTAAAGCCTGAGTTGCAAGAGGCTGGTTCTTACCTCGACCGGTTTCCCGATAACCACTGCTGATTAGTTGTTGTAGTTCGTCTTGCGCGTAACCATACAAACTGTCTTTCCTTTTGTATGATGCACTACAAGTAGCGTGAATAGACTGAACGATGTTGAAGCATTCCGTCACAGAGACAGTCTGTTTTGATACAGTCACTACTGCAAGATTAAGGCGGTGAGCGAAGCAGTGAACGTAGTAAGCGTACGGGCAAGTATCTCGGATCAATTTTTGTAGCCCATTATATCCACCGGACATGTTTGAAGCCCCATCGTATCCTTGGCCACGGCACCGAGAAATGTTTATTCCCCAAATTGTGATTTGATTTATCAACGCAGATTTAAGTGACTCAGAAGAGGTATCGCGAACGTGAACCGAACCCAGAAGACGTTCTCGAATTTCACCAGTATGCCTGGATAAAAACCGGACTACAATAGCCATGTTTTCTTTTCCACCTTCACATGTTGCTTCATCTACTAGGAGCGCAAAATACCCTTGTCCAAGTTCATTCTCCACGATATGTTCACGAACTACATCCGCCGCGCAATGAATAAGCTCCCGTTGTACTGTAGGAGATGTGTACTTGGCATTTGCGGCGGCAGAGTTCATCAAATCCGCGAAATCTGGCATTCTCTGAGCCAAAAAAGACAGCATTTCAAGAAAAGTACCCCTATTGCAGGACGTCTCCTGTTGAAGAATCAAAAACTGTCAATTAGGACTCCGTTTAAACGTTAATACTAATAACGCCTACCTTCTCGTCGTTGCCTCTGAAAGCAATACCTTGTCGCGCGAGAAATAAACACACGTCTAAAATCTGACGAAGTCTTTTCCTATTTTGTTCTCGCTGGCTTGCATTTGTTCTTTCCAGAGCTATCGTAATATCACAACTTCCCCTCAGGACTTCGAAAAATGCAGCTTCAGCATTATGATGTCTAGAACAGGGCTGACCAACGTGGGCGACAAAACCGTCTTTTGTCGTGGCTTTTTTCCAGTTGTGAAAGCCCAGAGCTGGACGCGCAAACACAGAAGTGTCCTTTGCTGTCATTGCTTCTCGGCTTAAGTAACACCATCTACAATACACTGCGTCTGCTTTTTCAGAATACTCCAACCACTTATATTTTTCGAACCATTCAGGCTGAAATGATCTCGAACGCTTGCCATAGGAGCGGCTCGGATAGCACGTTAGGCGGGGTCGAAATAAATTCATCTTAGAATATGCAAAAATGACTCCACGACGTAGCTTCGGATCCTCTTGCAGCTGTCTAATTGCAAAAATATTAGGAGGGCGGTCCACAGGATCGCAACGAACAAAGTCGTGAACACGGCAGTCAAGTGGGTCTTCCGCGATGCCATTTTCGTGGCACCATTGAGCTGCAGATGACGATTCTAAGTCCGCACTACGTGAAATAGGTGGAGTAGTAGGCTCTGCTAGAGATGAAGTTTGTACCGGATTATTAGTGCGCTCTTGTACTTCATCCGGGGACGGCCGAGGTTGCTTGGCGAAGAAGTTTGTTATTGCTTGCAGTTTCTGTCTCTTGGGCGGCATCGTGCTTCAATACTGTAACGGGGTACGTAGCACTAAGTGTACCCTGGTTACATGAAGTGTGACACTTCACACTTCAGGAGTATGACATGTCATACTCCGGGATATTTGGTACAAGGTACCAAGGTCATTCAAAACGAACCATTGGTTAAATGACATTGCATTTCTATAGGTAACTGATAGTTTGTATTAACCTCAAACTTAACCTACCTATAAATATACTCAGTTTACAATCTACCTTATTTACGTCACTTCGCTCTCTTTAATTAAAGAGGGGACCTGTGAACTGCCGCTCACTGAGAGTTTGTATACTCTCGGAAGATAACTTCCTCTAGCGCAAGGTGCTGTGTGACCCCGTCACAAATACGCAAGTGTGGATTTAATCGTGGAAATACTTAACCCTACTCACTATGGCCCCCCTCTCTAATTTTGGCTGGCTCCGCCCCTGCCACAGCTGCCCCCGTAGCCACCACACCGCCGCTAACTTCGTGTGGTGGAGCTTGGTCTTGAGTTTTTTTTTTCGTGTAGCAACATTACATACACAATGCGTACACCATACTAATTGCCAGTAATAACACCAAATAACCATAGTAACGCCACCAAAACTCCAGAAAAAAAACGGTCAACCATGGTGGTTGGTGTTAATGGAGTATTCCACCAGTGGTTTAACCAACACTGGGTGAAGCTAGTGGGACCGAGTGGTGGAAAGCATTCCGCCAGGGT
Organism: Phytophthora infestans T30-4; assembly: GCF_000142945.1. Lineage (NCBI taxonomy): Eukaryota > Oomycota > Peronosporomycetes > Peronosporales > Peronosporaceae > Phytophthora > Phytophthora infestans. The sequence continues at coordinate 1,826,510 of NW_003303727.1, forward strand.
TTTAACTGATACCTACCGGTAAAGCAGGCGGTACGAGCGACGGTACGAAATTTCGAACGGTCAGCAGTGACGCGTGGGCGGAAACCCGGCGGAGATCCACACTTCCGATTTCGGCGTATGCAACAAGGGAACCACGGCTCCAGCATACCAGGCGCGACAGACACGGGCACAACGTGCACAGTTTGTGCCTCGCCCAGGGACGGAGTGCTTCTATTGTGGTCGGGAAGGACATTTTGCGCGTGATTGTCGATTGAAGCAGGCGGATCTGGCGACTGGACAGCTCAGTGCAGGGCAAGACGAGAACGAAGGACCGGGAGCGGGAAACACTCCGCGGGCGTAAGGGTCCCGGTACTTACTGCTAGCAAGGTCTGGCCCGGGAAGACGACAGGAAGGTTTGAGGCGGCACGCACAGCGTGTGATGAAACGAGAGTCGGCGGTAGAGCACCCGCGTGCAGCGTCGGCGCGTGGTGGTGTGTGCGATTGGGGATGGCGCAGTGGCCACGGTCGAGAAGGGCAGTATGTGTGCGACTGGGGATGGCGCGACGGAGTATTCGCATGAGGACAACGCCATGACGGCTGAGGCGGTGTCCTTTAGGAGTGACAGTACGGTTGACGCGGGCGGCTGCACCAGCGTGCTGAGCAAGGATGAAGTGATAGCGGCCGTCAACTGGCAACTTGAAGAATGGCAGAAGACGCACGGCGAGGGCGACAGTGGCGATTCTGTGCCGCGAGCAAGAAGACGAGGCGGCGACGATGGCGCTCCGCGGTGCCTGGAAGAGGCCATGTCGTTGGAGCTGGGCAATATCGACAGAGAACCGGCCCGAGTGCTGCTCGTGAGGATGAAGGACGAGGAGAACGCGCGTGTAAGGGCTTATGAGACGGCACAATGGGAACAGAAGCGACAGAAACGCGTCAATCACACCAAGGCACGCCTGGCGAGGCGAGCCGAACGTGAAAGGCTGGCGGCGGAGATGGCCGGAGGCGATGTTGCAGAGGTGGTGACGTCGGCGCGTGTACCCAAGCGCGAGACGAACCACGGTATTGTGGCTGAGTGCGATGTGGCGATGCCCGGACCAACGGACGAGTTCCGACGTATTTTGCGATGGAGCGCAGTGGCAGCACGGGCGTTAAACGAGGTGAGGGCCGGTGAGAAGGCGTTGAAGGGCGGTTATGCGAGCCTTGCAGTAGCGGAAGCTCGACGACAAGAGGAACTGGCCGCGGGTGGCGTGGTCGGAGAAAGCGAAGTTCGAGAGGGTGTAGCTCGGCAGCTGGTGCTGGCTGCTGCTGGGCTTGACGCCATTGAAGAAAGCGAGTGGACGGTGGAACAAGGAACGCGGCTGCAACGTTCCAGGACGCGACGGAGGTACGAAAAACGAGTACGAAAGGCGCTTGCGAAAGAGAAGCGTGAGCTGAGGGGCGTGCTGGCGAAGGAAAAGAGCCCCGAGCAGGCGTACTTTGCGTTCGTTGAGCTGTACAAGAGCTAGGCAGGCACAAGGCGGTTCCTAAGCCGTGAAGAAGCGGACGCTATTGGGTACGCCCTCCCGAGTGCGACCGAGGAGCAGTTAAAGCGGAAGGGAGCGGGCAAACGAGCGTAGAAGACGTACGATTACCGCAGTGGTAGTGTGTACGCGTACCCGAGTGTGGGGGTATTCGACGATGGACAGCGACCCAGGAGAGTGGGCCAGGTCAGGGTTGTACAGGCACCGACAGTTGACTCACTGCCCACGGCACAAGTCGAAGTGCAAGAAGAGCGACGTCACGTTAAACTGGATACGGGCGCACGGGAAGCGTGGGGAACGTTGGGTGAGCGACTGAATGTGCTGCCGCCGGTGGATTATGTAGAAGGCTTCACCGGTCGAGTAGCGAAGGCGCTTGGAGCGTGGTATTTTTTACTTCGAACGCGATAGAAGTCGACGCACTGATGGTGGAAGGCACCGCCACCGAGTTTCTACTGGGGGAGGATTGGATGTTGCGAAACGGAGTCAAGATCGACTTCACAGCGTGTGAGATGAAGAGGTACTGCAACGACGAGAAGCGGATCATGCCGTTTAGCTATGACGGTCAACAGGACGGGGACGCAGTGAGAGTTCGAATTGTGAAAGCCGCGAAGGTCACGACGAACACGTGTAGATGAGTGGAGTTGGCAGTGTCAGCGCCAGAAGACATGGTGGGCTTGTTTATGTCACACCTGTTGCTAGCTCCTACTCTGACGACGATTTGGGACGGCCGAGTAGCAGTCCCGGTGATAAATCTGGTAGGCACTAGAGTGAAGCTGCCGGCCCGAGAGTTGTTTGGAACGTGGGCGACAACCACAGACGACATGAAGGTACTCGAGATGACAGGATCCTTGACCCGCGATCGTGTGAGGCAATGGTTGTGAGACCTTGGCATGAGCAAGGGGCCGCTGAGTAACGAAGACGAGTTGGACATCGGTAACTTGGGGGATACGGACAAAGAATTGTCATTGACGCTGTTACGACTCTACCCGACACTACTAGAACCACAAAAAGGTTGCCCGCCGATGACGACGCTAGGAGTGCAGCACGAGACCCACGCAGGGAATGAGGCGCCGATCAAAGTGCGACCACGGCGGCACGCTCACGAGGATCATCAGTTCATCGACGACAATGTTGACTCGATGCTTAGATATGGAGTGGTCGAGGAAGGTCACGGTGCGTGGGGTTTCCCCGTCGTGCTCGTGAAGAAGAAAGACGGGTCGGTACGGTTCTATATCGACTACAGACTACTGAACGCTATAACGTAGAAGGATGTGCATCCCCTTCCGAGGATTGACGACACACTCGACAACTTACACGGTGCTAGGCGGTACACCAGCTTGGACCTACACTCAGGGTACTGGCATGTGGCCGTAGAAGAGCAGGACCGAGATAAGACAGGCTTCGTCACTAGGAAAGGACTCTTCCGCTTTGTGCGCATGCCGGTTGGCTAGGCCAATGCGCCCGGGACTTTTCAACGGATGATGGATGCGGTGCTGCGCGGGCTCACGTGGCAGTCGTGTCTTGTCTATCCAGACGATGTGATTGTGTTTATCAATGGCGATGTCGCAAGTCACGTAGTGGAGCTAGCCAAGGTGCTCGAGAGGCTATCACAAGCAGGACGCTCGTTGAAGGCGAAGAAATGCACGCTCGCAGCTGAGAGGCTGGAGTACCTGGGTCACGAGTTGGACGCTGACGGGGTGAGGCCGATGGAGAACCTCGTGGGTAGCGTGAAGGACTTCCCGGTCCCGAACGACACGACGAAAGTGAAGCGGTTCATCCACATGGCGGGCTACTACAAGAGATTTGTACCAGAATTCGCGAGCAGGGCAGCACCTACTAAGGAAGGGCGTGACGTGGTGCTGGGGCGACGACCAGTAACACGCGCTCGAGGGTTTGAAGAGCGCGCTGACGGAGCGGCCACTACTGGCGTATCCGGACTTTTCGAAGCCGTTCCGACTCGTGACGGACGCGTCAAAGACAGGTCTAGGAGCAGCATTGGTGCAGGATCAAGATGACGGGGAACAGCCGGTCGCCTACGCATCCAAGGTGAACTCGGAGACGGTGGCCAAGTACAGCATTACCGACTTGAAATGCACAGAAAGGATATGGGCGGTAAAACTGTTTCGCCCGTATCTGTACGGGCGACGCTTTGAGCTGTTGATGGACCACGCAGCGTTGAAGTGGTTGATGACAAGCAAGGATCTGACAGGGAGGCTGCATCGTTGGGCGTTACAACCTTAAGAGTACAACTTCGAAGTGGTGTATCGGCCGGGCTCGAGCAACGTAGTGGCTGCCGCGCTGTCGAGAGCGCCAGTGGATGTGGCACTACCAGTGAACGTAGTGGCGACGGTGAACACGGTGGCGTCGGTAGGCATGGCATCGGTGGCTGACCACGGTGGCAGTGGTCGGGCGACAGAAGGGCGTGGCGGAGCAGAGAAGCCGACGACCGGCAACGAAGGACAAGTGACGGACGAGGAGGTTAAGGCGGGCAAGCGAGTGACAAGACAGTCAAGAAGCTAAAGGACAAGAGCTGGTACGGCAAACAGAAGATCGTGACAAAGGACGGGATAGTGTATATCGAACTGGCAGGTGTAGGGAGCCGCGTGGTGCTTCCTACGACCCTGTGGGCGAGGGTCCTGCGGGAGAGTCACGACTCGGTGTATGTGTGTCATCTACGTACACCGCAAACGTACGCGAGGATGGCGGCCACTTACTGGTGACCCGACATGGGGTAGCACGTGCGCAAATGGCTACAGTCCTGCCGGGATTGTGGATCGAGAAAAGCTAAAGCGAGAGAAGGTGTACCGTCACTAAGGAGTCAAGGCGTCGGGAGTCCTGGCGACCGATGGGCGCTTGACGTGGCAGGGCCGTTACCTGTCACGGTGGAAGGCAACAGATACGTGGTAGCAGTGGTGGACTCTGCAACACGGTACGCGGTGGTGGTGTCAGTGCCTCATCATACGGCCAAGGACGTGGCCAAGTTTATCATGAAGAAGTAAGTGTTCGTGCACGGGCCCATGCGGGAAATTGCGATGGACGGAGCACTCGAGCAGAACGGACGGATCGTCGGGGAACTGGTGAAGATGCTGCAGGCGCGGCAGCTTACACCTGAATCGTACCGACCGGCCTTACTTGGACTGGTTGGGCGTTCCCACAGAACCTGGAAGGATATGATTTCGATCTACGTTGAGGAGAAGCAAGACGACTGGGATTGGTGGCTGCCTTGTGAAGCGTATGTATACAATGGGGCACGGCACACAGGTACGGGATTCAGCCCGAACTGATGATGGGGCGTCGTCTGAGGACGCCGAATGAGCTGTTATAGACCAGTGGGGTCACGCAGACGGGGCCCTTCGTGGGTACCACTGGCAACTAGTAAGCAGTATGGAGAAGGCGACGAGAGCGGCTCGGATTCGATAGCAAAGGATTAACTACGGCGTGAGCGATACTATAGCAGACGCAGTCGGCAGGTCACAGTGTTCGAGGTAGGCGATTAAGTGGGTCAAGGTATCACGAAGCTGGCACATCGGTGTGTCGGACCAGCCAAGATCGCGCAGAGCGCGGGATTCGACAATTGGGTCCGCGAGGATAACGGCGAACGGATGATTGTGCTTGTAACTTTTTAGTGTCGAGGCGATGCCCGAGCGACTCGCTAGGCGCGGTAGCGGACCGTATTGTGGCCGAGCTCGCTGGGGAGGACGGTGAGTCGGACAATCAGAACAGCGATACGGTAGCGTCATAGGGGCTTGTCCAGTAAGACGCGGTCGACGGAGAAGGAGAAACGTGACCAAGCCGAACAGGAATAGCAGCGGCGAATGAGCACGCCGTGGAGGCGCCCAGGGCGAGTGAAGCCGTGGTGCCGCAACAATCAGTGCGTAAAGAGAAATGCGGTCGACAAGTGCAAAAAGGGCGAGTGCACCGGCACTGGCGACGGGGCTAACACAGCAACAGGGACATATTGGTCGATGAACGAGCACGGTCCCGAAGTAGCGAAGCGCCTGCTCTGCGTGGACGAGCCGAACCCCCGCTACCCCGAAAGGCACTGAAAACCGGTGGAGCTGGGAGGGATACCCAGAGCTGTACGAGGCCGCATATGGCGAAAGAGCCCTTGGATTAGAAGTACTGGTTACGATACCCGTCCTATTTCACCAAGAGCAAAAGAC